>NC_132926.1:62195548-62498578 GCF_047675955.1 Chlorocebus sabaeus | reverse complement strand
TAGGAGAATGAGGGGCAAAAGGGGAGAAATGATATTTCTAAAGAACATGAGCACAAAAATGAATGCATTTCAGTGTTTAAGAAGGTTTGATAAAGAATGTCACTTTTTTATTTAACTGATAAGGTTTTTGTTATTTTTTACTTTGATGAGTAAACCAAAAAATATTTGCATTTCAAGCAGTTTGTGTGGTGTTTCTATATAATTTTCTGTGTGTAAATAATAAAGTAGGCATTTGCTTATTTTGTAAAAAAGAAATGAAAATCTGCTGGCCAGCTATGTCCTCTAGGAAATGACAGACCCAACCAGTAGCAATAAATATTTCCATTGTCACTGTGTCTATGATTTTTTTTTTTTTTTTTTTTTTTTTTTTGAGTCTCGCTCTGTCATCTAGGCTAGAGTGTAGTGGCACAATTTTGGCTCACCGCAACCTCTACCTCCCAGGTTCAAGCGATTCTCCTGCCTCTGCCTCCTAAGTAGCTGGGATTACAGGCATGCACCACCACGCCCGGCTAATTTTTGTATTATTAGTCGAGATGGGGTTTCACCATGTTGCCCAGGCTGGTCTTGGACTCCTGACCTCAAGTGATCTGCCTGCCTCGGCCTCCCAAAGTGTTGGGATTACAGGTGTGAGCCACCCTGTCTATGATTTAGTGTACTCTCTTGTCTTAAATTTGCCTGCCTTCCAGAGTATTGATGTTAAAATAATAGTTTACCAGGAAAGGTTCCACAACTAAAAATTCCAGAAGTTGAGATCTGCTCTAACCCATTTCAGCCTACAGGGGGTGGTCAGTTTCTCATTTGTTTGGCTAAGACAAGCAGCAAAGGTGTAGAGTTTCTTCCTGTATGATATTAAATCCTGACACTAAGATTTGAACTGAAAGTATCATTCTCACTTCCTAGAGCCAGTAGGTGATCAGTGTATATTGTAACATTAACACAGTGACCACAGAAATGACCCTTCTAGCTTCATAACTTGCTAAGTGGCTTATAAATGGAATTCAGTAGCGTTCCTTGATTAGCTGTTTTCCTCACATGTGAAGGCTGAGAATGTGATGGGGAGTGTCAGCTACTGACTGGAGATCTTTTCTCCAGATCTCACTCAGCAGAGGTATGGGAAATGAAGGGCCTGAGCAGCCGATGGATGCTTCTTGCTCATCTCTAGCTATAGACAGGACCAACCAGAGAGAGAAAACGTATGGAGGGAGAAATCTGGATCTATCTGGACACACTGGATCATAGGGTTGTGCCAGCAAGCTAGCAATCAAATGTGCATGGCATGCGGGGAGCAATGCTTCATCTCCCACAGAGGGAAGGCAGTGAGGAGTAGACCGAAGAAGGGATTTCTGTTTGCTACCATTTCTCAGCATTTTCTGGAGGGGACCCATCTCCTTACCAGTCCTGTGCCTGAAAAGCATGCCTTGGAAGGATCAGGTCCAAAGTCGTGATTAGCAAGTTCATTTCTAATACAATAGGACTCCCCTTGAGCATTTCGGGTGGCAAGGAGTGTGGGAGCTGGGAAGAATCTCCATGTGCTTAGGGTAGATAAATCTGCGCCAAGTTTATATTAATTTGGGGAGTCCTATGAACCTTTTTATAAAATGGTATCTCTTCACATTTTGAAAAAAATTGGGTTGTAATTGATTTTATTTTGTGCTGATGGTTTCTCTGCAAAAATTATAAGTGGATATGGTAAGTGGATGAAAATACTAATGGACAGCTAACAGTTTGTATTATGTGCCAGGCACATTAACTCATTTAATTCCTGCCATAATCTTCACCATTTTATAGATAAGGAAATTAAGGGAAGAGAAGTTAAGGAATTTCCCAAGGTCACATGTGCCCGAGGTGTTCCAGCCGGAATATGTATAAAACCTTATTTTCACTTAAAAGATAAGACTAAAGGCAATGCTAGGAACATCCTTGGCTCAGAGAAGCGTGGGTAGTATGCTACTGAAATGGTTCCTCATATAGTGACATTTTAGGCAGTACCTAAGTCAGCACAGGTCTGGCCTGTTCTCTAAAGATCTGCATAGATTTTGTACAGAGATATTTTTCCAAGTTTTCAACATGACTCCCACCTTGGGGGCATCTTGTGCCTCAGCTTTCTGTCTCCTGTGTAACTTCACTTCCAGGTCCTCACAGTGACTTTGAACATTGACTTCTGAGGTGCAGTGAGCTCCTCCCCGATAGCAGTCCCTAGCGGTGGTGGGTTCAGAGGACGACAAGGCACTCAATGTGCATTCACCAAGACAAGGAAGCAGCAGTTCAGTACTGTGCTCCCCAGAGTTGGCACGGCATCAGTTTCAAACTTCAACATTATTTTCCAGATTCAGAGGTTCAAAATATTTGAGCAGGTAAGTTAAAAAATAGTCTTTTTCTGATTATTAGGCCTTTCATGTACAACTCAAAATCAGTTTAAGACTAAAGCATGGGGTGGGTGCAGTGGCTCACACCTGTAAGCCCAGAACTCTGGGAGGCCGAGGTGGGAGGATCACTTGAGGTGAGGAGTTCGAGACCAGCCTGGCCAATGTGGTGAAACCCCATTGCTACTAAAAATACACAAAAATAGCCAGATGTGGTAGCGGGCACCTGTAATCGCAGCTACTTGGACAGGAGAATCGCTGGAACCTGGGAGGCAGAGGTTGCAGTGAGCCGAGATTGCACCACTGCACTCCAGCATGGGCAATGAGCAAAACTCCGCCTGAGATATCCTGAAACTAACAGTATAAATACATCTCCACAATAAAAATTCCAAAAGCCTAAAAAAAAAAAAAAAAGGAAAGCATGAGTTAGGAACTTCAATTGTACAGAAATAGTGCTTTTTTAACTCTTATATAACAGTGTCCCATTCACAATTACCTGGAAAGTTCTTTTTCTCCCACCATGTAAATAAACACAGACACACACAATTTTTAAGCCCCCAAAGGCTTAAAATAGTACTTTTTGTGGTCTGTAACAGTCAGTTGGATTTTTACTAAGAGTTTTAATTTATCCTTGAGATACTTGATCAGCATATATAAGCAGTTGCAGTTTAGCATACAAAACCTGACAAATGGTAAATAAAAGAATATGTTCATCCAAATGATGAAATATTTGTAGTAAAAAGTGCTATTCAATTGCTAGGAACTTAAAATACTCCAATAAAATGAATTTAATTAGCATGTTAATAGAAATGATAATATTTAAAAGTTTTAGTCAATCTTGCACTTCCACACTTGCATTATAGTTGAACTTTTCAGTGTTTTACTTGATATATTGCATTCTTGAGCATTAGACTTCTAGGTGATTTGTTAAACTCATAGCAGGTTTTAGTACACAGTGCTGTTTATGACAGATAAAATTTTATCCTACCTCTGAAATAATTGTACTTTCTGTGATTCAGATAAAGACTTTTTAGAAACTCCCTAATGAAAATATTGAAGCATTAACAAGAAAATGAGTCAACTTTTTGTTTCCAAAATGATACAACAGGAAAATCTTTACTTATAATCCCATATAATCACCATCACCACAAAGTATTGAAAATCTGTTTTCTCTTTTACTAAGTGTCCTCACGGTCACTTATGTATACCCAAAGCCAGAAAGATATTTTTATCTCAGGGAAATTCCAGAAATGGAAACATTTTTGTGTAATATTGATTCATTTCTGTCTCACCAAAGATGTGTTTTCCACGTAGCAAAGAACATCAGCCTCACGTTATAGGGAACAAGTCAGTCCCAAATCGTACCATCTGCTGAGCACTGAGAAAGGATATGGACAAGTCAGCCAGCATTCACAATTAAGAGAAAACATCTGTGCTTTGGAAAATGTTCTTCAGGGATAGAGGATTGTGCTCTACGTCCACCATATCTCCATGAGATCTTTCTAAGATTAGACGGCGGGTGTATAAGGGCCTCCTTATCTTTCTTCTTGGGTGGCTGAGGAAATTCTCCACCTTCCCTGACATCAGCTACATAACTGTATTTCTCCCTCATGGAAACAAAGCAGCTGATCAGGCACTTGGGGTTTGTTCTTAACACAAGAAAGACAATTTAAGTATGTTTTGATTTGTAAAATGATGTAAGACAATATGCTTCTTTCTACTTTGATTTTTCCATTCAAAAGCTTACAGATGAATTCATTCATTTAAAACTGCCAGGCCGAGTGCGGTGGCTCACGCCTATAATCCCAGCACTTTGGAAGGCTGAGGCGGGTGGATCATCTGAGGTCAAGAGTTCAAGACCAGCCTGACCAACATGGTGAAACCCCATCTCTACTAAAAGTACAAAATTAACCAGGTGTAGTGGCACATGCCTGTAATCCCAGCTACTTGGGAGGCTGAGGCAGGAGAATCGCTTGAACCCGGGAGACAGAGGTTGCAGGGAGCCAAGATGGCACCATTGCACTCCAGCCTGGGCAACAAGAGTGAGACTTCATCTCAAAAAAAAAAAAAAAAGAAAAAGAAACTCCGTCTCAAAATATATAAATAAATAAAATTTTAAAAACCTTCCTGATGTGAAGTTGAAACACAAGGCATGGAAATCAAAACCCTGAGTATAAATATCTATATTGTTACCATTATCTGGGATAATTGATGATTTATAGGAAGCTCAGGTTTCATCTTCCTAGAAATGGACTTTTATTAGGCCAGCAAGAGTAACCACTTAGCCATTTAAATGACTTGTCAGCATCTTTTGCTGCTGTCTTTGAAGACCACTGGTTTTCACTAAAGGATAAATACCCGCTAAGCAAATGATAAAATATTATAAGACATTTAATCTCCTGGAAGAGGACTTGCTGATAATTAGATCAAAGTTCCAGCATTATTGCTGTTTTCGAATCGTATGGATTTGGTGTTCTCATGACTGAGGAGTCACATTTTTAGCTTGCTAAAATACTCACTGGAGAACATAGTGAAATCCACGAGTGGAAACGTTCCCTGGTATTTTCAAACGCCACGTGTCAGGAATTTGGCATGCCTTCCTCCGGGAGAGGCACTGGAGCGTGGCCAGGTGGAACCCAGCAGGGTACAGAGGGCATTTGTGGGAGCAGTCAGGAAACCAGGACATCCAGCTTCTGCCTGCCAGGGAGCTCGCTCACGCTGTCTCTGAAATTTGCATAAAAGCAATTAGCTCGTATTCTCATTTTAAAGATAAACATTTTTAAAAACATGGAAGGCTCTGAGGCCTCCTGAAGGCTATTCCTATGTGAGGTATTGTTTACTGGTGGCCTTTCACTGTTTCCAAATCAGTGACAAAAAGAAGCCTGAGTCGAAAATAAATGAAGCAGCAGACTTCAGCAGCCCAAGAGAATTTTGTTCAATTCCAGTCTCCTTAAGAAAAAAATTGTTTTTTACTTTCAATTTAGGAAAATTGTTTTGGGTTGAGTGGTTGAAAGTAATGATTTCTAGCAGCTACTTATGTATAATCTCTTAACCAATTAAATTCTGAATCTCTTAAATCATTTGATTATTCATGCTGGTTTTAGTTACCCACTGCTGTATTACAAGCCACCCCAAAATTTAGTGGTTTAAAACAACAACCATTTTCTTCCCTCTCATGATTCTGTGGATTGAATGGGCTCACCTGGGCAGTTCTCTGATTTGGGGTCTCTCGTGTGGTTGTGGTCAGATCATGGCTGGGACTGGAGTTTTATGGAGATTTGGCTGGGACACCTGGATGACTGGGCCTCTCCTCTCCCCATGGTCTCCACTGACTACTTACTAAGAGCACCCCGAAGTGCAAGAGCAGAAGTTTCCAAGCATTCTTAAGGCTTATGCCCAGAACAGGCACAGTATCATTTCTGCCTCATTCTACTGGTTAAATCAAATCATAGGCTGTACTGGGGTCCCCAAACACCCTCAGGTTTGATGATTCTCTAGAAGGACTCAGAGATCTCAGAAAAGCTATTATAGTTATGGTTTATTATAGCAAAAGGATGCAGATTAAAATCAGCAAAGGAAGAAGACGCATAGGGCAGAGGCCAGGAGAGACCAAGGTGCAAGCTTCCGGCTGTCCTCAACCATAGAATTTTATAGATAACACAAAATTTTCCTAGCAATGATGTGCGACAGCATGTACAAACTATTGCCAACCAGGGAAGCTCAGCCGAGCCTTGGTGTCCAGGGTTGTTAACGAGGCATGGAGCACTCACATGACTAACCTTAGTTACTCAGGCTACAGCCCCTCCAGAAGTCAAACTGAAACAGGATGGCCCAGAGCTCCAGGTGAATATCATAAATCCCATTGTTAGCATAAACAATGTGTCACGGCTCAAGCCCCAGGTATACAAAGGCATTCTTATCAAGCACTATATTCCAAGGGCTTAGAGATTATCTCCCAAGATCTAGTCAGGGGCCAGTCCTTTCTTTGGAATTTGCAGGGTTGGAACTTCCCAGTCTTGTTGAGTTAATGCTTTACTGCACACAGGCTCAACGTGGGTTTAGTATGGGAGGAACTAGCATGGCTCTTTGAGGCCGTCTTCGGAGACTAGATGCCGTATGATTGTTTCCCACCCTCTTGGCTCTAGCAAAGACAGAATACTTAGGGAGTCTGGAGTTCTTCAGGACAATTGTTTGTTTTTAATTGGAAACAAATATATAAATAAGCGTGAACTCACCTGAATGTAGTTAATAAATACATTCTTGTCCATGTGAACATGTGAGTCCTGACAAGTTAATCTATATAATTCAAGAAATGATGATTGAACAGCTACTACATGCCTAATGCCAGGCTGTACCCTGGAACTACGCAGTAACACCTAGTTCTTTATGGACTAGTGGGGATGCTGACAATGCACAAGTAACTTAATACCAAATAGGGCTTCCCGTGATGTAGATGAACCTAAGAAAGGCTTTCTTAGCCCAGCATAGGCTTTCTGATGTAAGAATTTTCAAACAGTGTTTTGAGCTTTAAACTGATATTTTAAAAGCAGTAAGTTCAAAGTAGTGACCAATTTCTTTTTCAAAATCAATGGCAAGTATGTGTGTTGGCGGCAGGTGGGGGAGGTGGTATATGAGACACAGTATAAGTTAAAGAAAAAATGGGCCTGGGCCCAGTGGCTCACACCTGTAATCCCAGCACTTTGGGAGGTGGGCGAGTCACCTGAGCCCAGGAGTTCAAGACCAGCCTGGCAACATGGCAAAACCCTGTCTCTACTAAAAATACAAAAATTAGCTGGGCGTGGTGACGTGCACCTGTAGTCCCAGCTACTCTGGAGGCGGAAGTGGGAGGATAGCTTGGACGACTTGAGCCTGGGAGGCGGAGGTTGCTGTTAGCCAGGATCTTGCCACTGTACTCCAGGCTGGGCCACAGAGTGCAACAATTATCTCAAAAAAAAAAAAAAAAGTTTACAAGTTGTATTTTTTTTCATTCAAAATAATAACGGTTATAAAAAGCCCCTGGCAGTGGCCGGGCGCGGTGGCTCAAGCCTGTAATCCCAGCACTTTGGGAGGCCGAGACGGGTGGATCACGAGGTCAGGAGATCGAGACCATCCTGGCTAACATGGTGAAACCCCGTCTCTACTCAAAAATACAAAAAAACTAGCTGGGCGAGGTGGCAGGCGCCTGTAGTCCCAGCTACTCAGGAGGCTAAGGCAGGAGAATGGCGTAAATCCGGGAGGCCGAGCTTGCAGTGAGCTGAGATCCGGCCACTGCACTCCAGCCTGGACCACAGAGTGAGACTCCATCTCAAAATAAATAAATAAATAAAATAAATAAATAAAATAAAAAGCCCCTGGCAAAATGTAGATTATAAATTCTACTGAATGGAAGAATGTAAAATAACATTTTAATCACTTTTTTTGGTTTGATTTGTTAAAAAACAGGGTTTTGCTCTGTCGCCCAGGCTAGAGTGCAGTGGTGTGATCATAGCTCACTGTAGCCTTGGCCTCCTGGGCTCAAACAATCCTCCTGCCTCAGCCTCCTAGGACATTAGGCACTTGCCACCACACCCAACTAATTTTTAATCAACATTTAAGTAACATCTTATTTAACATTCTGATTCTTGGGACTATCTGAGTAATAGCAACAGGAGAGATGCTTTTAACATTTTAAAATCATTTATCTAGAAATTAGATTGCAGCCTGATTTGTGAAGCTGCATAAACTCTGACTTCATATCCTTGTGCCCAGTGAAGCTTATGTGTGTCCCCTGACCCCTCAGGCCAGGACACGGAAGTACATGGTTGAAGAGGTTCAGTCTGTGACTGGCCATGCCATCAACCCCGATCTCAGTGGGTACTGCTCACCATTTGGTTCTGTCTGTTGGCTTGTCCCTATGACTACCCTGAGCTCCCTGAGTCTTGCAGAAGAAACATTAGCAAAACAATCCGTCCTCTTGCTGGCAAATGATTGGCGATCAAGCCCAGGAACACAGCCCTGAGGAGGAAGCGCAGTGTGGGGCTGAGGCTGTATCTTATCCCTAGTGGCTTTCTCTGGGGCTCCAGATAAGACAAGGATCTTTTTCTTTGCATTCTCCCTTACATTCAGAGAGCTGGAGTGTAAGGTTCTTTCTTGAGTGAATTACAAGACTTCCTGACACTTGCTAATTCATGAAAGAATTTTACAAAAATATGGGCTTTCGTAGTTTCAGTTTTAGTTTTAAAAATTGTAAGCTCTTGACTAAACTGTGTAATTTCAACCAAGAACAATAATACAAACATGGCTGATTGCTTAAAAACCTACCCTATGTTGGTCGGGCGTGGTGGCTCACGCCTGTAATTCCAGCACTTTGGGAGGCCGAGGCGGGCGGATCACGAGGTCAGGAGATCGAGACCATCCTGGCTAACACGGTGAGACCCCGTCTCTACTAAAAAATACAAAAAATTAGCCGGGCGTGGTGGCGGTCGTCTGTAGTCCCTGCTACTCGGGAGGCTGAGGCGGGAGAATGGCGTGAACCCGGGAGGCGGAGCTTGTAGTGAGCAGAAATCGCGCCACTGCACTCCAGCCTGGGCGACAGAGCGAGACTCCGTCTTGCCACTCCCCTCCCCCAGACTCTAAAAGAAACGACCCCACCAACAGGAGGTTGGCACCACACTCCTTTCAGCTTAAGGAAAGGGAAAGCTACTGTCTTGGTAAGAGGCTCTGACTTCCTGGTTACTGTCAGCAAGAACTGAGTTTGGAATTCAAGATAAACTAAGCTTTTCAGTCTTTTTCCAATGGCAATTTCAATACATCTGTTTTCCCTAAATAGCTCATCTTTAATTCCTCTGTTTAGTTCTCATAACATCCAAGAAAATCTTCCCATTCATATATAAAGATTCCTATTTTAGGAAAAGAGCCTTAAGTTCTAAGTTGACGTGGTTCTCGTCACATAAATCATCGCAAGTCCAAGGAGCAAGAGATCAACCAGAGTGCCTAAGAAGCATGGTTTGGTTGCTCCTTTCTCTTATCGTTTGAGAGTATTTTCTGTAAATGTACTTCCAAGTAAGACTTGGGTTTTCCGCTGGCCGTGCTTCACATTAAACTACAGGAGTTGGGGAGTTCCAGCCCTGCCTGAGGGGAGCGGCATTCATAAACAGGTGTGTGCTTAATTCAAATTGGACAGGGTCAAAGATTCTTCTTTTTCCTTTAAACTTAAAAAAATTGTTATAGACTCATAAGAAGTTGTAAAAATAGTACAAAGAGTCCTGTGCGCCTCCATCCAGCTTTGTCAAATGGTGACCTGCAATGTAGTACAATATCAAAACCAGGAATTGGCACTGGTGTATTGGTGCTAGACTACAGACTTACTTAGTTTTCACTGTTCTATAAATGGAACCATACGGTTGTAATCTTTTCAGACTGGCTTTTTTTTTTTTTTTTTTTTTTTTTTTTTTTTTTTTTTTTTTTACTTAGCATAATACCCTTGAGACGCAGCCAGGTTGTTGCATGTATCAGTAATTGATTTCTTTTTATTGTGGAGCAGTATTCTATTGCATGGATGCACTACAGTTTATTCAACCACTCACCCATTGAAGGATATTTGGGTTGTTTCCAGTATTTTTCTAGCCTGAATAAAACTGCTATGAATATTCATCTATAGGCTTTTGTGTGAACATAATTTTTCATTTCTCTGGAATAAATACCCAAGAGTGTGATTGCTGAATCGTATGGTAAAGACTGCAAAAAATTATTCTCCAGGGCGGCTGTGCTGTTTTACATTCACACCAGCAATGTATGAGAGACTGTTTCTCCATGTGCCTGCCATTATTTGACATTACCATTATTGTTTACTTTAGCTGTTCTAATAAGTGGGTAGTGATATCGCATTGTGATTTTTAATTATGATATTGAATGTCTTTTCAGGTGCTTATTTTTTTTTGCGTGCTTTTTTGTTTTAAATTCCATGCATTTCCTTTAGTTCTTTCTTTCATTTATTTCCCTCCTCTTCCTCCTTGCCTCCTGTTTCTCTTCTTCCCTTTTCTTCTTTCTCTTCCTCATCTTCTTCTTCCTCTTCTTCTCAGTAAACTTACTGAAGTACAATATATAGAAAATCATAAGTGTACAGTTCGAGAAATTTCTCACAGAGTAAACATACCTATTAACTAGCAACCACATTAAAAAGCAGAACATTTCTGTCACCCAGAAGTCCCCCACCCAAGGTAACCACTATTTTGACTAGATTCTAGAGATTTGCTTTGCCTATTTTTGAACTTCATGTAAATGGAATCATTCAGTATATGTACACTCTTTTGTGTCTGGTTTCTTTTACTCATAAGATTCATCAAATATTTTTAAATAATCTCTAAGACTGACTGACTGCCAATTTTAGGCAGCAAACACCATGAGGATGCTCTCCCAGGTGTGTTGTAAAGTCAAAGATAAGAGTGTAATACCACTCTCAGCTCCTTGCTCACTTGAGCCTAATGTCAGCAATCAAGGCAACAATAGTTCTGAGGCTTGATAAACACCAAACACCAAATACTGTGTGGGATGATGATGATCATGGTGCTTATAAGTATATGCTGAAATGCAACAACTGAACCAATCCCCTACTCTGTATAGTTTCTCCTTGGTCCATCTTTTTTTTTTTTTGAGAAGGAGTTTTGCTTTTTGTCCCAGGCTGGAGTGTAGTGGCGCAATCTTGGCTCACTGCAATCTCTACCTTCCGGGTGCAAGCGATTCTCCTACCTTGACCTCCTGAGTAGCTGGGATTACAGGCAGATGCCACCACACCCAGCTAATTTTTGTTTTTAGTAGACATGGCATTTTGCCATGTTGGCCAGGCTGGTCTCAACTGCTGACCTCAGGTGATCAGCTTGCCTTGGCCTCCCAAAGTGCTGGGATTACAGGCGTGAACCACCACGCCCACCCTTGGTTCATCTTTTGAAGGGAGGAAGAGCTGTTTTTAGGGATCACTTTGGTGATGGGGAAGCAGACATGATCAAGAAGACTAATGAACTTGAACAGGGATGGTTACATGCTGTTTCCCCAAGGTGAATGAACCACCACCATCAGCTTTTCAGTATCTCAAGAAGTGACATTTCTGAAATCATTTGCGTGACGATAGAGGCCAGTTGTCCTGCCTGTTCCACCCTCTGCTTTTTCTCATTAGTAGCAGGGCTGCTGCAAGTTGCAGTCTGAAAACTTTTGTTTACAAGTGAGAGTGTATCAAGGGACACTTTGACGTGAGTTCTCACAGATGATAAAATTATTCTTTGTTCCAGAAAAGACAAAGTGGCACATCTGAGGTAGTCAAGATTAGTTCTCGAAGAGATAAAATTAGTATCTCTAACTTTAATCCTTTCCTGTCTGCAGTCGATTCCGTTCCTTCTGCAGTTATCTTGTCATAGTGATATTGGGATTCAGACGTCCCCACCCTGAGTATGATGCCATTAACATGAACAGTGTGCTGTGTGCTAATATAAGGCTGCTAGATGTTGTAGACAGCACCCTCTTACCATGAGATCTCTGGTATCATTCCGTTTTACAGAAGAGAAGCTGACACTGAGAAGATTACACATTTTCTCAACAACACAGCTGGTCAGTGGGCAGAGCAAGGGCTTGAACCCAGGACTGACACTGAGACCCCTGCTTTGCGCACAGCACCCTAGCACTCCCAGAAGGGTGGGTGGCTGAGGTGAATCTTCAGTATTCTCTTCTGGTTCCAGATGTTCAGCTGTAGAATGTTCTATGGTGGGTCAAAGAAAGCTGTCATCAAGAAATTATCTAACTCACCTTAGTCTTGTCTTTACCTATGTGTGACTTGCTTATGCAAATATCCAAGTTAGAATGCTGATATTTACTAGATGTAACAACTAGCTTGTTGCTGAAAGTCAGAAAATTGAGATCCTTACTATCATATCCACAGATCAGATGATTGTTAAACATAGGAAGGGGGAGCCACTTACTGGCTGTGATATTGTTCAGGTTTCTTATTTTCTCTGCCCCTCATTATTTTCATCTGTTAAGTAGAGATCATTGTAGTATTTGGTATTTGCATATAATCCACATGAAGCACTTATGTAAAGGAAAGTGCCTTGCATACAGCAAGTGCTCAATTACTGTTACCACCACCACCATCATTGTCATTGCCCGGAGGATGTGGATGGGGATGTGGAGGTAACGGAGTGGTGCTAGTGTAGGCTGAAGCCAGGTCTCTGGGCTGAGATACCTCTGTAGTTGGCAGCTGCCTTTCCTAAGGATATGCTAGTGGTTGAATTTTAGATTTGAAATGCACTTTAGCAATCATCCAGACTGTTTTAAAGAAGAACTCTGATGCAGAGGGAATTTATTTAGGAGACTTGCTTAATCCTTGCACCATTTTAAATGAGCAGTTTTTATGTGAAGAAGATTCAGATTTGGAGTGAAATGTTAATCTTCATTTTGAAAATATTCACCAATTATCATTTTTCATGTCTTTCTCTTTACTTTGGAATAGAATAACACATTATATAATAACACACAACAGAATAACCAAGGGGACCAGGGCTGTGCTAACAGTTTCATCCGACCAAAACCAAATTTCGTCTTAACATTCTACTGGCTGCCTTCAACAATGACCCTTCTCATTCCCTGATGTCTGGCTGAGATCATGTTCTTGGTGGATTCCAGCTCCAAGAAAGGTGATTGGTCGGTTCCTTCTGCGTCACCCTTGTCTCTGGCTGTAGCTTTGACATAAATTCCATGTACACAATATGTAAACCAGCCGTATGGGCACCATCTGACACGAGTCTTTCTCCCCTGTTAACTCTTTAGGACAAGCTGAAACTTATCTGCTTACCTCTGCCCCCTTTAGTCTCTATTATGGCTCCTCTGTTTAAATCTTGGAATTTCCAAGGTAATGACCAAGTGTGTGGGGGTAGCGGGGTGGGAGGGGAGAGGGATGATTGGCACTTGTTACATTACTCTGGATTCACATATTAATTCTGACATAATAATTCCTGAGTGGAAGGTGCTTTATACTAACGGATTAAATCAGTACTTTGCCAGAACATAGGACCTCTGCCCATATATGGGCGTTGGTCATCTGGCCTGCATTTTAGGGACTGTCCTGATTTCTAATGTTATATATTGTTGTTCTTCCGTATGCCTGGAGTTTAGTTAAAAATATATATGGTTGAATCCCTAGACTTGTAGGGCATTTGGGACTATAGTCATGTATGTTTGTGGTTGTTGACATTTACTATTCAGTATCTGTTCCTTGTTCTATTGTTAAAAACATCCTGGACTGGGCATGGTGGCTCATGCCTGTAATCCCAGCACTCTAGGAGGCCAAGGGAGCAGATCACCTGAGGTCAGGAGTTCGAGACCAGCCTGGCCAACATGGTGAAACCCTGCCTCTACTAAAAATACAAACAATTAGCTGTGCATGGTAGCTCATGCTTGTAGTCCCAGCTACTTGGGAGGCTGAGACACGAGAATCACTTGAACCCGGGAGGTGGAGGTTGCAGTGAGCCAAGATCTTGCCACTGCACTCCAGCTCGGGTGACAGAGTGAGACTCTGTCTCAGAAAACAAAACAAAACAAACTCATTCTGGTTTTTCTTTAGCGCTATCATCCTTCCCCAGCTCTCTATCCATGTGCTGATGTCACCTCTGGTAACAGTTGGGCACATGAGCTGGATCTGGCCAATCACAGCATTTCATCCCTTTCACCACAGGGATTGACTCAGGGGTGAATACATAATGCATCAGGATAGACTGTAGAGCACCTAGGACTTCTGCTTGAGATACAGGTAAGAAAACACTCTCTCTTCCCACTGGACTTGAAACTATGAGGTTAGGAACCTGGAGATTCTTGCAGTCAGTGTGCTCCCATGAAAAAAGAGCCAGCCTGAGAAAAAAGTGAATCTGGAAGGCAGAGCCAAGAGAGGGGCAGAAAGGGAGTCCTCTGAGCTGCGCTTTCAGCCATGTCTGTAGTCTGCCTTCCCCTGGGAGTCTTCAGGTTCAAGAGACAATACATTTTGCTTCTTTGTGTCACTTAAGCCTATTTGAGTAAAGTCTCTTTACTGATACAGGATGATTGCTAGGTTGATTTTGCATTCCCTGTGGAAAGTTCTTGTTTTTTTTTTTTTTTTTTTTTTGAGATGGAGTCTAGCTCTGTCCCCAGGAGGAGTGCAATGGTGCCATCTCGGCTCACTGCAACCTCCGTCTTCTGGGTTCAAGTGATTCTCCTGCCTCAGCCTACCAAGTAGCTGGGACTACAGGCACGTGCCACCATGACCAGTTAATTTTTTGTATTTTTAGTAGAGACAGGGTTTCCCCATTTTAGCCAGGATGGTCTCGATCTCCTGACCTCGTGGTCTGCCCGCCTCGGCCTCCCAAAGTGCTGGGATTACAGGCATGAGCCACTGAGCCTGGTCAGTTGCTCTTTTAGAGAAGAGAGAGGGAACCTAAGAAACCTCTAGTCTGTGAACACTTTGCCTAGACACAGACTAGAGAGCACCTGGCATGGGCAGTGGAGACAGACCAGCAGAACTCAGAATTAAAGTCTGTCCAGAAGTATCATGAGAATGTATGGATTCAAATCAAGATTTGTCACTTTTAAGCATTTGTGATCATTAATTTAAAGTATTTTGTAAGTCTGCAAAGTGTCCTCAGGTTAAGAAAACAAGCCGTGTATTAATAGCTGGAACTTGGGAAGGTTACTCATTTATTTGACCCTCAGTTTTTTCATCTGTAAAATGACATATCTCAAAGGATCATTAAAGGAGATGATTTATATAAACATTCAGAATAGGATGTCAAGTACATCCTCAATAAATAGAAACTATTGCTATTAATAATGCTTTAAATTTTTCCTTTTCGGATTGAGTGATAATGGATCATTTCACATCTTTGAGTCAGAATTAGAGTCAAATGTAAACTAGAAGCTCCAACTCTCTAGAAAGAGGATTCTGGATTTTTGAAACGTTCCTTAGATTCACAGATTTGTTTTCTAGCTCTTCTAAGTTGATAGGCAAAGGGAAACCTCAATACTGGTTGTTTCTTAGCCTCAGTGAGGGGCCAGGTTATCCAATGGTGTTTCCCTTGCTCAGTTAAGTTGTCAGTGACAGACCATCTCCTGATGGAAGGAAGGGGTCAGGCCACGTTTTGCCTTTTGGTCACAAATGAAAAAAAAAACCCCAACACAACGCAAATCAAAAAGCCTAATCCAGACTAACCCTCATTTAGTACCACGTGCCTGGCAGTATGCTAAACACTCTTGTGGACTGTCTTGTCTCTATCACAACTCCAGAAGGTGGGAACTCTTACCATCATTTTACAGAAGAGAAAACTTGGGTCAGAAAGAAAGAACTTGGTGAAGGACACCCGCTGGTAAATGGTGGCTGCTGGTTTGAATCCAGCGCCTGTTCTTGTAGCCACTGTGCACACTGCCGTCCCCCTCCCTGTGCACACTCAAATCTAGCAGGATTCAAGTCCTAAGCCCCTGCTCGAGGCCCCTGTGCTCACAGTAGTCCACTGAAAGTCTGAGCTCATCAGGAGACCTAGTTTCCAGGAGTCAGCACTCCCAGAATCACTCACAAGACTGACAGTGGGATTTTCCAGGGCCAAGCTACAGAGGATGGGACAGAACTGAATCACTCTGAGGAAAAGGGATGTTGTTCGTGGGAAGAATTGTTATATTTTCATTATTTCTGCTTGTTGCTCTGCAAATTTGGAGAAGATGTCTCATTAGGAAGGACAATTGCTTCTGTCTGATGAACCACTTAATAATTGATTTGATTACATGTAGTTAATATGAGAACCACACGGGAGCAAAAGGTAATTACTCTATTTTATGGTAATGCTCAAAGAGGAAACTCAGTATGTTTACCTGAAACAAATGACTTATTTTATGTAAATTTTGTATTGATAACATGCCTTGTACAACAGTGAATTAAAGACAGTGGTAATAAATATCTTCTATCACCCCAGGGATTCCTGAAACTTTCCTTATCACCTTGACAGTTATTATCTGAGATCTGTGTTGTTGTTGTCAAATGTTGTCACTGTCTTGGCTTGTCTCCTTGAGATTTGTGTGTGTGTGCGTGACTTGGTGACTATAGAAATTAATGAAAGATATGGGCAGAGACTGAAACAGTACTGAGCAAATGAATACTAATGATCCTCATCACAGATCAACCAGCACATGATTGCTGAGAGTCAGGGCCACCACACTGCACAACATCAAGAGCTCCATTTGCTCTGTATTCAAATACACAAGGTTCCATAGTCACCTGGGCTGTGCTAGACTATGGAGAGGGAAGGGCTGAAAAGTGATTGAGGTGAATTTGTCTTGCTTCTTGACTGCCCAGCATCCACTTACTCGATTTAAAATAGCCTCCAGGCCGGGCGCGGTGGCTCAAGCCTGTAATCCCAGCACTTTGGGAGGCCGAGACAGGCGGATCACGAGGTCACAAGATCAAGACCATCCTGGCTAACACGGTGAAACCCCGTCTCACTAAAAAAAAATACAAAAAACTAGTTGGGCAAGGTGGCGGTAGTCCCCGCTACTCGGGAGGCTGAGGCAGGAGAATGGCGTGAACCCAGGAGGCGGAGCTTGCAGTGAGCTGAGATCCGGCCACTGCACTCCAGCCTGGGCGACAGAGTGAGACTCCATCTCAAAATAAATAAATAAATAAAATAAAATAAAATAAAATAAAATAAAATAGCCTCCAGCCTTCTCAGGGAATCTATGCTTCTACTCCCGAGGCAGGGGGTTCCAGTGGAGCTGATTTCCAGCCCTAAGGGTGGCATGTGACCCACGTTTGAGCAATCAAAGCTTCACATTCCCTTGACTGCAGTGACTGGGTCAGAGACAGATAATGACAAGCCACCAGGACTTCATCCTCTTTTGCTGAGACTGCTGAGATGAGTCTACTTGACACAGCGACTTCTCAGCCAGAGTACAAGGCTGGCCTGCTTCTCAGAAGTCCCTGAGCTTTGGGATGCAGGTGTAAAATGATACTGATTCAATCAGGTCTCAAGCTGGGAAGGAACATATACCATGGCAGGAATACAAGTTTACGGTGAGCTGGAGGCACAGATTTCTCCATAATAAATAAGCATTGTGTAGGAGGGATCAGTGTTAAGAGCAGAAGGGTGTTAGGGAGGGGCAGCTGGGGGGTTTGAGGAGTCTGGATCTGAACTCTGCTGGAAGATTACAAGATGCGGGATGTGACGAGTCTCCAAAGTTGCGATACGCTCCTCTAAGCTTTCAATATCGCTGTAGTGAAGAGCCTTGGCTGCACCCTCCTTCCTTTAGCCAGCTGCATGTTGCACACTGAAGAATTTAGCCATTGCTCTTTCTCCAGTCCTCTCTGCTTTAAAGCATCTTGGTTATTGTTTTTTCCTTCTCCCATCTTTTCTCCCACCATCAAGGTGAGACTTCACTTCATCTCTGGCAGTGTTTAAAAGAAATTTCCATTCAGCACAACTCTTTGAATCCTTTGGAGGAGAGTTATCAAAGAAATGTAGTAGGAAAATTAACTCCGTGGCAGACATTTGGCAATTTATTTTTTTTTCCCTTGTAGTTTGGCAGCCTGTTCTGATGAGTCCATGTGTGTGAATAAGCGACAGCTAGGACTCAAGGAATTGTATTTCTATTGTCTCAGTCATAACTTATCTCCCATTGTGTTGACTCCTCCCTGTATTTTTTGCCTTACATACTGCCTGCAGCTTCTGAGTAACTCTGCTGAGGGACTAAATATCTTACTTAGCTCTATTCATCACTCCTTTGTTCAAGCTGAACTAACAGCAACAACAACAAACAAATCCCAAAACACCCGGATGGTTATTAGGTATAACATGCCACCATTTATGGGGCTGAGTTTTAGAACATCCCCCGTTGCGAAGGACTCAGGAATGATGGGGAGTGTAATTGAGGGATTTCCATTTATGTCATTCCGAGGAAGGTGCGTTTCCTCAGACTCAGTCTGGCTTTTCTCCTCTTACTGAGTGCTTACTGCAGCCTTTGCAAGTGATTCATTGGTCTGTATATCATCTAATTGCTTCAGTGCCATGATAAATCAATTTAAGAAGCGATTGAAGCGTTCAGCATAACAAGTCTTCCCATAAACCAGATATGTGGGCTCTGGTGGCAAATCGGAGAGCAGAGACAGGCACCGGAGGGTGCCCTCAGCACGGAGACAGGAGCCCACTGCTGGTAGTTTGGTATGGGAAAGTGTTCCTTGGGAAGCCCGTCAGGACAACAGCGGGAGAAGCTGCTGCTCCCGGCTAACTTTGCCTCATCGTAACAGCGAGATCTGTAGATACTAGCTCTGCCTTTGGTCAGAAGAAAGTCTCTGAATTCTTAGAAGGAAAAACAGAGAGGGGGAAATAGAAACAACAAAAGTTCTCTATTTCCTCGGGAATGGTAGAGCCTAGCCTTAAAGACGCTATTGTTTCTGTGGCTCTTTACTCCCTCTTGCGGCCCTATGGTGCCAGCGGTTT
Organism: Chlorocebus sabaeus; assembly: GCF_047675955.1. Lineage (NCBI taxonomy): Eukaryota > Metazoa > Chordata > Mammalia > Primates > Cercopithecidae > Chlorocebus > Chlorocebus sabaeus. The sequence continues at coordinate 62,479,743 of NC_132926.1, read as the reverse complement.
TTTTGTTTTGTTTTGTTTTGTTTAAATCACAGACCATGTTTGCATAAATCCGTTGTTTAACATGAGAATATAATCAGTTTGGATGTAATGATCTAAGGACACAAAGAAAAGAGGGTCTATGTGCATCTGGACACACTTCTCAGAGAGTTAAAGAATTCGGTTGTAAAAAGTCGTAAATTAGCACGTAGATCCATAGCTCCCGCCAATATGTAGGTTCACAAACACCTTTTTCACCAAATGTTGGGCTAGTATAGGGATTATACGACTTGGGAAGGAAAGAAAGCAAAAGAATTTTACTCTTTTACTTTAGCTGAGGGTAAATAATATAAAATTTCCCTACAAAAATTAAAACGTAGGATCTGAATTCATACATTCATACATACATTTCAGCGATGTAATGTATGTTTGTAATATTTTTGGAATTGTTTTACTTATTGCCTACTGTATTCTCTGTAACGTGCTCTCCTCTGCAGCACAGACAGGAGTGGGACAAATGACAATTTAGTTTTTGAAAACTTGAATAGGATGGGCAACTCCCCAAGAAAATGTACCAGAAATAGATTCTATTTTCCAAGGAAAATGAGCTGGCAGCAATTTTTAAAGTGCTATGCATTGCTTTAGGATTATTCTCAATAGGGCCAAGTACATCTGCAACGTGGCTTAAAGTTTTCAGTACTTTGGCAAATTATGCGACATTAAAACAAGAATACTATACTCTTTTCACAGGTACGGACTCTGTACAGGGCATTGTTTAACCGGCCTGGCTGCTTGGGCATGGCCAAGGTGCTGTAAACATTTGTCTCTCCTGGTGTGGTGGGCAGCCTCTACAATTGTCCCCACGATTTTTCCCTCTTGGTATCCATGCCCTTGTACAATCTCTCCCCTTTGACCATGGGGTGGACTTATCGACTTGCTTCAAATGAAGACAATATTGCAAAAGTCATGGGATATCACTTCCTTTGGTTACAAAATGACTATGGCTTGCCAAAAATGGAAGCAACCAAGATGTCCTTCTACTGATGTGGCACATCCACACAATGGATCATTATTCAACAATGAAAAAAAAAAGAGCTCCATCTTCACTGTTAAAATTGACAGTATGGTGGGTCATAAAGCCAGTTTCCCTATATTTAAAAGGCTTGAAATCAGAATATATTCTTTGATGATAATGCATTATGCTCAAAATCATTAACAAAAAGATTACTAGGAAATTTCCTTGTTTGATACTAAGAAGCAAACTTGTAAATAATTCACACATCAAGAAAGAAATGTTAGAAGCTGGAAACCATCATTCTCAGCTGTCACGGGAAGTCAGGGACCCCGAACAGAGGGACTGGCTGGAGCTGCGGCAGAAGAACATAAATTGTGAAAATTTCATGGACATTTATCAGTTCCCAAATAATACTTTTATAATTTCTTATGCTATCTTACTTTAATCTCTTAATCCTGTCATCTTCGTAAGCTGAGGATGTGTGTCACCTCAGGGCCACTGTGATAATTGTGTTAACTGTACAAACTTATTGTGAAATGTGTGTTTGAACAATATGAAATCAGTGCACCTTGAAAAAGAACAGAATAACAGGAATTTTTAGGGAACAAGGGAAGACAGTCATAAGGTCTGACTGCCTGCAGGGTCAGGCAAAAAGAGCCATGTTTTTCTTCTTGCAGAGAGCCTATAAATGGACTTGCAAGTAGGGAAGATATCACTAAATTCTTTTCCTAGCAAGGAATGTTAATATTAATACCCTGGGAAAGGAATGCTTTCCTGGGGGGAGATCTATAAATGGCCGCTCTGGGAATGTCTGTCTTATGTGGTTGAGATAAGGACTGAGATACACCCCGGTCTCTTGCAGTACCCTCAGACTTACTAGGGTGGGGAAAAACCCTTCACTGGTAAATTTATGGTCAGATCAGTTCTCTGCTCTCGAACCCTGTTTTCTATTAAGATGTTTATCAAGACAATACATGCACCACTGAATATAGACCCTTATCAGTAGTTCTGCTTTTGCTCTTTGCCTTGTGATCTTTGTTCTGCCTTTTGCCCTTTGAAGCATGTTGTTACACCCCCTTCCCTTTTGAAACCCTTACTGTTGTTACACCCCCTTCCCTTTTGTTGTTACACCCCCTTCCCTTTTGAAACCCTTAATAAAAATCTTGCTGGTTTGAGGCTCATATGGGCATCACAATCCTACCAATATGTGATGTCACCCCCGGTGGCCCAGCTGTAAAATTCCTCTCTTCATACTCTTTCTCTTTATTTCTCAGCCAGCCAACACTTATGGAAAATAGAACCTACACTGAAATATTGGGGGCGGGTTCCCCCAATACTCAGCAAACTATCACAAGGACAGAAAACCAAACACCGCATATGCTTACTCATAGGTGGGAATTAAACAATGAGATCATTTGGACATAGGAGGGGAACATCACACACTGGGGCCTGTTCAGGGGTAGGGAACTGGGGGAGGGATAGCATTAGGAGAAATACCTAATGTAAATGATGAGTTGATGGGTGCAGCAAACAAACATGGCACATGTATACCTATGCATCAAACCTGCATGTTGTGCATATGTACCCTAGAACTTAAAGTATAATAATAATTAAATAAAAACTACCGAAGGGGGAAAAAAAAGAAGTTAGAAAACATTTTAAACTGGAAAACTTCAAAGTTTTCTTTGAAAACCAGGAAGGCATGATAGAAGGAAAGGAGAAGCAAGGTTGTGGATTGTAATGGTGGATCACAGAGTCTAAGCAAGAGGAGAAAGTAAGACAGAAAAGGGTCTGGGTATTAGGAGAGCCAATGGAGTCAATGCACTTCCATGAAAAGGCATGGAAGAAACTGAAATTCATATTACTAAGTGAAGAAAGCCCATCTGAAAAAGGCAACATAGTGTAAGATTTTAACTATATGACATTCTGGAAAGGAAAACCTATGGATAAAATAAAAAGATCAATGGTTGTCAGATACTAGGGGAGAGTATGTCACCCCTAGGGAGAGGGAGGAATGAATAGGTAAAGAAGAATTTTAGGACAATGAAAAATTTTGTGTGATATTATAATGATGGATATATGTCATTACACATTTGTCCCTAATGTATACCACGGACTTTGAGTGATAATGACATGTCAGTGTAGGTTCACTGATTGTAACAAATGTACCCCTCTGGAAGGGATGTTGATAGTGGGAGAGTTTGTGTGTGTGGTGAGGGGGACAGAGTGTATATGGGAACTCTGCACTTTCTGCTCAATTTTGCTATGAACCTAAAACTGCTCTAAAACATAAAGTCTATTTTTTTTTTTAAGATAGTGGCTTCTTTTGGGGGCAGTCTTCTCTTGTTCTCTCATTTGTTCACTCTGAATTGCCAGTTGCATGCTGTGAGTGGCTTTATGGAGTGTCCAGGTGGCAAGGAACTGATGTCCCCAGCCAACAGCCAGAAAAGACCTGCGGTCTGCCTATTGCCACAGAAGTGAACTCAGAGTGGGTCCTCCCCCAGATGAGACTTGAAATGATTGCAGTTGAAGTGGACACCTTGATTGCCTTGTGAGACACATTTTGAGAGACTGCAAGCTTTAGGTATCTGGCTAAGCTATGCACAGATTTCCCACCCACATAAACTGAGATAATAAAGAAATGTTTGTGATTTCAGTGTCTAGGTTTTGAAGTAATTTGTTAAAGAGCAATAATAACTAATATACCTGTGAAGCCACCTCTCATATCCAAATGTTGAAGAGATTCTTTAAAACTGAGAATTAGATGAGAAGGACTAAACTCATAGTTTATACTATGAGCTCTATGCATAATTAGGCATAAATATATCCAATCATCTATGAATATAAAGTTATAATCACTGTGGTGTCCTAGAAGAAACTCTCCCTCCTTATGAAGGAAATTAACCTTTATTGAGCAGTTAGTATTTACTAGGCACTTAAATTATGTCTTTCAGAAGGGGATTAGAGTAGGTAAATAATTTATACATGTTTATATAGATAGGGAAGGTGTTGAAATTCAAACTGAGGTGTGACTTTTAAGTAAAAGTAACTTGTATCACTCATTCCAGAACTTTTTTTGCTTTTTCTGATTCTATATTCTCTGCTAATCTATGTTAAATACTTAGGCCCCTCCCATGGTCTACATTGGACTGGCTACTGCTTTGAATCCAAGTTGCTAACACTAACTTCAAAGAGTTGTCATGCTGTCTATTTACAATTGTAAAAAGCTAGTTGCAGTGAAAATGTATTGTCTGTGCAAAACAGTAGTCCATTTTTTTTTTTTTTGAGGAATTTCTCCATGTTTTTTGTGGGAGCTGACAGTCTTAGGTCTTGCCCTAAAGAATTAGCTTATGACTCAGCATTGGCTTGTCAAGACACTCCTTGGCCATAGTGATTGCATTCCAGTGAAACACCAAACAGACAATTTCTCCAGAATTTAAAAAAGTAAACCTGCTAAGGTCCTCATGTTCCTCGGGAGGGTGTAGATAGTTTCCTGGGGTCTGGTCTTCTATAGTATGAAGTGGATGACAGGACAATAGCAAACCTTCAAATGTATATAAAGCAAAAAAAGGAAAGAATGACAGGAGATTTAGAAAAACCCTGAATCATATGGGTTATTTTAAACATATTTCTGTTAGTAGCTGATAGTACAAGCAGATAAAATATCCGTAAGGATATAGAAGACTTGAACACTATGATCTGCAAACTTGACCTAATGACCACATATGGAACCCTGAGCCCCAAACTGAAAATACACATTCTTTTCAAGTATACATGGAATCCCAGTTAAAATTGACAGTTTGATGGATCATAAAGCCAGCTTCCCTATATTTAAAAGGCTTGAAATCAGGGAATGTTTTTTGATAATAATGCATTAAGTTCAAAATCATTGACAAAAAGATTACTAGGAAATTTCCTTGTTTGATATTAAGAAGATAATTTGTAAATAACTCATGCATCAAGAAAGAAAGGTTAGAAGTTAGAAAACATTTTAAACTGGAAAACTGCAAAGTTTTCTAGGAAAGCATGATAGAAGGAAAAGAGAAGCAAGGTTGTAGATTGTAATGGTGGATCATAGAGTCTAAGCAAGACAGGAAAGTAAGACAGAAAAGGGCCTGGGTATGCACTGGAGGTCATGGTGCTGGAGACTTCTGCAGTGGGAGCACTTGTGCTAGAAAGGCAGGACATTCGGACAGGAGATTTCAGAAGTGGTAAGGTTCTTGGTAATGAACACATTCGCGGTGTGAGTATGGGTGAGAGTTCTAGCCGTTGTTTAAATTTAAAAAGTCACTGGAGGCCGGGCGCGGTGGCTCAAGCCTGTAATCCCAACACTTTGGGAGGCCGAGACGGGCGGATCACGAGGTCAGGACATCGAGACCATCCTGGCTAACACAGTGAAACCCCGTCTCTACTAAAAATCCGGCCACTGCACTCCAGCCTGGGCGACAGCGCGACACTCCCTCTCAAAAAAAAAAAAAAAAAAAAAAAAAAAAAAAAAAAAGTAACTGGAAATGAGAGCATTAACTCGGATACAGGTATTGGATGGGTCCAATTCAGTGGATCCATTGCACATGGATTCTGAAGTCTCCAAGCAGAATAAAAGGAGTTGAGGTGGAGAACAAGACAGCAGGAAATAAACTAAGTGATAAAAGAAGGGTTATGAACAGGAAGTTGGAAGACTGAACATAATGAAATTGTGAAAGTGGGTGGTAAATCCCAAGTGGCTTCAGTGTCAAAGGAATAGGTGAATGAGGTCAGCCAGTTTTACTCCTAATGCACATTTCATCGGGTACATTCTATAAAGACATAAAATGCTGGCAGTAGCTCAACTTTACACTGAAAGTGTTTTTCATAGTTTATACAACGCACAGATCATCCATGACTTTCCAGTTAGAGAAACCAGCTAAGTTCTTATTCCTGAATTGCAATTTCTCGGCCTCAGCATGCAGCTTTACTTAGCATGCTTCTCCTCAGGACTCCCAACTTCTCTGCTTCCTAAGCTGATTGGCTCATTATGCAATACACATGGCTGCTTGTGGTTTCTCTAAGGGAGATACACATCATACAACTCAGGCTACGCAAGCTGCACAATATTGCATTTTCTTTAGCATGCTGCATCTGCTTGTAATTGAGTAGATTTTATGCTATGCAATACATGGTATTTTAAGGAGCATAACTTGTTGTTTTAAAAATTATTCATTTGTATAATTACACAAGTACATTTTCATGTGGAAAAAAAAAAGATAAAGTCGAAGTCTCTTTGAACACATCTCCAGAACTAACCACTGTTATCAGTTGGTATGCCTCTCCCTGGGCTTTTCTCTATGCACATACATTCTTACAAGTATATGTAATGAAATTTGTAGTTTTACATATCAGATTATTTTACTCCCTGGCTTTTCAAGGGCTTTCCATTATAATTAGAAGAAAATCCATACTCGTAACTGTTGCCTACAAGGCTCCACCAATCCGGTCCTTGTCCACTTCTTTGACCTCCTCATGGACCAGGAAGTCAAGGTGTTTTCCCCACAGAGCTTTTGTGTGTGCTGTTCATTCTGCCCAGAAGGCTCTGTCCTAATCCTTGCTTGACTGGTTCCTTGTTGGCATTCAGGTCTCAGCTCAAAATTCACTTCCTTGTAAGCCTTTCCAAGATACCTTCTGTAGATTTGTACCTCCCCTGCCTGCCTCTGCTTCCAGTCTCTTTTGAATCGAATTATCCTGTTTTAGGCAAAAATCACCGGGGTTTGAATTCTCACTTCACTATATGCTAGCGGTTATTTAACCTTTTTGTGCAAGGGTTTCTCATCTGAAAATGAGGATAATTATAACATCTACTTTTTAGGTTGTTATGAAACCAGATAAGTTAATATTTGTAAAATACTAAGAAAATGCCTAGAAAATGACATCTGTTAAATTAATAAACATTTTCCCTTAGCACTTGCAATCATCTGGAATTATTTATTTGTCAACTCTCTTTTCTGTCTAGAATGTAAGATCTATAAATGCAGGGACCTTGTCTATTTTGTTTGTAGCACTAACAACAGTGCCTGACCCATAGCAGCTTTGATATGGTTTGACTGTGTGCCCACCCAAATCTCATCTTGAATTGTAGCTCCCATAATTTCCACATGTCGTGGAAGCGACCTGGTGGGAGATAACTGAATCACAGGAGCAGTTTCCCGCATACTGTTCTCCTGGTAGTGAATAAGTCTTATGAGATCTGATGGTTTTATAAATGGAATTTTCCATGAACAAACTCTCTCTTGCCTGCCGATTTGTAAGACATGATTTTGCTTTTCATTCACCTTCTGCCATGATTGTGAGGCCTCCCCAGCCATGTGGAACTGTGAGTCAATTAAACCTCTTTCCTTTATAATTACCCCATCTTAGGTATGTCTTTATTTAGCAGCATGAGAACAGACTAATACGGTAATGGGTACCAGTAGAGTGGGGCACTGCTGTAAAGATACCCGAAGATGTGGAAGTGGCTTTGGAACTGGGTAACAGGCATAGATAGAAACAGTTTGGAGGGCTCAGAGGAAGACAGAAAAATGTAGGAAAGTTTGGAATTTCCTGGTGACTTGTTGAATGACTGACCAAAATGATGATAATGATGTAAACAATGAAATCCAGGCTGAGGTGGTCTTAGATGAAGATGAGGAACTTGTTGGGAGCTAGAGCAAAGGTCACTCTTGTTATGCTTTAGCAAAGAGACTGGTGGCATTTCTCAGCCCTAGAAATCTGTGGAACTTTGAACTTGAGAGAGATGATCTGAAATTGGAACTTATGATTAAAAAGAGAAGCAGAGCATATAAGTTTGGAAAATTTGCAGCCTGACAATGCGATAGAAAAGAAAAACCCATTTTCTGAGAAGAAATTCAAGCCAGCTGCAAAATTTGCATAAGAAATGAGGAACCAAATGTTCATCACCAAGAGAATGAGGAAAATGTCTCCAGAGCACGTCAGAGGTCTTCACAGCAACCTCTCTCACCAGAGACCTGGAGGTCTAGGAGGAAATACTGGTTTTGTGGGCCAGGCCCAGGCTCCCTCTGCTGTATGCAGTCTAGGGGCTTCATACCCTGCACCCCAGTCACTCTAGCCATGGCTAAAAGGGGCCAAAGAATAGCTTAGGCCATGGCTTCAGAAGGTGTAAGCACTAGGCCTTGGCAGCTTACACATGGTGTTGAGCCTGGGGGTGCACAGAAGTCAAGAATTGAGGTTTGGGAACCTCTGCCTAGATTTCAGAAGATGTATGGAAACTCCTGAATGTCCAGACAAAGTTTGCTGCAGGGGCCGGGCCTCCATGGATGGATAACCTCTGCTAGAGCAGTGCAGAAGAGAAATGTGGGGTTGAGGCCCCCACACAGAGCCCCGACCAGGGCACTGCCTAGTGGAGCTGTGAGAAGAGGGCCACCGTCTTCCAGACCTCAGAATGGTAAATCCACTGACACCTTGTACTGTGTGCCTGGAAAAGCCACAGACACTCAATGCCAGCCCCTGAAAGCAGCCAGGAGTGGGGCTTTATCCTGCAAAGCCGGGACAGAGCTGCCCAAGACCATAGGAACCCACCTCTTTCATCAGCATGACCTGAATGTGAGACATGGAGTCAAAGGAGATCATTTTGGAGCTTTCAGATTTGACTGCCCCTCTGGATTTTGGACTTGCAAGGGTTCTGTGGCTCCTTTGTTTCAGCTGATTTCTCCAATTTGGAACAGGTTTATTTTCCCAATCCCTGTACCCCAATTGTATCTGGGAAGTAACTAACTTGCTTTTGATTTTACAGGCTCACAGGCAAAAGGGACTTGCCTTGTCTCAGATGAGATTTTGGACTGTGGACTTTTTAGTTAATGCTGAAATGAGTTAAGACTTTGGGGGACTGTTGGGAAGGCAGGATTGTTTTTTGTTCTTCTGAGATGGAGTCTCACTCTGTCACCCAGGCTGGAGTGCAGTGACACAATCTCGGCTCACTGCAATCTCCTCCTCCCAGGTTCAAACAATTCTCCTGCCTCAGTCTGCTGAGTAGCGGGGACTACAGGCATGTGCCACCATGCCTGGCTAATTTTTGTATTTTTAATAGAGGCAGGGTTTCACCATCTTGGCCAGGCTGGTCTAAAACTCCTGTCCTCAGGTGATCCACCTGCCTTGGCCTCCCAAAGAGCAGGGATTACAGGTGTGAGCCACCACACCTGGCCAGCATGATTGGTTTTGAAATGTAAGGGTGTGAAATTTGGGAGGGGCCAGGGGTGAAATGATATGGTTTGGCTGTGTCCCCATCCAAATCTCATGTTGAACTGTAGCTTCCATGATTCCCATGTGTCATGGGAGGGACCCGGTGGGAGGTAACTGAATCATGGGGGCGGTTTCCCCCATACTGTTCTCGTGGTAGTGAATAAGTCTCACAAAATCCGATGGTTTTATAAATGGGAGTTCCCTTGCACAAGTTCTCTCTTGCCTGACGACATGTAAAATGTGACTTTGCTTCTCATTTGCCTTCTACCATGATCATAAGGCCTTCCCAGTCATGTGGAACCAAGAGTCAATTAAACCTCTGTCCTTTACAATTACCCAGTCTTGGGTATGTCTTTATTAGCAACATGAGAACAGACTACTACAAGCCCTTAATAAATAAAGGCTGAATGTATGCATGTTCAAACCTTACCTCCTGCATAAGGATCTGTGTGCCCAAGAAGTAAGCTTAAAATGGAAAACATGGCACTGCTTTTATTAAAAGCACCACTTTTTAAAAATGTGGAAATAGTTACTCATTTATTTTTATTTTACTTTAAGTTCTGGGATACATGTGCAGGACACGCAGGTTGGTTACATAGGTATACGTGTGCCATGGTGGTTTGCTGCACCTATCAACCTGTTATCTAGGTTTTAGGCCCCACATGCATTAGGTATTTGTCCTAATGCTTTCCCTCCCTTTGCCCCCCATGCCCTGACAGGCTCCGGTGTGTGATGTTCCCCTCTCTGTGTCCATGTGTTCTCATTGTTCAGCTCCCACTTATAAGTGAGAATATGCCGTGAAAGCATCCCTTTTATACACTGGTCACCACTGGATGCTATCACCGTATCTTGTGCTGTCACACTAGAGTGAATGCTAGCTCCTCTTGCACCTCCAAAGTAGGATGAACTCAACTGCAATTCTCTCACATGTCTTACTTTTCCAAAGAGCACAGGATGCATAAGACCAGTGTAGCAGCAGCCACACACCTACAATACTTAGAAAACATGAGCAGCAGTCATCACAAGCAAAAATGATATTTCCCAGATCCCAGCACAATTTAGATCTATATTGCAGTTGCCAGCCAAGTGACTTAGGATAATTTGCAGAATGGAGAAAAGAGAAAAACTTGTTTGAGCTTGTCAGGTTGCTTGCCAGGTTACTGGTGATACTGTGCCAGTTGACCAGGGTCTGTGAGCCTAAACTCAATTGGGAAATATCTTGTGTAATGAGACTAGTTGTGCTTCTATGTACTCCTTTTTTTTTTTTTTTTTGATGGAGTCTTGCTCTGTCACCCAGGCTGGAATGCAGTGGCGTGATCTCGGCTCACTGCAAGCTCCGCCTCCTGGTGAAGAAAAAAAAAAAAAAGAAAAAGAAAAAAAGAAAGAATGGATAACTAAATATCCCATATTAAATACATTATAATAACATTTCAAAGATAAAATTATAAAATGTTCCAGAGATAAAATTGCTCAGTAGAGATGAATAACTCTCAGATTATTATCAGATATTTCTATAGCAACACTATAAAGGTAAGGAAACAATAAAAAATGTTCAAAAATTTTTTAAAAAGAATGTGATATGGTAGATTCTTGTTCTAAAATAAATTAACTGGTTGTTTAAAGAAAGGGATGTTTGCAACACGTCAGAAAGTTGAGGCATGTCGAGGAATTGTCTGTGAAAGTCGTGAAAAAAATGTTATAAAAGAGAATTTATGCAAGAAATGTTGTATAATTTAAAGGTAATTAGGCCTCCTGAGTGTAAAACTGTTAAAGAAACACTTTATGTGCAAGGTGTATGAGAAAAGTAAAATATACTTTTGGTAAAAGGATTATAAAGTGGCATAAGAATGTGGATTTTTACCTACATTAAAAGGTTAAAAAATATTTCGTTTTAAAGGTTTAAGCAAGTTTTAAAACATTAATTGTAAAGGAAATTCTGTATATAAATATATTAGCTAAAGTTAAAGGGGTATCATGCAGTTTTTCTGTGAACTGGACATTAAAATAAAAGCACAATGGGTTTTTCTTAAAACACTAACTGATCTTTAACAAAATTATAAAAGGTTAAAAAGAGTCTATGGAAATCTTACTTTACGGTCAGACATTAAAATTTGATAAATATGTCTACAGGGTTTTATTAAAATCAAGTTTAACATTAATAACACACTAATATAAAGATAAATTTTAGCTTATCTGGTATAAAATCATACAGGAAGCATTGTCAAATGTAAAATGGTGTTTGGCTTTCTTTGGTCTAAAAACTAACAAAAATAGGTGCTAAAGGAAATTTCTCAGCAAGGAGGCACTAAGGAGTATAAAGTCCACTGCTGGTGTTCCCAAATTTAAAACAAAAGATCAGTTTCTCAGAAATTATATACTTGGTTTATCTTCCACTTTCCTTTCCCTCAAAACTAAATGTCTTTTAGCACAGGTACCGCCCCTAGAATTTCCAGTAAACCAGCACCAGCGTGGGGATCATGTTCTCATCAAAGGGTGGAAAGAAGGAAAACTCGAGTCAGCCTGGGAAGGACCCTACCTTGTGCTGCTAACCACCGAGACTGCTGTTCATACTGCAGAAGGGGGATGGACACATCACACCCGAGTCAAATAAGCGCCATTATCGTCAGAATCATGGGCCATTGTTCCTGGATCAAGCCCTACCAAATTAAAGCGAAGAAAAGCTTAATCTATCTATCTTTTCCTTTCCTTTCCGAACCCAGTGCCTATATCCATTACTACTCCTACCACTAGCAACTCTAACCCCACTTTAAAGCGTTTCTATGGTTTAGGAGCAGAGGTCACTGGAAAGGATCTTATCGGTTTCTTTAAGATGTGCTTTGTTCTCCCTCCTCCACCTCCTACAACTGCCCCTTTCCCAAACCTATGAAATCAAACTATGCCTCGCCTCATGCCAAATGACAAAAGCAAGGTCTCAGTAGTAGGAATAGGAGACCCAAGGCAAACCATAGCCATTGAAAGAGGGTATAAAGATGTCAATGACTGGTTAAAATGGATTAAATATTCCATTCGCACTTTAAACAAAAGCGACTGTTACGCTTGTGCGCACAACAGGCCAGAGGCCCAGGTTATTCCCTTTCCACTGGGATGGTCCTCAAATCAAGTGGACACGGAGTACATGGTAGCTCTTTTACAAGATTCTACCACCTGGAATAACAAATTGTGCCAAACTCTTTCTCTGCTATTTCCTGAAGTTCAACACCCTGTGGGTCAGCCCCTGAGGGGCATCCAGCCTCCATCTTCCAAAACCAATTTTACCTCATGTCTCCAATGACAAGGGGAAAAATTTGGCATTCCCTGGAGACTTAACAGGATGCAGTGAAGTCAGGTACTTCCAAGAGCTGACCCATCAGTCTGCCCTTATTCATCCCTGAGTGGTTGCATGGTGGTATTATGGAGGACCTTTACTGGATACTCTGCCAAATAATTAGAGCAGTACTTATGGTCTAGTTCAATTGGCCATCCCTTTTACTCTGGTATTTCATCAACCGGAGGAAGGAAAAATAAGACATTGTAAAGTGAGAGAGGTCCCTTATGGGTCTTTCAACTCTCACGCTTATTTAGACGCAATTGGAGTCCCACGGGGAATACCAGATCAATTTAAAGCCCCAAATCAAATAGCTGCAGGATTTGAGTCAATATTTTGGTGGGTGACAATTAATAAAAATGTAGGTTGGATAAACTACATTTATTACAATCAACAGTGACTTAATAACTACCCTAGAGTTGCTGTTAAAGGAATAGCTCAGCAATTAGGGGCTACTAATTGGGATGACTTGGGAAAATAGCATAGCCTGAAAGATATTAGCAGAAAGAGGAGGAGTTTGTGTCATGATTAAAACTCAATGTTGTACCTTCATCCCAAACAACACCGCCCCTAATGGAAGTATAACAAAGGCATTGCAAGGTCTGACGCTCTGTCCAATGAGTTAGCCAGCAACTAGAGGTAAATGACTCCTTTACAGGATGGCTAGAAAAGTGGTTCGGTAAATGGAAAGGAATAATAGCCTCAATTCTTACTTCCCTTGCAGCCATAATGGGTGTACTTATTCTTGTTGGGTCCTGTGTCATACCATGCATCTGTGAGTTGGTGCAGAGGTTCATAGAAATGGCACTTACTAAATCCTCCCTTAACTATCCTCCAGCTTATCCAGAGAAGCTTCTTCTTTTGGAAAGTCAACAGAACAACTAAGCCAAGACATGTTAAAGAAGTTTGAAGAGAAAGAGCCATAAGGAAATGCAAGAGGAGGGGTTGCTAGATATAAGTTCTAAATTTCTTTTAAAAGAATCGATATATCAATGTGTTCAATTCTTTGCCTTCTACTTTTAAACTTAACTTCCTCGTAAAGCAGCCTTTTCCGATTACCTGCTCCACCCTCTCTCATTCTGATTACCTGCTCATTCTCCACCCTGACTCATTCTGATTTCCTCCCTGCCATAACCATTTTTCCTGCCAAACCACTCACCCCATCACTCTTTTTAAATTAGCCAATCGGAATTAGTTTAGCCTGTGTAGACTAACCCTAGTCAATAGGGGAACAACACAGCAGCAGGGACCACGTGTGTCAGGGATAAGAACCCCTTCCCCTCCCCGTCCAGGTGTGCGCTCACCATTGCTCCATCTGTGAGAGTGCAACCTTCTATAGAAGTAAACTGCCTTGTTGAGAAGAAAAAAGAAAAATTTATATTCAAGTGCTATTTCTTTTGTGGCACCGAAATGTATTTGTAACAGAAACCAAGCTGTCAGAGCTCTAGAACCATAGCTGTCTGCTAGACATCTCTAACCATAGTTTCACTTCCCCTTCCCAGATGCAGTTCGTCTAAAATTGGAGCCATAACCCCTCCAAAGTTGCTCTTTCTCCACTTTTTATTTTGATGAACGGCCCATCATAATCTAGATTCTGAAATCAAAAATATGGGACTATTTCAGTTACTCTTTCCTCATATCTACATCTAATTAATCAAAAAGACTAGTTCTGAAGCAGGAAATTTTCCTGACCCCTTCACGGGTGGGGGCAGGAACTGGAGTGCACAGGATCTAGAACTAGCTGGCTGCTTTGGTTATGGCAGGGGTGGACTCCACTCATTGTGTTCCGCTGCATTCCACCCCTCACAGGAGGGGGAGCACAGGTGAGTGGGTTCAGGAGCTGGGGCCAGCGCATGCAGGACCAAAATTCTGTGTGGCCCTTGGCAGTGTCTAGAGGGGTACCTGAGGCCCCTGAAGCCCCAGAGGCTGTGTGTTACAGTGCTCTTTTAGCTTTGCCATCCACTGACAGCTTAAATGTTAAACAACTCAGTGGGCCCTTTGTTTTTTGGTGTGAGGCATTTGCTCTCTGCCAGTGAGGGCAGAGGGTCAGTGTGACAGCCTTTAGTGTCGTACCTGTGGCACTCGAGCTCTTGTTTGGCATCCAGGAAAAATCAGGTCACAGGAACAAATTGAAAAATGGTGAATGCAGAGGATTTTATTGCTGACGAGAGGGGCTCTCGGTGGGAAGGGGAGCTGAAAAGGGGATGGAGTGAGAAGGTGATCTTCCCCAGGAGCAATGCCATCAAGCCATACCTCTGAAGTCAAGCTGTTTCTTCTCTTCTCTCCTCTCTGCCAGTGGAACCTGGGGTTTTTATGGGCACAGGATGGGGGGCAGGCGGACCATAGGTGTTTTTGGAAAAGGCAACATTCAAGAGGGAAAACAGGGATGCATGTTCTCACTTTGGGCCATTGTTCCAGGCTTGAGGGTGGAGCCCTTGCTGGGGACCTGCCGTCTTCTGCCCAGAATTTCCCTGCCTTCTGTCCATGTCAGTTCCATTTTCATATATAGTATATCTCAATATTTCTTCTTCAACATTTCCTCTGCCTTACTCCTGGCCTCCATAATTTCCCCCAAATCTTTTCTATGTTCTCCTTGCCCACCTCCAATTATCAGGGGAACTTGCCCGCAATATTTCAACATAGTTCTTTCTATTTTCCATAAGTGTCGGCTGGCTGAGAAATAAAGAGAAAGAGTACAAAGAGAGGAATTTTACAGCTGGGCCGCTGGGGGTGACATCACATATCAGTAGGACCATGATGCCCACATGAGCCTCAAACCAGCAAGTTTTTTTTAAGGGTTTCAAAAGGGGAGGCGGTGTAAGAACAGAGACTAGGTACAAAGATCACATACTTCAAAAGGCAAAAAGCAGAACAAAGATCATATGCTTCTGAGGTAACAGGAGAAAGGGCAAAAGCAGAACTCCTGATAAGGGTCTATGTTCAGCAGTGCATGTATTGTCTTGATAAACATCTTAAACAACAGAAAACAGGGTTCAAGAGCAGAGAACTGGTCTGACCACAAATTTACCAGGGCAGAGCTTTTCCCCACCCTAGTAAGCCTGAGGGTACTGCAGGAGAACAGGGCATATCTGAGTCCTTATCTCAACTGCATAAGATAGACATTCCCAGAGCGGCAGTTTATAGACCTCCCCCCAGGAATGCATTCCTTTCCCAGGGTATTAATATTAATATTCCTTGCTGGGAAAAGAATTTAGTGATATCTTCCCTACTTGCACATCCATTTATAGGCTCTCTGCAAGAAGAAAAACATGGCTCTTTTTGCCTGACCCTGCAGGCAGTCAGACCTTATGGTTGTCTTCCCTTGTTCCCTAAGAATCACTGTTATTCTGTTCTTTTTCAAAGCGCACTGATTTCATATTGTTAAAACACACGTTTTACAATAAATTTTATAGTTAACACAACTATCACAGTGGTCCTGAGGTGACGTACATTTTCAGCTTATGAAGATAACAGGATTAAGAGATTAAAGACAGGCATAAGAAATTATAAAAGCATTATTTGGGAACTGATAAATGTCCATGAAATCTTCCCAATTTATGTTCCTCTGCTGCGGCTCAAAGCTGGTCCCTCAGTTCAGGGTCCCTGACTTCCCACAACATCCAATCAATCCTCCATAATGGGCAAAGTGATCTTTCCATAATGTAAATGTGTTCTGACCACTCTCTGGAGTAATCCTACTTAAAACCATTTTCAGTACAAAATTCAAATATCTGAACATGATCTTGCTGGCTTTGTTTACTTTTGCAGCTTCACCCTCTTTCTCCCCAAACCTAGCTGGTGTTTGTGCTGCCTGTAATGTCTTTCTTTCTTTGTAGGGGTCACCACTTTAGGTCTTGCTTCACCTCCTTCAGAAAGATTTTCCTCTTTCTCCCCCGCGGGGATAGGGCCTGTTTGACACCATTAGCGCACTTACACACATTTGTCACAAGTCTCAGGCTGCACCGTTATTCAAAGTTTACCATCTGACTCTGAGTAGCTTGAGGACCCTATCAAAACTTAGTAGATGCTGAATAAATGTTGCATGAACTATGACTGTTCTCAACATACAAATGCAAGATCATTTAGGAACACTTGTCAAACTGTTTTTGTCCCTTGAGATTCTATTTTGAGAGGTAAGCAGTAGGGGTCCAGGACTCTGCATTTTGACAGTTCCCTGATGTTTGCATGTAAGAAGTGCAGAGATTATTACACTGATAAATCTTTACCACCGCTCAGGGGGACTTTCCTTCCAGGGGATATTGTGTCTGGAATTGGTGGCTTCTTGGTCTCATGACTTCAAGAATGAAGTCACGGACCCTCGCGGTGTTACAGTTCTTAAAGATGGTGTGTCTGGAGTTTGTTCCTTCTGATGTTCAGACGTGTTTGGAGTTTCTTCCTTCTGGTGGCTTCGTGGTCTCGCTGGCTTCAGGAGTGAAGCAGCAGACCTTTGCTGTGAATGTTACAGCTCTTAAGGCAGCGCGTGTGGAGTTGTTCATTCCTCCCAGTGGGTTCCTGGTCTCGCTGGCCTCAGGAGTGAAGCTGCAGACCTTCGCAGTGCCTGTTACAGCTCATAAAAGCAATGTGGACCCAGGGTGAGCAGCATCAAGAATTATTGCAAAGAGGGAAAGAACAAAGCTTCCATTGCTAGAAGAGGAGGACCCTAGCAGGTTGCCACTGGCAGCTCTGGCAGCCTGCTTTTATTCCCTTAGCCGACCTCACCCACATCCTGCCGATTGGTCCATTTTACAGAGAGCTGATTGGTCTATTTTACAGAGAGCTGATTGGTCCATTTTGACACAGTGCTGATTGGTGTGTTTACAATCGGTGAGCCAGACACAGAGTGCTGATTGCTGCGTTTACAATCCTTTAGCTAGACACATCCTACTAGACAGAAAAGTTCTCCAAGTCCCCACTAGGTTAGCTAGATACAGAGTATGGATCGGTGTATTTACAAAACCTTGAGCTAGATACAGAGTACTGATTGGTTTGTTTATAAACCTTGAGCTAGACACAGAGTGCTGATTGGTGTATTTACAATCCCTTGGCTAGGCATAAAGGTTCTCCAAGTCCCCACTAGACCCAGGAGCCCAGCTGGCTTCACCTAGTGGATCCTGCACCACAGCCGCAGCAGGAGCTGCAGGCCAGTCCCAAGGCATGAGCCAGCACTCCTCAGCCCTTGGGCGGTTGATGGGACCTGGCGCCGGAGCAGAGGGCGGCGCTCATCGGGGAGGCTTGGGCTGCGCAGGAGCCCACGGTTGGGGCATGGCGGGCTGCCGCCCCCAGCCCTGCCCCGCGGGGAGGCAGTTGAGGCCGGGCAAGAATTCGAGGGCGGGCACTACTGGGGGACCTGGCGCACCGTCTGCATCTGCTGACCCAGGTGCTAAGCCCCTCACTGCTGGCGGGGCCCGCGGCGCCAGCTGGCCGCTCTGAGTGCGGGACCCCGCTGAGCCCACGCCCACCCGAAACTCGCGCTGGCCCGAGAGCTCTGCGGGCAGCTCCGGTTCCGCCCGCGCCTCTCCCTCCACACCTCCCACCAAGCAGAGGAAGCCGACTCCGGCCTCGGCCAGCCCAGAGAGGGACTGCCACAGTGCCGTGGGGGGCTGAAGTGCTCCCCATGCGCCGCTAGAGTGGACGCCGAGGCCGAGGGGGCGCCGAGAGCGAGGGCTGCTAGCATGTTGTCACCTCTCACTATCTCTGGAAGCCCCTCAAGGAGAGGGGCCGCAGGCTGTTTCTCTAGGTCAGCAGCTAAACTCAGAAAACGTTTACTGAGTGAATGATGAAACGATACGTGAATAGGTGAATGCAGGGTGTCGGAGTCAACTATTCTTTTACACAGGTCCTAGCAGCTCCCATTGCTTCCAACCGCAGAAATGGTCCTTTCAAGCCCAGACTCTTTGGCAGGTCCTTCCAGCTATTGGAGTCACTCTGAACTACATTTCCCAGGATTCCAAGGGAGCCGCGCGCACTGCGCCCGTCTTCCTCCCAGAAATTGGCAAGTCACTGACCCTCGTCCCGCCCCCACCATTCCCCGCCTCCTCCTGTCCCGCAGTCCGGCCCGGCCGCTCTGCTTGTGCTTGTGTGTTTGTGTCGCTGCAGGCCTTATTCATGGGCTCACCGCTGAGATTCGACGGGCGGGTAGTACTTGTCACCGGCGCGGGGGCAGGTGAGCTTGCGAAGGTTGGAGGTGGCACGCCTTGCTCTCGCGCTGCTGGCCGCCCTTTTCGGGCCGGTATATGCGCGCAGCCGCAGCTGAGGTCACGCAACTGAGGTGGTGGGGTGGGGGAATGGCTCTTCTTGAGGCACCGAATCTGTTGAGGAAAGAGCCAGAAACACCTGGTCTGTCAGGCAGTTACAGCCCGCTTCTCCCCAGCACCCCAGTGTGGGCTTCCCAAGGTCCTAACTGAGGGGAGAGGCCAGGCTGGGCTGCTGGTTGCAAAACTGGGTGAAAGTTCTCCCTGACGCTTATCTGTGGGCATCGATTGTTAGTCTTCCTGCAAATAACTCTCTTAGCTCTTTACCTAGTGTTTTAAAGGACTGAAAAGCCGCGAGGGGCGGGGGCTGGAATTCGCCCCCTGAAGCGCAGAGCTGTCAGCTCCTGAAAAGTCATTCAGTCGTTCACTGTTTGTTTCCCTCTGTCGTCCGCTTTTAAGTTCGTGAGAGGGCCTTCTTTAAGGAGGGCGTCTGATAAGAGCCCTCCCCGTTGGACTTTGTATGCTTAGCAAGTCACAAACTGTACTCGAAATCCACTGAAGTCTTGGCAGAGGTTGTAATCTCAAATGCGCACAGGGGTCAGGCGTATGATGGAGAAAGAAAATGGGAGTTGGATGGGCACATTGAGGAACTGGAGAGCGGAGACTTCCGAAGTGGCCCAGCCAGTGGGAAAGTTGCCTGTATTTCAGGAGCGGCAAAATGGAAAATTGTTATGTGAAATAACCCCATTTTTTAAAGTACAAAAAATTAAAACAAACCATACCAACATAGATGCTGTGCAGTGAGATTTTACCCTAGTTTCTCACTAGTGGGTGACCTCTGTAACCTCCAAGTGCAGGGATCTTGACATTATGCACCTTTGATTCTCCACTGGTAGTAGCGTATACCTGGAAAGGCCCTAATGCATGAATTATTTGAGTTATATATTAAACGTTACAAACTGTGGAATTCTGTCAGTTAATTCCTATGTACTTTCATGTCTGTATTGATAAAGTGGATTCTTATGCTGCCTTTCAGAAAATGCTTTTAGTATTGATTAGTAGCCAAGTATTTTATACCCATAGCTGTCTGGTTATATCTGCATGGGCATGTATTTGCGTGTACCCGTACCTTCTAAATGTTTTTAGGAAAACATTTTGTTTACACTTTGGTTTTGATGTAAATAATGTGCTTTACAACACTTGGTGTTTTAAATCTTTTTTGACAGTTCTTGGATAATTTTCATGCAGGAGGTCCAGAGATTACATTCTAAGTAAAGTTTTTACTGTTGCTAAGGAGACTTTCATTTTCAGGGGCTATATCTGAAAATTATTCAAGGATAGGGACCGCTTCCTTTGACACTGTTAGCATACTTACACATGGTATGCAGTACATTTTACACGAGGACTCAGGACACTTACACATGCACACACATCTGTATTTAAAACCAGTTCATGATACAGTGTGTAGTACAGGCAGTGCATCCTGAAATTTATTTTCTATTCTGTTTTATTTATAAATTTTAGTTGCAACCCACAAAATTGATTTTGTGAAACAATGAGTTGTGACTAGACAGTTATGAACTTTGCACCTTACCTGCTGTTCGTAAACTGGTTAAATTTTCTCTTATTCATTCAGAGTGGATTAATTTTTTTTTTTTTTTCCAGAGGAAAAAGTCTTACTCTGTACCCAGGCTGGAATGCAGTGACCTGTTCATGGTTCACTGTAACCTTGAACTCCTGGGCTCAAGTGATCTTTTTACGTTGGCTTCCAAAATAACTAGGACTATACGTGTGTGCCACCATGCCCAGCTAATTTTTAAATGTTTTCAAGAGATGGAGTCTCTCTTTGTTGCCCAGGCTGGTCTCTCAAACTCCTGGCCTCAAGCGATCCTTCTGCTTGTATTAAATTCTAAAATAAGTTATTTGGTGAAATTTTCTAGATTTGGAAAACTGTGTTTTCTTTTTGTTTTTGTTTGAGAGGGAGTCTTGCTCTGTTGCTGTGGCTGGAGTACAGTGTCATGATCTTGGCTGACTGCAGCCTCTGCCTTCTGGGTTCAAGCAATTCTCCTACCTCAGCCTCCCAAGTAGCTGGGGGTACAGGTCCATGCCACCACGCCTGGCTGATTTTTGTGATTTTAGTAGAGACGGAGTTTCACCATGTTGGCCAGACTGGTCTTGAACTCCAGACCTCAAATGATCCGCCCACCTCTGTCTCACAAAGTGTTGGGATTACAGGTGTGAGTCACCGCTCCTGGCCTTGGGTTGTTTTTGGAAGGGACTGATAATTTATGCATCTCAGTTTATTTGTATACTTATTGATTAATTTATGCTAAATGTAAATTGTTAATTACATTTGTTCATTTGTCAATGAAATTTATCAATTATCTTAAAATGTAAAAAATATACACATATTAAAAAATGTAAACAATACAGAAAAACAGTCCAGAAGTAAGCCTTCCACTCCTTGTTGCTAGCCACATAGTTCTGTTCTCCAGAGGTACCACTAACTGCCAGTTTCTAATGTAATTTTCCCGAGATGCTCTACGCCTATAAAACTTTTCTCTTGGCCAGGGGCAGTGGCTCACACCTGTAATCCCAGCACTTTGGGAGGCCGAGGTGGGCAGATCACGAGGTCAAGAGATCGAGACCATCCTGGCCAACATGGTGAAACCCTATCTCTACTAAAAATACAAACATTAGCTGGACATGGTGGCGTATGCCTGTAGTACCAGCTACTCGCGAGGCTGAGGCAGGAGAATCTCTTGAACTTGGGAGGCAGAGGTTGCAGTGAGCCGAGATCACGTCACTACACTCCAGCCTGGGCAACAGAATGAGACTGCATCTCAAAAAAAGAGCAAAAACAAAACTTTCTCTCTCTCGCTGTATATATGTATTATTTCTTTTTGGATATATAAATTTATACCTTATAGCTTTGAGTCAGAATTAAATATTTTTTGTGTTTGATGACTGTGTAGTCAAGGTTCATTGTAGGATGCAGAAACCACTAGATATTTTCAGCAGTGAAGGATTCAATACAGGTAATTAGGTTTTAGGCAGGTCTTCTTAGAATGACTTCTGAAACAATAGGAATTTGATCCATTAGAGGAGGCAATGCCTCTAAGGCTGTCATTGGAGCTGTGCCACAGCCCAAGTAGCACTGGCACTAGGGACCTGAAGTATGGAAGCTGCCATCCAGGGATTAGGGAGCTGAATGAAGAAGTTGCCGCTATAGTCAGTTTCTGAATACCTAGGAACTTTCAAGAAAATTAGCTTCTTAACAACAACAGCCGGAACTCCCAGTAAGGTGGCCTCTGTCTCACTTCCACCTTCTAAATTTTATGCAGTTGCATCAGATGGTGGAACCCAACTCACAGCATCCTAGCAGCTAAGTAGAATGCTAGGAAATGGTAGTAGAATAGGTGGAAAAATATAGTTTTAAGCTTTCTAACCTCTGCAAGCAGAAGAGAGTGGATAGGTTGAGAATGTCAGTGATAGGATAGCTTGAGAATATCATTAAAACTTAATTAATTGTTCTCCAATTTCTTTAAATGGGGATTGGGTTGAGTGGACCAAAAAAATTATGCTGACATTTCTTCAACTTTCTGATTATTTTGTTTTTGATTAGGATTGGGCCGAGCCTATGCCCTGGCTTTTGCAGAAAGAGGAGCATTAGTTGTTGGTAAGTTGGTGTGTCTTTCTTTTTAATCCATAGCTGATAACTGAAATACAATCTTCACAAGCTATCTTTGTCTTTCTATCAAATAATTTTTCAAGGTTGAATTTTATTATTTTTACTTTTGCCAGAAGGTTTTTACCCCAACTAAGGCTGTCTTTTTAACTTACTTTTAAAAGTGAACCAGTTTCACAGAATTCCCAACTTAACAGAATTGATAACGAAGGGCTGGGGGTGGGCATGGTGGCTTGTGGCTATAACTCCAGCGACTTGGGAGACTGAGGCGGGAGTATCGCTTGAGACCAGGAGTTCGAGGCTGCAGAGAACTATGATTATACCATTGCACTCCAATCTGGGTAATGACGCAAAGCCCTGTTTCTCACAGAAAAGGGTGGGGACAAGCATTTATTGTATAAAAGGAAATTCTTGACTTTAGTAAATTGCAGGCTGTAATTTTTTGAGACAGGAGGTTCATCTACTAGTGTGAGATCAAAAGAGAGCCCCTGTAAGTGTATTGATAAAAGTAAGAAATAACTGAGTTTTGAGAACTGAAAGTTTGGAGTCAAGGAATCTGAAATATGGGTTTCTTGTTTCTTTCATCAAAACTTTTCAACTGGAAGCTTTTTATAAAGATTTAATTGAGGGGGCGGTTACATGAGTTTTTGTTAAGTGGTGGAGGGGTCAGATGGAAGATACTGTATTGAAGTATCCCAAAGGTGGGAGGTTTTAGTAATCAACATGGTTTGTACTGACCTAATGTGCTTGACAGTTGGTGTGGACACAGAAATGAATTTGTCCACAACTGAGCCTTTGTGGGGAATAACTAAATGAGTGCTAAGTGCAAGGGTATATGTAGGACCCACTACTTATTAGCATATTTCCTGGGATAAAATTGTAGGCCCACAATGAGCTTCTAATTTCAGCTTTCTGACATCTTACGAGGCAATGCAGAGAGACGAATTTTCATCAGTTTGTTCAGGGAGACACATATAACAAAAGAGTAAGCAAGCAACCAGATTTTCTAAACAAGACCTAAGCAGAGCACTTAAGATACTTTTCTCCTTCCTTGTGGATGTGTAGCTTATCTTTATGGAAGGAACACTGACACTTTGGATGTTCCTTGTTGAAGATCATAGCCACTATCTGCTAATCTAATCTGCTTCTTATGGCAGGGATGGATTTTGACATTGTATTGTTTGGACAGCGGGTGTATATTTCAGGCCCACTTTGTCATATTTTCCCAAGAATAGCTCATGTTGAGGCCTAAAGACACATGCTGTTACTGTTTTTAATTTTCCTTCTCTTTTTATGTCGCTATTTAGTTCTTAATATTTTTACCTTGTACGTTTTTATTTATTTACATCTTTTCTGCTCAGTTCCATAACGGCAAGGAGCTTGCTTTATCTTTTGTATCTACTAAAGGACCTAGAATATTGCTTTGTGCAAGGAAGGTACTTTATTCATTGGTTCTTTTATTGTTGATATACTTTTTGGGGGAAGGGCTGGTGTGTTTGAGATTGGTTGAATACATTTCTTGCTTTTTTTTGTTCTTGACTAAAAAACTTAGTTTATAAACCTGTTTTATAAAAAATTGTATTGCAGTGTGTTCCTGTGCATCAGTTTTCCTTTATTTTCCTGTTCCCTCTGAATTTCTTAAATTGTTTAAGAGTGTTTGAATTCTAAGAAAAAATTAAACAGAGATGCTGTGTCTGTCTATTCTGTCATTGCATTATTATAGTAGAGATGATAATTGTGTCAAGTCCTGATAAAAGTCCAAGAATATAGAAGAAAAATTTTCCTAAACTTGAATGAAGAGCCAGATTTAGTTTAGTATTAAAGAGAATTCAGTCTATGTAGAAGTGCAGAAATTTTGACTGATGTTTTCTATTCCTTTTTAAAGTCTGTGTCTTACCTGTTAGCCTTTTTATGTGTATACCATAGACACCCTGTTTCCAAGTTGCATCACACTCATTTTTTTTCTTTTTTGTTTTTTGAGATGGAGTCTCACTCTGGTGCCCAGGCTGGAGTGCAGTGGCTTGATCTCGGCTCACTGCAACCCCTGCCTCCCAGGTTCAAGCAGTTCTCTGCCTCAGCCTCCCAAGTAGCTGGGATTACAGGTAGCTGCCACCATGCCTGGCTAATTTATTTATTTATTTATTTATTTTTAAGTAGAGATGTGGTTTCACCATCTTGACCAGGCTGGTCTTGAACTCCTGACCTCTTTTTAGAAATGGCGTGTCTTTTCTACTCACATTTCATCGGCCAAAGGAAATCACTTTTCTAAGCCGGAAGTTAGGGGCATCATTTAAGATAGTCTCCAATTTTGGGTTAATATGATTGCTATGTTTTATATTCTATTATATAAAGCTTATGGATTATTTAAATTTGGTGTAAGAACTGCTAAGCCTTAGGCTGATACTGTAAAAAGGGACATTTGCTTTTGTGTAAATTACATCTTTCAGGAAATGCTTGTGCATATCTTAAGCAGGATATTGGGAATTCAGTAGTTTTGAGGTTTCCTCAGTAGGTGAACTGTATCTTGTTCTCTGAATAGTAAGTTTTATTTTGAGGACATAAACACGAGAAAGACTGACAAAAAGGAGCAAAAAGAACTCCTTAGGAAAAGAAAGGGAGTTCTACTCTTGAACTGAAGTAACATCTTTGGGTAAATTAAATTACAGTCTTTTAAAGTAAGATTGACATGACTTTTCCGTGCTGCAGTTATGTAATAATGGTAAAGCTGAGTCTTAACTTCCTGTGGGCTGATGCTAGAGCCAGTGTTTTTAACCACTATGGGATCTTGACAACTGGAAGGTGAACTTTAGTGGGCAAGGTGCATTGCCTTTGAAGTCAGGACAAGCTTTAAATCCTGGCTCTGCTGCCTAATTATATGACCTCTCTGTTTGTAGCTGTCTTACCTAACTTCCAGGATTGTGGTGAGGGTAAATGACAAAAAATTAAAGGCTTTCGGAAAGGGAAGAGAAAGGAACCAATATCAGTCCCTGCTTACCATATATGGGTCACTCTGCTCAAGAACTGGATATATCAAAGTGAACCTGAGGTCTTGTTGACTCAAGGCACATCCCAGCCCCCTCATACATGTTTCTCCTAGATGCTTAAAGAAAAAGCTCTGTGTCTCAGTCTATTTTCTGTTGCTTATCACAGAACACTTAAAACTGGGTAATGTATTTTTAAAAAGGAATTTATTTCTTACAGTTATGTAGGCTGAGTAGTTCAGTGTTGAGGGGCTACATCTGCTGAGGAGGGCCTCCTTTCTGGTGGGGACTCTGTACAGAGTCCCGAGATGGCACAGGGCATCACATGGCAAGGGGCTGAGTGTGCTGGCTCTGGTCTCTTTTCCTCTTCTTATAAAGCTACTTGTTACTCCCATGATAACCTTTTAATTCATTAGCTGATTAATCCATTAGTCCATGAATGGATTAATGCATTTGTAAGTGCAGAGCCCTCACAATTCAATCATCTTTTAAAGGCCCCACATCTCAATACTGCCACATCAGGGATTAAATTTCAACATGAGTTTTGGAGGGGATAAATATTTAAACCATAGCAGGCTGCTTTGGGCACTGATGACTCTCTGCAAGGGTAAGTATAGTATTTAGTGATCAAGAATATATACCGATTGAATAAGTTAAACTGATATATCATACCGGGAGAAAGATCATAAGAAGGCACATGTGAATTCCAGCTTATAATAAATGAACCATACATAAAATACCCACATTTCCCTTAGATATCTGCATGACTATCACCAACCTGGATTATGGGGGAAAACCTTTGAATAAATTTAGAGTAGCTCTTAGCTATTTGTCATTTTAAGAACTAGAGTAGTTCTTAGCAATTTGTTATTTTGTCATTTGCCAGTTTTAAAAAAAGTAATAAAGTTAGTAGACTTAACATCAAATAGATTCATTTATTCATCTAACCAGTATTTATTAAGTGTCTATTATGTAGCAAACACTGTTCTAGATGCTGGAGGAATATAGTGGGAATAAAACAGGGTCCCTACTTTCATGGTGCATATATTCTAGTGGGGGGCAGTGGAGGGACAGAGAATCAGCAAATACATATGTAAAAATATAATAGATAAAGGTAGGTGCTATGGAGAAAAAAAAATGAGTTAAAGGAACAGAAAATGCTGAAGTGTTTTAAGGAGAGACTGCAGGAAGTGAAGGAGTGCGCTTTGAAGACATCTGCTGCCTAAGCATCCCTGGCAGTGGAAGCAGCTGAAGCCAGGTTACTGAGGCCAGAGTAGGCATGGTATATTTTAGGGTTAGGAAGGGGGCCAGTGTGGTTGTAGTGAGCAAGGTCATAAGGGAGACAAAAGTGAGAGATGAGGGCAGAGGGGTCCTAGAAGGCCAGATCACATAGGACCTTTAATTTAGAGTAAGGACTGACTTTTACCCTGAGATGGGGAGCCATTAGAGGTTATGAATAAAAGAGGAACGTGACCTGATTTAAGGGTGAAATAGATCATTCTCATTGCTGTTTGGAGACTAGATTGTAGGGGAACACGAGTGGAAGTGGAGAAGAAAGATGGGCACATTGGGATTTATTAACTATTAATTCATTTGTATATTCTTTGTTATTTTCCATAAAAAGAGAAGAAGCAGACCAGTTGGAGGCTTTTGCGTAATCCACATAAGAGACCGTGGTGGTTTAGACAATGTGATGGGGATGGAGGTGGTGCAAATGAGTTAAATTCTGGATATATTTTGAAGAAAGCTATGACAGAATTTTTTGATGGTTTGTATGTGGATTATAAGGGAAAGAGAAGTCAAGATGGTTCCAAGATTTTTGAGTCATACATCTGGAAGGATAGAGTGTGTGTTTACTGAGACAGGAAAGACTGAAGGAGGAAGAGATTGGCACAGTGGAGACAATCCTATTAGACCTTCAGATGGCGATATTAAGTAGGCAGTGGGATATAGGACACTGTAGTTGAGGGGACAGGTTGAGGCTAGACAGAGAAATCTGAATATTCTCTGTTTATAGATGTTATTTAAAGCTAGGAGATTGGATCAGATTATTTGGGTAGTGAGTACAAATAAACAGGAAAAGAGGTTGAAGGACCGAACTCTGAATGACCCAGTCTTTCATTTTCAGTTTTCTTCTCCCATTAAGGATACATTTGATGCCTTACTGTTGAGGCAAAGTCAATTAAAGGGAACTCAATTTAAGATACTGCTCTCTAAACTACCATCATATTTTGGAGTTTTTCAAATATTTGGATACAGTTATGGCCATTCTGGAAAAGGTTCCTGATGAACTAAGGTGATTGTATCTTTCTACCAAAAGTGAAAACAGTGTGACAGTCCTGTGTTTTCCCATTTTCTTGGCTGTCAGGAAACTGAAGAGTAAACCTGACATTGTCCTCAACTAGAGTAACTACCTTTAGCTTACGCTTTTAGTATGCTTGTCTTTCCCTGACATAACATGTTGTTTAATTTTTCCCATCTTTAATAGTCCTATTGCACATTCAGTTTTAATTAAATCAGTTCAAATAGTTTTGATAGCAGTCAGGACATAAGCATAGTACAGGAATGAAAACCTCGGACCCACAGTTCTAAAATCCATGAAATAATTCTTTTTTTTTTTTTCTCTGAGATAGAGTCTTGGTCTTGTCACCCAGGCTGGAGTGCAAAGGCGTGATCTCGGCTCACTGCAACCTCCGCCTCTTGGGTTCAAGTGATTCTTCTGCCTCAGCCTCCCAAGTAGCTGGGATTACAGGCACCCGCCACCACACCTGGCTAATTTTTTCTATTTTTAGTAGAGACAGGGTTTCACCATGTTCACCAGGCTGGTCTCGAACTCCTGACCTCAGGTGATCCACCCACCTCGGCCTCCCAAAGTGCTGGGATTACAGGTGTGAGCTACCACGTACTGTCTTGATGAAATAATTCTTGATGCTATTGTCTGCCATAGGAAACCTTATCAAAATGGGAGGAAATACATCAAGCATAGAAAATAGGAGGCTGGGTGTGGTAGCTCATGCCTGTATTCCCAGTGCTTTGTGAGGCTGATGCAGGAGGAATGCTTGAGGCCAAGAGTTTGAGGATAGTCTGGGCAACATTGTGAGTCCCCATCTCTCCAAAAAAAAAGAAAAAAAAAAAAAAAGAAAAAAGAGAGAAAGACAGAAAATGGGAATGTATGGAAGGGCATCCAAGAAATGGTTAATAGCAGGTAGCTAGGTATCTCTGGGAGAGAGTAGAGCAAGGGCAAGGGGTGAAAAAGGACTTCTTGAATATACATGGCTTGAATTTCTTTAAAAGTATATGTATAAGGTAAACCCTCCAAAAAGGAAATACGTTTCTAATATAATATTACCTTCTCATCCTTAAATATACTTCTTGGATTAATCAGTACAAAGGATGTCACAGTTAGTACATATAAAAACTATCCCAGTTTTGTAGAATTGGAAGCAACATTTTACTTTGGAAATAAAATAGTTTATATATATGTCATTGTTAATAGATTCAACTTTGTTGGTGACAGATCCTTGGATTGAGTGTCTCTCTATATGAACATGAATATGCGTAAATGTTATTATAAAGCACTCTTCAAATATAAAGCTTTGTAACATTGTTACTCTTGGTAATAATGGTAAGTGGTAAGTTAGAAATTGGTGTATAAACCATTTCCCACGTTGATCTACAGCAAAAAGAAGGAACTCTGTGGTAAATTAAAGCATTAAAATGAGGCAAGGCTATGAGATCTCTTTAAAGTTGTGCTGTGGATAATAGGAAAATCCACTGCGGATTATGAGCAAGGGGCTGACATAGTATAAAGGCCTCCCATAGTATAAATGGACAGCAACTGCAGTAATCTAGGAATGAGATTATAGAATAGGGAAGAAATGGAGATAGCTAATTTCTCAAAAGAACTGGCAAATTCTCACTGCATAAACTATCTAAGAGTCCAAAGCACCCAGCACAGTGCTGGATACAGAATGGGAACCCAGTAAATATTTGAAGAATCCTAATGAAATTGATGACAAGATCTGATGACTCAGTGGCATGTGCTTTTCAGAAATGGGAGAAGAGAAAGAGTGCCTGGGACAAGTCTCACCCAGCAGAGAAGTGACAGAAGTGGGTGGGGGGCAGTACGAGGAAGATGATGTTTGGTTTGGTTTGCTTTTGTGTGTGTGTGTGTCTGTGTGCAAAGTATAAGATATATTCCCTTGGCTAGTTTAGCAGCCCTGATATCAGGAGACTCAAAGCTTATTTCTTGCTATAGTCTTTGGAGCCAATAGTCAGAGAAAGCTAGGGTCAAGGACAGAGAGAAAGAACAAGAAAACCTGCTTCTAAGAATAAAGACCTGTGTAGCAAATACAATTATTATGGACAAATCTAGACTTCTTAATCTAGTTTCTACAAAACACTGAAAAGCAATGTGCATAATACTCATCAAGTAATATTAATGCTCAGATATGAACTTTATTTTTCTTTCAGCATTTCAGTAAAGGAATTTATGATTTGTATCATATGTAACAAAGAATGAACATCTTTTATAAATAAAGGACATTTACAAATCTATAAGAAAGACAAGTATCTCAAATAAAATGTGAACTAAACAGGCAAAACAATAATAAATACAAATATAAGCCCATGAAATAAAATATTACTTTACTAGTACTCAAAAAAATGTAAACTAAAATAATGAGCTACAAATTATAATCATTTAATTGTCAGACTGAAGGCAACGATAATAACCAATGTTGTGAGAATGTGGGATAACAGGCATTCTCACAAACACGTGGTTCTATTTTCAGGCTATCGAAGCCTGATAATTTGGTACCTTGTACTTAGTTATCTATTTACCTACTTATAGAATACTTTTTATCGGATCTAAGTGTGTTTTAGAATTCCTTGGATCCTGGCTGGGTGCAGTAATCCCAACACTTTGGGAGGCTGAGGCAGGAGGATTGCTTGAGGCCAAGAGTTCAAGACCAGCCTGGGCAACATAGCAAGACCCGCTGTCTTTGCCAAAAAAAAAATAAAAATAAAAATAAAAAAGCCAGGTGTAGTGGTGCATGCCTGTAGTCCTAGCTACTCAGGAGGCTGAGGCAGGAGGATGGTTTGAGCCTGGGAGTTTGAGACTTTAGTGAGCTATCATTGTGCCACTGCATTCAGCGTGGGTGACAGTGACACCCTGACTCAAGAAAAACAGAAAGGATTTCCCAATATACTTACATTCCCAATATAGCATGTATTTGATAAAATTTTGGGAATGCTTTTTAGGAAAAATCTTCTGTAGTTAATAGACTGTCTGAGTCACTGATTTATTTAAAATGACAGAAATGAGGAATGAGGAAAAGCTTTATGTTAAAAAAAGCTCTTCAGGGTTATGAACTGGATTTTATATGGAAAATGTGCAAATGTATCACACTTTGGAACATTTTGATCATTTCAGCTGAAAAGACTTGACCCTTGACTATCATAGTCTTACCATTTTTTGCTACCTATATGAAAGCTATTTGTTTGAGTCAGGTGGTTCGTTTATCTTTTCCTTCATATCCACAAAAAATGTGATTTTTTTTTAACTTAGTGGAAATAATGATCTTTTTAGGGTAAAAGAAACTTGCTTAAAGCATTAGAGGAGCAGAATGATATTATTGTAGGTCCAGTTTCTAGTGTAAATTTTGCCATTTCTTACAGACTTAGAGGGACCTGTGGTAAGAGAATCTTTTCCAAACTGTTTTCTTATCTGTGAAAGTAGGAACAGTTGTTACTGCCAGCCTCTTAAAAAGCTACCTGGAGATTAAATGCATCAATATACATAGTGGTTTTATTGAAACGTGAAGTACACACATATCGGTATAAGTTGTTATTATTACTACTAGAATTTTAGCCATACATTTAACTGGTAACAGTGTCACATGTTATGGATACAATTCTCTTTGTATATAATTGCAAAACGTATTTTTAATGTTCTTTCTATAGCTAAGCTTTTCAACATGTAACCAATGATTTTCTTTTCTTACTGTCTTTGACACATAATAATTATACATATTTATAGGGTACAGTGTGATATTTTGATACCTTTATACAGTGTGTAATGATCAAATCAGTAATTAGCATATCCATCACCTCAAACATTTGTCCTTTGTTTGCATTGGGAACATTCAGAATCCTTTCTTCTAGATATTTGAAAATATAGTATAAATTATTGTTGGCCATAATCACCCTAGAGTACTATACACTAGTAGAACTTATTCCTTCTATTTAGTTGTAATTTTGTATTAGTTAATCAATCTCTTCCTATTCCTCTCTTCCCTGCTACCCTTCCCAGCCTTCAGTAACCAGTATTATACTCTGTACTTCTGTGAGATCAACTTATTTAGCTTCCACATATGAGTGAAAACATGCTGTATTTATCTTCCTGTGCCTGGCTTATTTTACTTAACATAATGTCCTCCAGGCTCATCTATGTTGCTGAAAATGACAGGATTTCATTTTTTTTTAAATGGCCAAATAATATTCCATTATGTATTGTGTGCCACATTTTCTTTATCCATTCTTAATGAATGCTTAGGCAGGTTCCATATCTTGACTATTGTGAATAGTGCTGCAGTAAACCTGGGAATGCAGATATCTCTTTGACATACTGATTTCCTTTCCTTTGGTTTATATATAAACAGCAATGGGATTAATTCATATAGTAGTTCTGTTTTTAGTTTTTTTGAATAACCTCCATACTGTTTTCCATAATGGCTATACTAATTTACATTTCCACCAATAATATATGAGAGTTTCATTTTCTCCACGTTCTTGTCATCCTTTGTTGTTATTATTATTTTTTTGCCTTTTTGGTAGTAGCCATTCTAACTTGAAATGATCTCATTGTGGTTTTGATTTGCATTTTCCTGATGATTAGTCATGTTGAGCATTTTTTCATATACTTCTTGGCCATTTATACGTCTTTTCTTTTTTTTTAAAGACGGAGTCTCACTCTGTTGCCCAGGCTGGAGTGCAGTGATGTGATCTTGGCTCACTGCAACCTCTGCCTCCCGGGTTCAAGCGATTCTCCTGCTTCAGCCTCCTGAGTAGCTGGGACTATAGGCACCTGCCACCACACCCAGCTATTTTTTTTTTTTTTGTATTTTTAGTAGAGAGGGGGTTTCACCATGTTGGCCAGGCTGGTCTCAAACTCCTCACCTCAAATGATCCGCCTGCCTCGGCCTCCCAAAGTGCTGGGATTACAGGCATGAGCCACCATGCTTGGCCATTGAGAAGTGCCTATTCAGTTCATTTGCCATTTTAAAAATATACTGTTTATTTATTATTTATTTATTAGGATTATTTATTTTTTATTTTTGGTGTTGAGTTTTTATGTATTTTGGATATTAATCTCTTGTTGGATGAATAGTTTGCAAATATTTTCTCCCATTCTACAAGTTGGTTTTTTTTTGTTGTGCAGAAGCTTTTCAGTTTGATCTAGTCCCATTTGTTTATTTTTGCTTTCGTTGCCTATGCTTCTGAGGTCTCATTTACAAAATCTTTGCTGAAACCAACGTCCTGAAGTGTTTCCCTCATGTTTTCTTCTAGTAGTTTCATAGTTTCAAGTCTTATGTTTAGCTTTTTAATAACTTTTGTGTTGATTTTTATATATGATGAGAGATAGGGGTCTAGTTTCATTCTTCTGCATATGGATATCCAGTTTTCCCAGCACCATTTATTGAAGACTGTCCTTTCTCCCATGTATGTTCTTTGCACCTATGTAGAAAATCATTTGGGTTTAAATGTGTGGATTTATTTCTGTGTTATCTATTCTGTTCCATTGTTCTGTGTATCTATTTTTATGTCACTATCATTGCTGTTTTGGTAGCTATAGCTTTATAGTATATATTGAAGTCAAGTAATGTGATACTTTCAGGTTTTTTTCTTTTTGCTCAGTATTGCTTTGGTTATTTGGGATCTTTTGTGGTTTCATGTGAATTTTAGGATTTTTTTTTTTGATTTCTTTGAAGAATGTCACTGGTTCACTGGTTGTCTAGTGACTAGGAACAACAGCAAAAAGAGAATGCCACTGGCATTTTGATGGAGATTGCATTGAGCCTGTAGATCACTTTGGGTGGTATGGCCATCTTAACAGTACTAAATTCTTCCAATCCATGAATGTGGGATGTCTTTCCATTTTTTGTGTCCTCTTCCCATTTCTTTCATCAGTGTTTTATAGTTTTATTGTAGAGATCTTTTGCCTCAATGGTTGATTTATTTCGAGGTATTTTATTATTTTTTTTCTGGTGATTGTAAATGGGATTGCTTTCTGGTTTCTTTTTCAGCTAGTTTGTTATTGGTTGATATGGTATGGATGTTTTTCTCCTCCAAATCACGTTGAAATGTGATTGACTTAACACCAACCCGTTGGTGATAAGTGAGTTCTTACTCAGTTCATGTGAGATCTGGTTGTTTAAAACAGTCTGGGACCTCCTTCTCCCTCTTGCTCCCACTCTTGCCATGTGATGCACTTGCTCCTCCTTTGCCTTTTGCCATGACTGGAGGCTTCTTGAGGGCCTTACCAGGAGCAGATGCTGGAGCCCTGCCTGTACAGCCTGCAGAATTATGCTCCAATTAACCTCTTTTCTTTATAAATTACCCAGCCTCTGGTAATTCGTATATATAACAATGCAGAAGTGGCCTGACACATTGGTGTATAGAAATGCTACTGATTTTTGTATGTTGATTTTGTATTTTGCAACTTTACTGAAGTCATTTATCAGTTCTAAGAGTTTTTTGGTGGAGTCTTTAGATTTTTCTCTATATAGGATTGTGTCATCTGTAAACAGGAACAGTTTGATATCCTTCTTTTTAATTTGGATGCCCTTTCTTTCTTTCTCTTGCCTAATCACCCTGGCTAGTACTTTCAGCACTATGTTGAATAAGAGTGGTGAAAGTGGGCATTTTTATTTTGTTCCAGTTTTTAGAGGAAAAGCTTTCAGCTGTTCCCTATTGAGTACGATGTTAGCTGCAGGTTTGTCATATATTACTTATTGTATTGAGGTACATTCCTTCTGTACCTAATTTGTTGAGGGTTTTTATCGTGAAGGAATATTGAATGTTATCAAATGCTTTTTCTGTGTCTCTCGAGATGATCAGATGGTTTTTTCTCCTTTATTTTGTTGATGTGATATATCACATTTATTGATATGCATACATGTAACCATCATTACATCTCTGGCTAAATTTCACTTGATTATGATATATAATCTAATTAGATTCAGTTTGCTAGTATTTTGTTTAGGATTTTTGTGACTGTGTTCATCGGGGATATTGGACTTCAGTTTTCTTTTTTTTGCTGTTTTGTTCTTGTCTGGTTTGGGTATCAGCGTAATGCCCGCCTCATAGAATGAGTTTGGAAGAAATCTGTTCCACCCCCTTCAATTTTTTGAAATAGTTTGAGAGGAATTTGTATTAGGTATTCTTTAAGTGTTTGGTAAAATTCAGCAGTGAAGCTGTCTTGATACTGCTCTTTTCTTTCCTGGAAGAGTTTTTGTACCTGCTTCAATCTTGTTCCTTGTTATTGACCTGTTCAGATTTTCTAATTCTTCTGAGTTGAATCTTGGTTATAGGTCATATGTCTACGTCCAGTTTTCCTCTAGTTTGTTGGCATAGAGTTGTTCACAGTAGTCTTTAACGATCTTTTTTATTTCTGTGGTATCAGTTGTAAATGTATTTTTTTCATTTCTGATTTTATTTGTTTGTGTCTTCTCTTTTTTCTTAGTCTAGCTAATGAATTGTCAGTTTTGTTTATCTTTTCAAAAACCAACTTTTTGTTTCAGTGACCTTCTGTATTTTTTTTTAGGCCGAATTTTGTTTATTTCTTCTCTGATCTTTATTCCTTCTATCTACTGATTTTGGATTTGATTTGTTCTTGCTTTTGTACTTCTTTGAGATGCATTTTTAGATTATTTGAATTCTTTCTATTTTTCCAGTGTAGGTGTTTATTGCTATAGACTTTCCTCTTAGTACTGCTTTTGCTATATTTCATGGGCTTTGGTAGGTTGTGGTTTTATTTTCAGTTGTTTCAAGAAATGTTTAAATTTTCTTCTTAATTTCTTTGCTATCCATTGGTTATTCAGGAATATGTTGTTTAGTTTGCATGTATTTGTACTGTGTCCAAAGTTCTTGTTATTGATTTGTAGTTTTATTTCATTGTGGTTAGAAAACCAAAATCATATCAAATACAAAATTTATTAAGACTTATTTTGTAGCCTAACTTATGGTCTGACATGGAGAATGTTCCATGCGCTGATGTGTGTCTGCAGCTGTTGGATCCGATGTTCTATTAACTTCTGTTAGGATCATTTCATTTCTGGAGCAGTGGTCTTTTTGGTCCATTTTGTTTATAGAGCAGTTTATTAACTTCTGTTAGGGCAATTTCATTTCTAGAGCAGTGGTCTTTTTGGTCCATTTTGTTTATAGAGCAGTTTAAGTCCAAAGTTTATTTGTTAGTTTTCTTTCTTGATGAAATTCCCAGTGCCATGAGTGGGGTATTGAAGTCCCCAACTATTATATTGAAGTCTATCTTTCTCATTAGATCTGGTAGCATTTGCTTTATATATCTGGGTGTTCCAGTGTTGGGTGCATATATATTTACAACTGTTATGTCCTCTTGTTGAAATGATACCTTTATCTTTGTATAATGACCTTGTTTTTTCTCTTTGCACTGTTTTTGACTAAAAGTCTATTATATCTGATGTATATAGTTGACTCTTGAACAACATAGGTTTGAATTGTGCAGGTTCACTTATACATTTATATCTTAAAAACCACATATCACTAGAAAACACAATATTCATAGGATGTGAAATTTGCATGTATGGAGGGCCTACTTTTTGTATACATAGGTTTCACAGGGCCAACTTCAGGACTTGAGTATGCACAGATTTTGGTGCACATGGAGTGTCCTGAAACAAATGCCTTGTATATGCTGAGTTGTGAATGTAGTTATCCTGCTTATTTT
The DNA here is from genome assembly GCF_047675955.1 of Chlorocebus sabaeus. Classification (NCBI taxonomy): domain Eukaryota; kingdom Metazoa; phylum Chordata; class Mammalia; order Primates; family Cercopithecidae; genus Chlorocebus; species Chlorocebus sabaeus. Next base: position 62,443,351 of record NC_132926.1, on the reverse strand, counting down.
TGGTTTCTATTCATGTAGAATATCTTTTTCTATCCTTTCGTTTTCAGTCTATGTGTGTCTTTACGGGTAAAGTGAGTTTCTTGTAGGTAGCATATAGTTGAGTATTTTAAAAAATCTATCCAGCCAATCTCTATCTTTTAACTGGGAAATTTAATTCATTTATATTCAAGATAAATAGGTAAGAACTTCTGTCATTTTGTTAATTGTTTTTTCTTTTTTTTTAAAATTGTTCTTTGTTCCTTTCTTTATCTTTTATTGTCTATCTCTTCAGTTTGGTGTTTTTTTTGTAGTGATAAAATTGGATTCTTTTCTCTTTCTCATTTGTGTATCTGCTCTGCCAGTGAGTTTTAAGCTTTCATATGTTTTCATGATGGTAGTTCATCCTTTCACTTCCAGATGTAGGACTCCCATAAGCATTTCTTGTAAGACTAGTCTAGTGGTGATAAATTCTCTCAGTTTTTTCTTGTCTGGGAAAGACTTTGTTTCTCCTTTATTTCAGAAGGATAGCTTGCTGGAGTTGTATTCTTGGCTGGCAGGTTTTTTTTTTTCTTTCAGCATTTTTGAATGTTATCATTCCATTCTCTCCTGGCTTATAATGTTTCTGCAGATAAATCTGCTTTTAGTCTAATAGGGATTCCCTTATAAATGACTTGATGCTTTTTTCTTGCTGTTTTTAATATTCTCTTTTTGTCTTTGACTTTTGACAGTTTTACGAGAATGTGCTTTGGAGAGGACATTTTTGGGTTGAATACATTTGAAGACCATTGAGTTTCCTGGATGTGGATGTCCATCTTTCTTTCAGGACTTGGGGAGTTTTCAGCTAAAATGTTTTCTATGCCCAACTTCACTCCTTCTGTAACTCTCAATATGTAAAAATTTGTTTACTTAATGGTGTCCCATTAGTACCATAGGTTTCTTCATTCTTTATGATGTTTTTCTCTTTCCTTTTTTTTTTTTTTTTGATCTGACTAGGTTATTTCAAAAGACCTGACTTTGAGTTTAAATACTCTTTCTTTTGCTTGATATAGTCTGTTGTTGAAGCTTTCAATTGTATTTTTAAATTTCATTCATTGAATTCTTATTTTTTATTTTTTCTTTTTCCTATCAGATGGGCAATGTGCTTGTTTCAGGACAAAGTTTGAGGGAGGCACATCTTACACATAAGTGTGAACATTCAATCATCACACTTTATTCATTGATTTCTTAGGATCTGTTTTTTTTTAAATGATATATATATCTTTTTGTTGAATTTCTCATTTAGATCATTAATTGTTTTTCTGATTTTCTTGTATTATCTATTTATATTTTCTTGTATCTCACTGAATTTCCTTAAGATATCATTTTGAATTACCTTTCAGGCATTTTGTAGATTTTCTTCTATTTAAGTTTGTCACTGGAGAGTTGTGTTTCTTTGGAGGTGTCATGTTTCCTTATTTTTCCATGTTTCTTTTTTTTTTTTTAAACTTAAAAAAATTGTTTAAATAAAGTTATCTATTTATTTTTTTAAATTTATTCACCTGGAGACAGGGTCTCACTCTGTTGCCCAGGCTGGAGTATAGTGGTGCTATCTCAGCTCACTGCAACCTCTGCCTCCCGGTTCAAGTGATTCTTCTGCCTCAGCCTCCTTAGTAGTTGGGACTACAGGTGCCCACCACCACACCTGGCTAATTTTTGTTATTTTTGGTAGAAATGCGGTTTCATCATGTTGGCCATACTGGTCTCGAACTCTTGACCTAAAGTGATCCACCTACCTCAGCCTCCCAAAGTGCTGGGATTGCAGGCGTGAGCCACCTCACCTGGCCTGTTTTTCCATATTTCTTTTGTTCCTACATTGATATTTGTGTGTCTAGTAGAACAGTCGTATCTTCCACTTTTATGAAGTAACTTTTGTAGGGAAAGACTTTTTTCTCTATATATCAGTTGGGTTGGGTGTTTGGTTTAGCTTCTGGTTGGGCACAGAAGTATAATTGCCTTGTGATTTTTTTTGGCTGTAATCAACATCAGCAATGTCTGTATGTGCCTCAGTGGCCTTGACTTTGGTGTTTGTGGAGACAGTGGCACGGTTTTGCTGGGAAGAGGGATTGCCAGATGGGTTAGTTCTCAGTCCTTGGTGAGTGAGCATGGTGCTTGGTAGGTCCTCCATAGGAGGGAGAACGGTTGCTGGTGGTGTCAGTTGTCTTGGTCCATATGGGGCACATGTGGCACATGGTTGCTCTCTACTGCTAGATAGATCATGGTTGCTTGAGGCGATAGATGCTGGCCAGGCTAATTCTCAGTCTCTGGGGAATGCATATGTCAGCCTTCTCTTCCTGGTGGCAGTGTCCCCATTGTACTTGAATATTTGTTTTTGTTTTTGGAGTGTAGAGTGCTACATGGACTGAGGTCATAGTGATACCACTGAAACTAGCTGGGGTTATGATCCTGCAGTCTTCTGTGTGGACACGGTGTGATGATGACAGATGGCACCCCTAGGATGTGGAGATGTTTGGGTTATTGGCCTCCAGGTCAGAATGCACACCAGCAGTGGTTCCATTCCTAAAATGGGGCATACTGTAACAGCTTGGGTCTCATGGGATGGGGAGGACTCAGCTTGTGTTCCTTTTCAGGAGCAATTCAGCTGTCTATACTCCAGGAAGGTCCCTATACTGAGCTCAGGGTCTGTGAGAACTGTGGAACTCTTCCGTAGCTAAGATTGCAGGTATTTGTGATGGTAATGGTGACTCTTAGGTGTCTCCCACTTAACCTTTTGCCCACAATAGGAAGTCCCTCTCAGCTCTAAGCTGATTACATCTGGAGGCTTCATTTCCCCCTCTAAGCTGCCATGCCAAGTTTCTATGCCTCAGAAGGTTTTTGTCACTTCCTTGCTGAATTGTCATGTTCTCCCTTAGACATTCTACCTGAAGTGCTGTTATTTGTTGTTTTGGTCCTTCTTTGCAGAGGAGATAAGGATTGGGCACCTCTAGTTGGCCATCTTGATGACGTCTAACCAGTGTTTTTCTAGTTAAGATTTTAATTTCTGTGATTTTGCTCTGGGGATAGCTGAATGGGTCACTGTCAATTTAGTGGTCTCTAATGTGGAGATTTGTTTGAGATAAATTTACCCCAATATTATTTAACTGCCCATGATTGAGCTCAATAAATTATTTATCCAACTTTCAGTGCTTGCCTGCCTGGTTGCGCTTTGTAAAATTTCCACTTGGGGGTAGTGTTTCATTGCACAATCAAACAATGCTTTCTTCACTTAAGTATCACATATTCTAACTTGCTTTTGAACTTTCTTGTGCTTAAAAAGGGTCATAAAAGACTGTTAGCCGTCTTAAAATCTTGATTTTTTTAACTGATTGTTTCCTGTCATTTGAATAATTGCATTGAAATGAACAGTTAATAAGAATTCAGTCTTTTGAGAATCCTAACACTTTTTTCCATCTGTTAAGGGGTAATATAAGCCTCTTTCTATTATTTTTGTGTCTTTGTAACATTTTTATTTGCAATAAGATATCGTATTATACTGTCAGAAAAAAATCTCAGTCCGCATTTTGAAAAACTCATTTCCTGTTTTCAAAAAGTTAAGTGAAAATATATATGCCTTAGCTGATTTTAGGCATTGGCTTTTTCTCCATATTATCCCATTACCTATTTATCCAATTCCACTGTCAACCCTCATTCCAGTTTTAAAAAGAGCAATTTTTCAGAAGAAAAAAAAAATCTTGTTTCAAAAAAATTTTGTTAATCATAGCTATTACATTTTCATGTATACCATTCTGCTATTTATTAATTAGTAACTTTTTTATTGATATAGTTTTCAAAATCTCTGCAGTAACCCTATGGAGAAGATCATTTCACAATGCAGATTCTTTGTTTCAAATAATTCTCTTAAGTTCTGTTTTTCCAAGTTATTTTCAAATAATTCTCTTAAGTTCTGTTTTTCCAAGTTATTTGGCATTTATCTATGGATCTTTTTATTAGTTTTTGCATGTTATTTTGTACATTTTTTCATAAATTATTGTGTAAATTAACTTTGTTATTTGTTCTTATTTGATTATGTTGGCTTGGATATATGCTTTATGCTAAAATCTGTATATTACTGTCGCCGTCACATACTTAACTTTCAATAAATAATAAACTCTGAGGGCAAACACCATTCTTACACATTTAGGTGTTCCTCTGTAGATTTTCTTGCAAGTAGTAAATTCTCAATGTTTGTAAATATATACTTGGATATAGGGAGATGTTATATGGTAAGTGTGATCAGGTGTTAAAAATATGAACATGGAGTTATGGTATAAATTAGTGACTAAACATGTACTGGGTCTGTATGTAATTTTTGACTTCTTTTGATAAATAGTTTTTATTTCTTTCATTTTAGACACTGTGTATGTTGTAAAAACTTAAAATACTATTTTTTAATATTTTAAGCTCATGCCTGTTGCTTTTAAAATCACCATTCTTATACATAAAGACTTTCTTATGGAGAAGATATTTCAACATTGTATGCTTAATCTTTAAAAACTTTTTTATTGTGGTAGGAATACTTACGAGATCTATCCTCTTCACAAGGTTTTAAGTGTCCAATATAGTATTGTTATAGGTATGTTGTATAGCCAATCTCTAGAACTTATTTATCTTGCATGATTGAAACTTTTTTTTTTTTTTTTCTGAAGACAGAGTTTCCACTCTGCTGTCCAGGCTGGGGTGCCGTGGCGTGATCTCAGCTCACTGCAACCTTTGCCTTCTGGGTTCAAGCGATTCTTCTGCCTCAGCCTCCTGAGTAGCTGGGATTGCAGGTGTGCGTCATCACGCCCAGCTAATTTTTGTATTTTTAGTAGAGACGGGGTTTCACCATGTTGGCCAGGTTGGTCTTGAACTCCTGACCTCAGGTGATCCCCCCACCTCAGCCTCCCAAAGTGTTGGGATTACACGCATGAGCCACCACACCCATCCCAATGTAATTGAAACTTTATACCCATTGGTTAGCAACTCTCCATTTCCAGCATCTCCCTAGTTCCTGGCAACCATCATTCTATTTTCTGATTCTATGAGTTTTCATATTTTAGATACCCCACATAAGTGGAATCATGCCAGTATTTGTCCTTTTGTGACTCACTTATTTCTTTTAACATAGTGTCTTCAGAATTCATATTATCACATATTGCAGTATTTTATTCTTTTTAAATGCAGAATACTATTCCATTGCATGTATATACCCCATTTTCTTTATTCATTCATCTATCCATGGACATTTAGGTTGTTTCCACATCTTAGCTATTGTGAATTGTGTTGCAGTGGAATTGGAGTGGTAATATCCTTTGATATTTGAAGAGAATTTCAAGTTAGTTTTTCTTCTGATTTCAGTTGTTTTGGATAAAGACGTGGAAGTAGGATTGATCGATTTTATAGTAGTTTTGTTTTCCTGTGTATTTAATCTTAAAGTGATTTTCACGTTTTTTCTTTTCTTTTGCTGAAAAGTGGGTTGAATCTTTTTTTTTTTTTTTAATTTTCTTCCCTGCTCCTTTTTTTTTTTTTCTGGATAGGATCTTGCTCTGTTGCCCAGGCTGGAGTGCAGTGGCATGATCATAGCTCACTGTAGCATTGATTTCCCAGGTTCAAGCAATCCTCCCACCTCAGCCTCCCAAGTAGCTGGGACTACAGCTACACGCCATAATGCCCACTAATTATTTTGGTTTTTAGTAGAGATGAAATCTTGCTATGTTGCCCAGGCTGGTGGTCTTGGATGCCTAAGCTCAAGCAGTCCTCCCACCTTAGCCTTCCAAAGTGCTGGATATAGGTATAAACCACCATGCCCAGGCTTTTTTACTTTTTGAAAGAGGAAAAACATTGCATAGTTAAAAATGTTGTGAGAAGAACCCGTGTTTAAATATTTTTACTGTTTCTTTATGTCTGTATTCAAAAATGAAGAGGAATGTTTTGAAAATGCCTGTGGTGTGTTTAGTAAGATGGGATAGGGTAGGAAGGAATTGGGCAGATGATTGAAGAGAAATGCTAGTAATTAGAATTTCATTTTCAACACACGCACGCACACACACACACACACACACACACACACACACACATTGAAAGTCTAGAATAATTAATTGTTGTTTGTCTGTTTTTGCATTACAGTGAATGATTTGGGAGGGGACTTCAAAGGAGTTGGTAAAGGCTCCTTAGCTGCTGATAAGGTTGTTGAAGAAATAAGAAGGAGAGGTGGAAAAGCAGTGGCCAGCTATGGTATGGTATTTGAGAGAACTATGCTATTTATTTTCCTTCAACTAATGCTGTTTGCCACATTAATAATCTTTGAGCAAATATGTCAGTATTCCAGTGTAATTATGATTTTCTAAGTCTGCCAAAATTCTCTGACTACATATTTTATATATGGGAAAATTTTTAACACTTTTGATGTAGACTATTTCATGATTCTAACCTTTGTTCTGTTGTTTACTATTTTTCTTAGTGAGCACATACAATAATTACAATTCTTAGTGAGCACATACAATAATTAGTAAATTATTGTAGATATGGATATGTTCTTCTAAGTTCTGTTGGGTGAATAGTATCTGTCGTATACTCTGACCCACATTATTTAGAAGTCCTTTGGAAGGGAGGTTGCTGAAATTTCATACAAATTTTCTTTTTTTTTTTTTCAATAAGCATACTTTTAATAAAAATATTGTGTTATTTGTAAACTATTATGTACATATATAGTAAAATAATCAAATAATTGAGTATGTTAATATTGTTAAAAATTGAGATTTTTAGCATACAAAAAAGAGACAAATATAAAATTAAAGAAGTTGAGTAAAAGTTATACAATCTAAATTTGGATATACCAATATGAAATCTTAATGTATTTTTACCCTTAAAAAAAAATTTCCTAGTTCTGTCCACCAAAAGGTATCGAAGCAATGAGCAACCCCATCTCTTTCATTTCCCTCAGATTCAGTGGAAGAAGGAGAGAAGGTTGTGAAGACAGCACTGGATGCTTTTGGAAGAATAGGTGATGTTTCTTTGTGTTATGGCTCTTATAGAGCAACTTCTACCTTCCTAATAAAATATTTTTAAGTTGACTTTTATTTACTAAACAGATACCTCTTTCCTCATAATCACATTTTAAAATTTGATTTATAAGTCAATTATTTTACTTATTTCATAAAGGGCTTCATCGAGGTGGCAATTTTATGGCTATAGTGTTGAGTTTGTTTTTTTGCACCTTAAGTACTTTAAAAACTTACAAGCATTTACTCAGTGCCCTTTTTAAAATAATTCAGTTAAACCTCAAAGATGTTTATAAGATAAAAAATAAGCCAATATTTTGACAATAGAGGACCCAGTGGATTCTTTTGGATAATTATAATAATTTGGATTAAAATGATCCAATATCTTGCAAATTACTTAAGATGATTTCTCTGTAATAAAAATCTTAATTTTTAAGAAGAATTTGAAATAAATTGTTTATTCTGTTATTTCTCTAGCTAATCTTCCCAGTTTAGTCCCACATACTCTTAATAGATTATTTAACTGCTAGATGGAGACATCACAGAAGATAAACCCAACATGTTTACAATCTGAAAAACATTACTTATTCTTAATTGAATGTGCTCTCCCCTTTTTTGTTTGGTGTGTCACATTTATTTTTCTTATTATGTTTGATGGAACTCATAAGAAACATGTTCACATATCATCTGACAGGGATAGAAACCACAAAAATATGAAATCATAGGGTGAAAATAGCCACAAGAGGGCCGAACCTTAAAACGTAATTATTTTCTTTCATAGTGAGAAAATAATTATGTAACAAGATAAGGCATCAGTTTGTAACTCTAATGGTTTTCTTTTTGGGCCTTTTACTTTTGAGTGGCAAGGGAAAAAATCTAACTTTAACTTGCTAAGTGAATTCTGAGGTTAAGTGTAGAATGGCTTATGATTCTGATTCCTTAGAACCTAAGAGTTGTACAGTAGCTAATTCTATAAATAAGTGGATAGAATTTTGATAGAGAGGTGGGAAAATTTATAGATATTCGTTTGAGAGGAAGGTATTTGATATAATGTGATACTTAGGCTTTTGTGAGTCAATTTTTTTGATGTAGGTATAGACTTTTGTTTTAATAGCACTCTTTACCTATTATATTTACTTTTTCATGGTTAAAAAAGCCAGTTTTGAGAGAAATGTGAGTTGTAAGCAAATGCAAACTACTATGCTTGCTTTTATATGTGACTGGGATCTTTTTATATTGTAGATGTTGTGGTCAACAATGCTGGGTGAGTATTTCTTTTTCATTTTTAGTGATGTGCATATAATTTTTTTAAAAATGTAACTTTCCTCTTCTTACCCTATACAACATTGATTTTCTAGAATTCTGAGGGATCGTTCCTTTGCTAGGATAAGTGATGAAGACTGGGGTAAGTTGATTTTAATATGTCTCTGTGGAACATACTTATCCATTTAGCCTTTTTAATATTTGATAAATTTATATATTTAAGGAAAAACCTGCTTCTACCTACTTTTGCTGCTAGTATATATGATGAGTAAACTGTGTACTGAAAACAATAAATAGTTAGAAGTAGCCTCTTTTAGAAAACATTTAATACGTTTAAAAAATGTTAAATCACTTGTTTAGAAGTTGTCTAAAAGGATTTTATTTCTTCAGGTTTCCCTCTCCCCTTTTTTTTCTCCTTAAGAGGTTGTCAGCATTTTCTAGCTGTATTAACTCTAACAGCCTTTAATGTGCTTATCCAGCTCTGTGAATCTTTCTCAAGAGCAGGAGCAGGATATGTAAGGGAGTCTAGTGTACTAAAAATGATGGCGATCTTAGAACAGGTTAGGACAAAACCTGGATATAATTTTGAAGCTTCTAGTAAATAGGAAAGTTTTCCATTCTGTCTGAATTGGAAAGATTGAGTTTAGATAATGAAAAAAATCACAGTTAAGAGTTTTTTTTTTTTTTTTTTTTTCTTTTGCTCTTCTTTGTCCTTACTTCCATTGGCCATCAGAACTAAAATGAAGAGTGGTGGCTGAGACAGTGGGAGGCATGGCAACTGAGGTGAAACAGTTGTATCATTGTTTATAGAATGTGTTTTGGGGGAATATTGCCTGACTGGTCTTTTGAAAGAAGAATTAATATCTTTGATTTACAATTAAGCTAAGAAGAGCTTTTAGTTTCTGCTTCCTTTGTAACAACTGGGATAAAAAAGAAGCTAAGAAAGATAGGATGTGCTGGTAAAGGGGGCCTATGTTGGTGCTTTTCTTGGTGCTGCGATGGGACTGAGGTATTTCCTTCTCTGATACCATCCTACTAAGCCCACTACTCCTGACTACCCTTCTCTCTTTCTTTTTTTTTAGTTCCTTTTTTCACTCTTACATTCTTCTTCTAATATCCACAGGAAAACATTTGTTTTAACAAAATTAAGAATGCTTAAAAAATGTGACAGTTAAAATCTAGAGTTGTCTGTCTGAATGTTTTGTAAGTGCTTCATTAGATCGAAATCTGTGAAAACAGGCCTCTTTCACGAACTCATTTGCAAACAGTAACAGTAGGGATCTAGTGAGTATTTTGTAAATATTTCTTAATGAACTATGTGGTTTATGATTATGCTTTAACTGATGTTAGTGTTGAGTGCCAGTTATATTTGTAAAAATCTTGGATTTTATATTAGCAAATTTTTATATAAAGTAGGCATAAATTAAGGTCATAGCATTATATTTGGATGTATATAGGTGTTCCATTAATTTTACAAATTATGAGGAAAGCTGTTGTAGTTCTAGGTGTGAACTATCGATTAGTAGCATAACTGAAACAAAGGCAAAATACTCATTGGCGTGCGACAGTAGGTGATTTTATACATCAGGTATAAAATGAACATCTTTGTATAAATACAATATTGCTTATGTTGATTCTCAGACATAGTTATCTAAGTTTTTACAAAATATTCAATAAAAATAATTTATTGTTTTAGATATAATCCACAGAGTTCATTTGCGGGGCTCATTCCAAGTGACACGGGCAGCATGGGATCACATGAAGAAACAGAAATATGGAAGGTAGAGTTGCATGTGGTTGTCAAGGGGGATTGAAGATGTTGTGTCTGGGGGTTCTTGTGTACAGGGAAAGATTATGTGAAGTGTTGTGAAATGATTTATGATATTGAGGAAAACATCTTTAGATATGGCTTTTAACATATGGTTTTGACACATACCCTCATTAAATTGGTATCACTTAGTCACAGATTGGCTGAGCTGGACAGCTTTATATTTATTTTTTACCTCTTTTTGTTATTAAAGATTTTCTTGCTGTTCTCTGGCAACTTTTATTTTATTTTGAGACATGGTTTCATTCTTGCCCAGGCTGGAGTACAGTGGCATGAACCTGGCTCACTGCAGCCTTACCTCCTGGACTCAAGCAGTCCTCCCACTTTAGCCTCCCAAGTAGCTGGGACTGCAGGTATGTGCCACCACACCTGGCTAATTTTTTAATCTTTTGGTAGAGATGGCATCTCATTTTGTTGCCCAGGCTGGTCTCAAACTCTTGGGCCCAAGTGATCTTCCTGCCTTAGTTTCTGGCATTTTAGAAGGTAGTACACACATTGAAGATTCGGCTATACCTTATTCTGTAACCTGAATATTATTTCATGTCTTCCCAACTGGGGAGAGATTAATGGCTATTTCCTGCTGACTGGTACTAGTCAGACATGAGTTAGTCTTTATCAACTGTTTAAGAACTGTATGACCTCTCATGATTGCTCCTAGATAAGTAACTCATTGTGGCAGTGCTAGTACGCTTAATCCATGTTCTCTTTTGCACTCTAGTGTTGAGGTCATTCCTCTTAATTTAGGGCTCATACATACCTAATAGAAGCAAATTGCTTGTGATGCCTGTTTTTGTTGGAGATTTCTAGTTTATCCTGGTCCTAACAGTTTCTGAGAATAGATGACATGATTTATTTTACTTAGCCTAAGTAGAGTTAGTGAGGTTGGGTCAGATTTTGAGATGATTGTTTTAACGAGGCATTTAATATTATTCAGAAAGGGAGAGAGGCAAAGTGATGAGGACTGAAAAATTGGAACTGTTTGATTTAATATTTCTTGCTAAAATTTTAACTTGTATGTTACTAGGTTATTTCGTGGTTATAAATATTTATTGTTGTTTTTGATAGATAATGAATATACATTCTTACATTTAAGTGTAAGTGTAAGTGTAAGATCATTTGGTTCTGGCCAGAAAATCTTTTTTTTTTTTGAGGCGGAGTCTCGCTCTGTCGCCCAGGCGGGAGTGCAGTGGCCAGATCTCAGCTCACTGCAAGCTCCACCTCCCGGGTTTATGCCATTCTCCTGCCTCAGCCTCCGGAGTAGCTGGGACTACAGGCGCCCGCCACCTCGCCCGGCTAGTTTTTTGTATTTTTTAGTAGAGACGGGGTTTCACCGTGTTAGCCAGGATGGTCTCGATCTCCTGACCTCATGATCCGCCCGTCTCGGCCTCCCAAAGTGCTGGGATTACAGGCTTGAGCCACCGCGCCCGGCCCAGAAAATCTTTTTAAAACAGTTAAATCTTGTAGTTGAATTTTGAGAGATTACTTATATATTAATATTATTTTAGATACATGAATCATGATCGTAAGAAGCTAATGACAGTATACATAGTTGCTTTTGATAGGTGCAATAGTACCAAAACAGAATTATTAGAGTTGCAATGTTATCAAATTATGGAAAAGATGATATTGAGAGATTGATTTTCTTTTTAGAATTATTATGACTTCATCAGCTTCAGGAATATATGGCAACTTTGGCCAGGCAAATTATAGTGCTGCAAAGTTGGGTCTTCTGGGCCTTGCAAATTCTCTTGCAATTGAAGGCAGAAAAAGCAACATTCATTGTAACACCATTGCTCCTAATGCTGGATCACGGATGACTCAGACAGTTATGCCTGAAGGTTAGTAAGCAAGCTTATATTTTTCAGTGCTGTTACTTACAAATCTATGTGGAGTGAGCTTTGCAAAAGTATTTAATTTTCTGAATACTTAAAAATTATTTTTTTTTCAATTTCGAAAGCATTATGTGTAAATTGTGTTCATTGTGGAAAATTTAGAAAAGCACAAAGGAAAAAGTAAAAAATGACCCATAATTCTACCACATTGATAAAAACTTTCATTCTTTTTCTCTGTATAGATAGTCTTTTTTTTTACGGACTGGGGTAATATTCTTCCTGTTTCATAATAATTGTTGTAAAAATAGATTATTTTTTAGAGCAGTTCTAGATTTACAGAAAAATTGTACAGAGAATTCTTATATACTTTATCTCCCACAGTTTTCCCTGCTATTAACATCTTTGGTCAGAGTGGTATATTTATTACAATTGATGAACCAGTATAGAACCATTATGATAAGCTAAAGTTAATCGTTTACACTGGGATTCACCCTTTGTGTTGTACAATTGTATGGGTTTTCACAAATGCATAAAGTTATGTATCCACTGTTATAGTGTCATACAGAACAGTTTTACTTACCTAAAAATCCCCTGTGTTTCACCTGTTTCTCTCTCCCCTTTTCTTCCTGAATTCTCAAGGATTGAAGCTCACTTCTTTTTATCGTTCAGTAATATTCCATGGTATAAATGTACTACAGTGTTTTTTATTCATACACCTATTGAGGGAGATCTCGATTGCTTCCAGTTTTTGGCACTTATTAATAAAGCTGCCATAAACATTCATGTGCAGGTTTTTGTGTAGACATAAGTTTTTAAGTCATTTGGGCACATATCATGGAGTGTGATTGCTGGATGCTATGATGATAAGACTAGGTTTAGCTTTGTAAGAAATTGCTGAACTGTCTTCCAAAATGATTGTATCATTTTGCATTCCCACCACCAATTAATGAGAGTTCTTGTTGCTCCACATCCTCGCCAGCATTTTTTATTGTCAGTACTTTGGATTTTAGGTTTTCTAATAGATATGTAGTGATATCTTATTGTTTTAATTTGCACTTACCTAGTGACGTATGGTATTGAGCATTTTTTTCCTGTGCTTATTTGGCATTTATTTGTCTTTTTTGTTGAGACGTCTATTCACATCTTTCACTCATTTTTAAATTGGATTGTTTGTTTTCTTGAATGTTAAGGGTTCTTTGTATATTTTAGAAACAAGTCCTTTATCAGATACCTGTTTTAGAAATTTTTTTTTCAGTCTGTGGCTTGTCTTTCTATTCTCTTAATCTCCTTTACTTTTGAAGGATAAGTTCATTGGATACAGAATTCTAGGTTGGTGGCTTTTTTCTTTCAACATTTTAAATACAGGCGTATCTTGGAGATGTTGCAGGTTTGGTTGTAGATCACCACAATAAAGCTAAGATTGCAATAAAACAAGTCATATAAATGTTTTGGTTTCTCAGTGCATGTAAAAATTATATTTACAGTATACTGTAGTTTATTAAATGTGCAAGAGCATTATGTGTAGATCTAAACTATATACATGCCTTAATTAAAAACCACTTTATTGTTAAATGCCAATATGGATAAATGAAGCGAGCACATGCTGTTGGAAAAATGACGCTGATAGACTTGCTTCATGTAGAGTTGCCACAAACCTTCAGTTTGTGAAAAACGCAATATTTGCATAGCACAATAAAGTGGAATATAATACAATGAGATGTACCTGTATTTCACATCAGTTTCCTCTTGGTTACATGGTTTCAGAAAGGAAGTGTGACATAATTCTTATCCTTATTCCTCTATAGGTAAGGCGTTTTTTTCCCCTCTGGCTTCTTGCAAGATTTTCTCCTTATCTTTGGTTTTCTGCAGTTTGCGTATGATGTGTTTAGGTGGAGATTTTTGATATTTATGCTGCCTGGTATCCTCTGAGATTCCTGTCATTAATTTTGGAAAATTCTCAGCCATCATTCCTTCAAATATTTTTTCTGCTTATTCTCTTTTTCCTCTTCTCGGGTTCTCATTGTATGCAAGTTATATCTTTTGTAATTGTCCCACAGTTCTTAGATCTTTATTCTGTTCCATTTTTCTCATTCTTTTTTTGCGTTTCCATTCAGGAAGTTTGTATTGACATATCTTCAAGCTCACTGATTCTTTCTTCATTTCTTGTACAATGGTTTTGATTTCTAGTATTTTCTTTTGATTCTTTTTTAGAGTTTTATCTCTCAGCTTAAAGTAACCATCTGTTCTTGTGTATTATTCACTTTTTCCATTAGAGCCCTAAGCATAGTAATCATAGTTATTTTAAATTCCTTGTCTGGTAATCTCCAAATCTCTGCCATATGAATCAGGTTCTAATGTTTGTCTCTTTAGCCTATGCTTTTTCTTGCCTTTTAACATGGGTTGCAATTTTTTTGTTGAAAGTAAAAAATAATGCTATTGAGTAATAGCAAGTGAGATTAATACGCCTTTAGTGTGAGGTTTTATGTTTATCTCGTTAGAAGTTAGGCCGTGTTTATTATTTACTATAGCTATGGGTATCAGAGGCTTCTGCTTCCTCTCTGTTCTTGTTTTTTTATACTCCGTTGTCTTTGAGTTTCCTTAGAAACTCTTTGTTAAATAGAGTTTGTATCTTGAAGCTCTCACTTGTAATTGCTATTATACTGGAGCCCTGTTGATGGAATGGAAAGGTATTGGGGAGGGGAAGTGTTGTGTACTCTTATTATTAAATCTCCATTTTTTTTAGTGGGTCAGAGTCCTGGTTTGGTACCTTCAGAAGAGTTTTTTAGCCTTTTTTTCTTCTCTTTCCCTTATTTGAGATGGGAAAGCTAGAGAAGTTCCAATTGTCTAATCACTCTTCCCCTAGGTCAGACAAGGCTCTACTAAAGTAGTGTCTCATGAGCAGGCCTTAAGTAGAACAGAATACTCTGGGCATATTTCAAAATGGTTTCTTTCCCCTTTTCTTCTCCAAAGCATGAGGGGATTTTTCTCTGATCTTCACTATGTGGTGGGAAATTTTGGAGGTAAAACTTATAGAAGTATTGGAGTCCCCTCCTAAGTTTGGGTCCTCCTAAGATGAAACAAGTCCACATTCAGCCTCTAGCAATTTATCAGTTACTGTTTAAGTGTTCTAACTGCTTGGGCTCTGGAGGCTTCTGTTCCCAGTAAGCTGGGTTTTCTGCGTTTGCCTGTGTCTCCAGTTTTCCCGATGGTGATTTGCCCTGTGACCTGAATTCTCTGGTGCCGATAAGCAGAGTTGTTGATTTTTAGCTTGTTAAGCTTTTATCTTGGTTTGAGGATGGAAGTAACAACTTCCAAGCTCTTTTTATGTTGGAGTGCAGACTGGAAGTCTAATTATTATTATCTTTTCTTTTCCCATGTCATGAACATTTTCCCATTTAATAAAATAGTGCAGGGTATCTTTTAATGGTTGCATTATATTTTACCTTATTCATGTTCCATAATTTAAAAAAATGCTTTTTATGGTCATAGTTTCTTTGTGTTAAAAAAGACTTTTTTGTGTAGCTTTCTAATATACATAAGAGTAAAGAAAGTTAAGAACCATTTGTACCCATTATTCAGCTTCAGCAAATGGTCAACAGCCAATTTTGTTTCATTTTTTGATCACCTTCTCCTTTTTCTTCTGCAGTATTTCAAAGTAAATCCTAGACATTGTATTTCACCTAATGAACACTTGGAAATGAATATCTAACAGATGTGGACACGTAACCACAATGCCATTATCATAACCAAACAAAATAACTTGCTAATATCCCCTAATACCAAATTCATATTAAAATGTTCTAGTTTTCTTGAAAGAGATACTTTTAGAGTTGGTTTATTCCGCTAAGGATCCAAACAAGGTCCACAGGCATTTTTGTTGTTATAGTTCTTAAGTTTCCTTTAACACATAATAGTTCATCTTCCCTTTTTTAAAAAAAGTCAAGCTGGACAGGGTGGTTTGTACCTGTAGTCACAGCTACTTGGAAGGCTGAGGTGAAAGGATTCTTGAGCCCAGGAATTTGAGGCTGCAGTGAACTATGGTTGCACCACTGCGCTCCCGCCTGGGTAATGGACTGAGACCCTGCCTTAAAAAGAAAAAAAGCTGTTTGTTTGTTCAAGAATCTAGTTCTTTTGTTCTATAGACTATTCTTCATTCTTGATTTGGGTTGTCTTTGCACCTTTGTGGAAAATCAATCGAATACTTACCCCTGGGTCTATTTCTGGCTTCTCTGTTCTATTCCATTGATCTGTGCGCCTGTCCTTTCAGCAATATCAGGATGTTTTGATTATTCTAGTTTTATATTAAGTCTTGGAATGAGATAGTGTAAGTCTTTCAACTTTCTTTAAAAATTTAAATGGATAATTGAGAGCCTACCTTTCTTTACATATATATATATATATTAGTTGACTATGGAGAACTGTAGTTTTTGGTACTCTTGGTTTTTATATATTTCTGAAAAGATTTACATAATACTTTAAAAGTAGCTTCTGTGAAATGGTACAAAATAATTGATGGAATTATTTTAAAATTAGCTACTCGATGGAACGCAAATACTTACAGTACCATTTATTTTCCATATTTGAACTAACATTCATTTTAGAACTTGGGATTTGTAATACTACAGCAGTACTTTGCAGCCTTTGCCAAGAGCTGTGTCTAACCAATTTTCTTTAGTGTAGAATACCTATTTGGACCTGAGGTCTAATTTTTTTCCTGTTTCCTTGAGAGCAGAGCCATTTTTAAAGCCTCGTATTCTTTAAAAACTCTTTATGTTCTCATGGTCGTGTCAAAGGAAGTCTTGTTAAAGAATCATGTTATGTGAAAGATATACACTTTATTGGTTTCCTTTTAAGTATGATACTATATAGGCACAAAACAGTGTAGGTTATAGATACAAGAAGTAAAGCATAAAAATGTATCGAATATTCATGAACTCACTTCTCAACCCAAGAATTGGAATATTGCCAATAACTTGCATCTAACTTTGTACCTTCTTTCTACCCCCCGCTTCATATCAAGAGACAAACCACTAGTTAGAATTTGTGCTGATCATCCCTTTGTTAGATTTCTACCTTTAGTCACTTTTTGCTGTGGGTTCTAGACTCTTTGGGAAGCAGTACATTTTCAAGAAAGTACTTAAAACTTTAGGTTTTAAATTTGTTTTTCTTTGGGAATATGCTGCCATTTATTTGAACAGATCTGGACCACTGAACCGTTAAGTAAATGTTTAATCCTTTATGCCTACCATGCTGTAGTAAAAGAAGTTTAGAAAATAAAGTCTACTTTAGACAAATGACTTAATCTTTCTGGATCTGTTTTCTCTTCCACAAAGTAAGAGAGTTATAGATCATTTTAAAATTTCCTTTAATTTTGGGACTATTGTTTCTAGTCCTATAATTCCATTATTTTTATTCTGCTTTTTTCTTACTCTTTTATAGTTTAGAATATCTGAAAATTTATTTTGACCCGAAGCTTTTCTTCTCCTCCTCTAAAATATTTCCTTATGGGCAATTAAAGGAATTATTTGTTGTTAAAGAACCAGATATTATGAGTAATGTGTGGAGACATTTTTGCTATTTCATTTCCCCTTTGAAATATACTTGATACATGAAAAATAATGTGTATAACTTACATGTTTCTTACATGAAATAAAATAAAACCCTATAATGAGTATCCAGGAACTAACTTTCCAAGCTGTTTTAGTTATTTCCTGCTGTGTAGTAAACTACTCTAAAACTTAGTGGATTAAAACAGCAAACATTTATTATCTCACTCAATTTCTGGGGTCACTAGGAATTTTAGCCTAACTAGGAGGTTCTGCTTCTAGGTCTTTAATGAGGTTTTAATGAAGATGTTTGCTGGCACTGTAGTCATTTGAAAACTTGGCTTGGAGGATTTACTTCCAAGATCATTTGTGCACATGGTAGTTGCCAAGAGGCCTCTGTTCCTTCCTACCTGTTGTTAGGAGGCCTCAGTTTCTCACCATGTGGCCTTTTCCATAGGCCTGCTTTTGACATGGTAGCTGGCTTTCCCCAGAGCTAAAGATTTGAAAGAGAGGGCCACCAAGACAGAAGCTGCAGTGTCTTTTATAACCTATTTCAGAAGAGATATACCACCACGTTTGTCCTATCCTGTTGATCACACAGACTAGCCTTGGTACACTGTGAAAAAGGACTACAACAAGGGATAAATCAAAGGACATGGGAGTCATTGAAGATCATCTTTTTTTTTTTTTTTTGTGATGGAGTCTCGCTCTGTCACCCAGGCTGGAGTGCAGTGGCGCAATCTCGGCTCACTGCAAGCTCCGCCTCCCGGGTTCACGCCATTCTCCGGCCTCAGCCTCCGGAGTAGCTGGGACTACAGGCGCCCGCCACTGCGCCCGGCTAATTT
Source organism: Chlorocebus sabaeus (assembly GCF_047675955.1). Classification (NCBI taxonomy): domain Eukaryota; kingdom Metazoa; phylum Chordata; class Mammalia; order Primates; family Cercopithecidae; genus Chlorocebus; species Chlorocebus sabaeus. The sequence goes on along the minus strand of NC_132926.1, from coordinate 62,425,042 downwards.
TTTCTATTTTTAGTAGAGACGGGGTTTCACCATGGTCTCGATCTCCTGACCTTGTGATCTGCCCACCTCGGCCTCCCAAAGTGCTGGGATTACAGGCGTGAGCCACTGCGCCCGGCCTGAAGATCATCTTGATGACATGCTGTCATGCGGCCCCCCAACTGGAGCATTTCCATAACTTGTGTCTATTTTTGTTACCTTTTTACCTCACCCCATTTCCTCCCCCAAGAGGTAATCACTTAAAGAGACTATTCATTCCCTTACCTTTAATTTTGTTTTTAATAAAAATTACATGAACAAACACTTTATTTTTTGGTTTTCATGTTTTTGATCTTTATGACATTTGTCATTTAAAAAAAATTTTGAGAATTGTACTTTGTCTTTCCATGCAATTTTAGGGCTCTAAGATTTATATATAGCTGTAGCTCATTCAATTTTATTGCTGCAAGACTATTATGTGAATTTATTTAATTCTTATTAATGAACATATGTGTTACTTTTTAATTAATTTGCTTTCTTGTACGTGTGTTCTGGATAACAAGAACAATAACTTTTCTTGGATATGTACTTTGAAGTAAAATTGTTGAGTCAGGAAGGGTACAAATGCTAATTCATAGTTTTCTTTATAATATATTTTAAATTCCAACATTTCTCTTCCATTGTAGTTTAAATCTGTTTCTTTAACTTTTTCTCATAGTAGCTTTCCTTCATGATTTCTAATTACTAGCTCTTTACCTGATCTTATTCTGTGTTTGTTCTGTGTTCTGAATTGGCAATGTTTTCTTCAGAGAGGATCTGTCTTTGCTACTGCTGGTTACCAGGAGGCATAGCCAATTTTGGTCTGCTTCAGTCTTCCTTAAAAGTTGAAGTTCAGTGTAGAACAGTTTAGGTTTAGGACCCCATCTTGATGCTGGCCTACCTCTGAGTACCTAGGTATCAGTACTGTTATTTGTATCATTCTCAGGCACTAGGGACTCTTTTCTTTTTTTTTTTTTTTTTTCTGGTTGGAGGATACCTTTTTTTATCTCAGTAATGCTTTAAAAGGATCTCATTTCTGGAAGCAGAAGCATTCCTCAAGAGTACTTGGCTCACTGTAATGCTAGATATCCTGACACCTAGTATTGTGGAAGAAACACTGGGTTAAGTAAGTAAACATTTCTATTTTTGATTTCATATAACTTTGTATCTTAATAGCTATGGAACTTCTCTGATCTTTTATTTACTCTCTTGAGGTTGGTTTTTTATTTATAAAACTGAGTTTAGTAGATGCTGGCTAACCTAGGAGTTTGAGAATGAACTGGAGAAAGCAAGAATATTTGCTTATATTATTAGTGATAATACATAAAATAAACTGCAAGACAGACATATTTTTTTCTGTGTGCCTTATGTTCTTTTCTTTTTTCTCACCTAAGGTAATAGATACTCTGTTGCATTTTATAGATATGCTTATTTTGTATTCAGTTTGAAGTTAGTCAACTCAAATATCCAAATCCCTGTACATAAATATCCTTTAGCATTCAGTTTTGCCAATAGATATATGGGAAATGTGAGCAATGTTATGTATTGAGATGAATGGGTATTTAAGTTAATAATTTATTTCATTGTACAATTTGAGATGGCTGGAGTCTTCCTTTCGTTTTTTCCTTATGCATATGATGAAAAATGGAAAACAGGGTGCCATTGGAATGCTTGTGTACTTTGAGAGCTTTTAGAGGCTATAACGTGAAGAATTTTTGCAACTACTTTTTAATTTACAGGGACTATATACACCATCTTTTTTACTTTAACACATTAATACAAAATTGTATTTTGTCATTTCACAATTTTTGCCTTTATTTGACCTTTTAGATAAAATTCTATGGTATTTAAGGTATTGTAAGATACAAATTGTATCTCATTTGAGCCTTGGAACAGCTTGGTGGAATAGCAAGTGGAAGTATTTAAATTACTAGCTTATTAATGAAGATAGAGGCCTAGGGAAGTTGAATGATGGACTCACGTTCTTAAGTTGCTTGCATAGCAGGTTCAGTACTAGAATCCAACTCTTCATGTTCTTCATGTAGCACCTTTCTGCTTCACCAAGCTACTCACAGAAAGAGTGCAATGGGAAAGAGAAGTTGGTTAAGGACTACGAAAGTAAAGTTAGATAGGAGGAATAAATTCTAGTATTTGATAGTACAATAGAGAAATTATAGTTAACTTTAATTTATTGTGTATTTCAAAATAGCTAGAAGAGAAGATTTGTAATGTTCTTAACCCAAAGACAAGATAAATGTTTGAGTTGATGGATATACCAGTTACCCTGATTTGGTCATTACACATTATATAAGGCATCATAATATCACATGTACCTTCAGAATATGTATAACTAGTATATTTTAGTTTTTAAAAAGTCAAAAAAGTAACGTATGCAATGGGAAAGTAGTTTTTATACTTTGTGCCCTCATCAGTGATATCTGCAAGGTCTATTTCAATCATTATCTGCCTTCCCTGGTGGTCTAGTGGTTAGGATTCAGCACTCTCAATCATTTTCTGCCACTATAGTGGTCTAGGCTGTTTTGTGGTTTTCTAGATTCTTGTTAATAGCTGGGAGAATAGAATAATTTTGGGAATGAATGGTACCCAAGTTTCTCATGTTAAATACAGTTTTGCTCACCAATCTTTGTCTAGGCAGTTCTAACTTTTCTTCTTGTGAGCAGTGTTGATATGTTACTCATCTTGGAAAGGTGTGTCTGATACTTACAGTTTTAGAAGCTTGAGAGCCCTTTAGAAATGGCTTAGTTGAGATTTAAAAAAGTTCTTCCCAAAGCCTTAAATGTTAAACTAGTTATGTACATACTAATTTTGTTCTTATTTTAAAGGTCTCTGAATTACCTATAATTTTATAAGTAAGAAATTATTAGAAAGTAAAATGATTGATAAGATTATGTGTATATTCTTTATTTCAGATCTTGTGGAAGCTCTGAAGCCAGAGTATGTGGCACCGCTTGTCCTTTGGCTTTGTCACGAGAGTTGTGAGGAGAATGGTGGCTTGTTTGAGGTATTTGCACCTTCCTGTTTTCTCTTATTAGTTTTCTCCAGTTGCTTATATTTGTAAAAATCTGCACCAGTGGACATCACTTATATATTTTTAAATATTGTGTCTATGTTATAATTAAAAGTGGTGACTAATACTCATTTTTTGGAAAGTAATAGCAACTTTATAAATTCTGTTTTTACTTAGTTCTACATTTGTAACATTCCTACCAAATGGAAATGTGGCTGGTTTGATGTGTTCAGTCAAAATGTGGGAAATTTCATTATTTAAGAAGCTGAGTGATAAAGTGGAAAGATGAAGCTTGGAGTTTAGAGTTAACCAGGCCAGATTTTGAATTCTTATTCTGGGAATTGCTGATTTGACCTTCCTGAGCTTTAGTTTTCTGGGGTTCCTTGTGATAACTACAAGTCATATTTTAAACCCTTGGCATAGGGCCTAATACATAGCACCACCCACCAATTTTAATTATCAGAATAGCAGGAATTTAATCTTGTGTGATAGGTCAATAAATATAACATTGTTTATTTTTACATAAAAAGTAAACTTTTCTATTTTTCTTTATTTCAAAGCTTTAAATGTTTATTATAAAAATAATTATCTGCACTTAATCCCATCATGCAGTGAGATCCATTGTTCACTGTTTGATGAAATTTGGCTCAATGTAAAGTGAGGGATATATTAGCTTATTTCATTTGAATGAAAAGCTGATGGGTAAGTTAAGGAAAAAAAAACAGTCTACATATCTCTAAGCAGAGATATGCACCTCCACTTTCCTAATCAGACTCATTGAATGTGAATTGTGGCATATTAGAAGTAGAAAGAACTTTACAACTCTATTTTATGGAAGAGGAAAATTTAATAATATCAAGGCATCTGTAATCCAAAATTTTGCCTGCTGTTCTTTTACCTCATTAAGGAATTTTTAAAAACTATTTATCTTTTACAAGTATGTTTATTACTAACTTTGTGAAGAAAAATAGTATGTGCTGTTTGTGAAAATTTCAAATATATAAGAACATGTAAAAAATAAAATAAAAATTGCCTATATTATCACTGTCCAGAGAGAACTAGTATTAATATTTTTATGTATTTCCTTCCAGTCTTTTATTAGATATGTGTTTTAATTTTTATTTTTTTTGAGATGGGGTCTCGCTCCATTGCCCAGGCTGAAGTGCAGTGGCGTGATCTTGCTTCACTGCAGCCTCCGCCTCCTGGATTCAAGTGATTCTCCTGCCTCAGCCTCCTAAGTATTTGGGATTATAGGCACCCACCACCAAGCTCAGCTAATTTTTAAATTTTTAGTAGAGACGGGGTTACCATATTGGTCAGGCTGGTCTCGAACTCCTGATCTCAAATGATCTGCCCACCTTGGCCTCCCAAAGTCCTGGGATTACAGGCGTGAGCTACCGCGCTCGGCCTAGACAGGCGTTTTATACACCCAAACACACAGACAATTAGGATCATGCTGCAGATGAAGTTTTGTTATGTTGCTGTTTTCGTTTACTATGTTGTGAACATTTTTAGTGAGGAGCATTTGGCATGCATGATTGATAAAATATGCTACGAGATGTGCATAACATCCTGACTTAAACCTTGAGAGTAAATTCCCACTTTTTGAAGTTCTGATAGATATCTAGAGTGGCAGATACAAATATTTTTGGCTCAGGCGGAGCAATCCTTTTTAGCACCTGAGAGGAGCTTATAACTTATTACTTCACTTCCAAAATACAGTAAAAAGTGGTGGTTATTTTGCCTGATATCAAAACCACTGCTGATTTGTCTACTGTAACTATATCAAGGCTGACTGGTTGTATCATAAAAGATGTAAGCATATTAATATAGAGGCAAAGGGTGATGAGAAGCCACACCCTTGAACTTAGAGCCACTAAGATGTCTGCTGATACATTTCTTCTATCTTATGCATGTGACATTTTTGTGGTAAGTTTGGGCACACTGTAGTTGTGGTGTTTGAAGTCATGACAAACAGATTTTCTTTACATCAGACTTTTTTTTTTTTTTTTTTTTAGGATTTTTCTTGAATGACCTCTAGAAAAAATTATAGAAGTGAAAAATTGATCTTCCTGGGTAGCAGTTATTATTTGGTCATTTGTCTTATCTGTGCATACAGATGTTTCATTAAAATGAGTATATGTAGTTCACTAAGTCAAATACTCTTTTTATTTGGCTTTGGTTTTCTTTGTAATTCAGTAGGTCCTTCAAGAGGGACATTTATTTTGATCTCATGATATGCTAGGCAGTGTTCTATTTGTATTGTTTGCTTCATGGTAACCATATGAAATATGTACTGTCATTTTTATTTTACATTTGAGGAAACTTGGATTTAGGTAGGTCACATAATTTGGCCAGGGTAGTCAGTAGACAAATTTGTGTCAAGTCTTGGTCTCTGACATCAGATTCATTCTTTTCTATTACATGCATTTCTACTTCATTGTGCTGTTTTATGTTTGTGCTCTGATAACATGAACAGTGCAAAGTCATGGAGACCGGTGGACTTTTATAGAGCTGTATTATTTTCATCTCCCGTCACCTTGAATTGTAATAGTAAAGGAGCTGACTTTTTTTTAATTAAAAAAAAATTATATTAGTGATTTCACATTAGATGGTATAATGTTTCCCCCCTCTTTTTGGTAGGTTGGAGCAGGATGGATTGGAAAATGTAAGTCTCTCTCAGTTTTTGGTTTGTATAGATTATTTCCTTCTTTAAACCTACATATCTAGTTGAGGTAGGTAAGATTTTTGTCAAATGCCTAACCATTGGATATAGTGCTTGCATATTCAAACTTAAACATTGCTATAGCAGCAGATATTTTTAAACATTGTGATTGTGCTTTAGGTCTGTGGCCCTTTGAAGACCCTATCTATTCTTCCTGTAGGCAGTCCTTATTCAGGACTTGTCCTGTCTTATTCAGAACTGGCTATTCCTTCAGACAGCATATACTGATAATCATCCTCCCATGTCTTTGACTTCCCACATGCTTGTTCTTGCTGTTTCAGCAGAGAAATGAGTGGGAGGGAAAGCTGTTTTGGAAAAAGATGGGTTGAGCCTATTCTAGAGCAGCAGGCAAGTTCTCCAATTTTCCCATGTAATTATTTTCTTCCATGAAGTAGGAGATGTCAAGGGGAGTGAGGAATCACATTGGACAACTTTCTGGGACAGAAATTGCAACTGATCTATGGGAATTATTCCGCTTTAGCCCAATAGTAAATTTACTTGGCTTCAACCCTCTCCTACCCCATCTCTCAAACCTTGTGAACTCCAAATTTGAGAACTGCTTTATGGCATTAAAAAAATTGTGAAAATGTCTGTGTTTCAACTTACATTTAGTTGGCTATGGGTATCAAAATTAATCCAATTAACTGAATCATTTAAAAGGTTGCTATCTCTGGAGGGCATTGCTATAGTAGTATAATATTTTTAGAATTAATGATCATTTTCTCTGTTAAAGTGGCTTATATTCTTGAAGCATTTTTGAGTGTCTTATTACATTCGTTTAAAAAAGGAATATAAGGTTTTACAGTAAAAGCTATATCTGGCACTTTATCAATAGGAAAGCTCTAGACACAGGCATTTCTGTTATTCCCAAAGGCAAATCTTCAGTTTAACAATCATCAATGTCTGACTATTATGTTTAAATAAGGTTATTAGTTATTTATTCCTCTGGTTTTTAAAAAGAAAACAATGTTAAAAATTCTCCTTATGCAGCAGTAATGGTTTTTATGAATCTGTGCGTTCTAACTGACTTCTTGTGGAAATAGAGGTAGAGCAAAGAGAAGGTAAGGGAGAATTATTTGGGGCCACCTGTTACACTAATTTTTTGTTAACTGAAGTCTTTGACCTATTATTTACTATTAGTCTTCAGTTTGCTAACTCAGCAAAGCTCTATTCAGTTATCTTCATTTTGTAAACAAGAAGAATGAAGTATATTACTTGGGGGATCTGTGGTCGTAAAGTCAGTCTTTTGATGTGATTATTATATAATTAAACCTTTTCACATACAGCATAACATTCTACCTTTAGTACTGTCTAGCATAGTTAGAGAAATTTTTCCCTTCAGCTTCAAATTTATCTTTAAATTGACCTTATCCGAATGCATTTGTTAGGAAAATTTCATTTTAAGGGTTATAGTCAAACTCTTTAGGAGTTAGAATCCCTTTTTTTCTGAATTTCCGTTCTCTTAAAAAATGAAAGGGTTCTTATGCATCCTACTTTCTGTGTCTCAACTACATGCTCAGTATGTTAGTTTTGTTTCTATAACCAGTACGCTGGGAGAGGACTCTTGGAGCTATTGTAAGACAAAAGAATCACCCAATGACTCCTGAGGCAGTGAAGGCTAACTGGAAGAAGATCTGTGACTTTGAGAATGCCAGCAAGCCTCAGAGTATCCAAGGTAAAGAGAGTCCCCATCAGTTAGCTCTGGTTGGCGAATCAGGGGCAGCAAGCATTTTCTTCTCTTATGGAATTGTCTTCTATGTTAACTGTAGTGCTAAGGCACTTGAATCATCTATAGCATATTTTCTGCTCTAGTAGGTATTAAAACTCTTCTTATTTAAGATATTTATGTTATTTCTCACTGTCAATTTTTCAGCTTTATTATTATCCTGTTTTTTGGGTTTATGTGTGATTGGGGGATGGATGGCATAAAATGTTTACTCATTTGTACTGAATGCACTGACTTCTGCGCTGGTGGTTGATTTCAGAGTCTTCCATTATCTACCCATATACTCCCAATCTTACCATATTTTTCTTTCTTTCTTTCTCAAAAAGATTAAGCCTTTTTATTTTTTAGGCTCAGCTCTTTTCTGTTTGGGGCATAAATGTGGCTTTGTTTCAGCGCTTTGTCTTTGCTCCTGTTTCTCTGCTTTTCTAACATACTACTTCTACCTTTTATCTCCTCTGCTAATCTTAATGCTTCTTTAGAAAAACTCAAGCCCCAGATGTTCAACAAAACCTGCCCAGTTAGTCTAGGGTATATTGATCTTTCTGTTAGCTGAACTCCTAGCACTTGAGCATCTAATTATAACTGTTCTCCGCTTCTTTTGTTTCATGCATGTGTGGTTTCTTAATTGCCTGGTAAGTTCCTTTGAGGCAGAGACTGTATCTTGTATGTACTTCTTGTATATATTTGGTGTTAGCATAGTGCTGAACTCATAGAAGGGACTTAATAATTGCTTATTAACTTGAATTATTTAATCTCCTATAATATGCCACAGAAATAGATAACCAAATAAAAGTCAGATTATTTTTTTCTAGTGTAACTCACATATGCATGTAATATATGAAATTTGAAATATTTTTCTGAAAAGATCATGAGTCAGGGTCATTTTATTTAAAAAAACCTTTTTTTTCTCATAGTGATATAATATTTAAAGTTTGATAGAAGAATATATTTGAAAAATGACTACTCTGTTTTTTTTTCTCCTTATTGATACTTTCCTACCTACTGGAATACTTATTGAAATTTTCATTATACTTATTCTCAATCAGATGATAACATGATTGTTATGTCATAAATGGTAACATTTTTGTATTTTATATTTAGACATTTGAGAAATTTATTCTATGAATAACAGTCATTTATCCATGAAAACAAATGAAAGAAAAGTATAGTAAAAGCTTTCCTATGATATCTATCTCAAAAAGTATTTCTGCCTCAAAAGTGTTAAACTTATTAAAAAGCCAACTAATTGAATTATTATAACTAATTATAAGTAAAAAGATACCTCTATCTGAAGCACAACTTAAAAAAATGATCTTTTTGATAAGAATTGAAGTTCCAGAGCATCTCTTCTTGTATTTTTATTTTACAGATGATGGAATTAAATCCCAGAAAAACGAAACTAGCCACTGTTTGAGCCAAGAAGTAATTCAAGTTGTCTATTTCTAAAAGGAGGCACCTTTCAAATAAATAGCCTTCCCTCTAGGTAGCAATATGAATGGAATGGTAGGGGGAAGATTAATAGGCAAGAAACCGCTCTACTGCTGTCATCAGGAATGGCAGATATCTCTGGTCTTCTCAGACTCTGTAGTTTGGTTATTTATTTTTTTTAGGATGGAATCTCATTCTTTCTCCCAGGCTGGAGAGCAGTGGTGTGATCTCGGCTCACTACAACCTCTGCCTCTTGGGTTCAAGCAATTCTCCCACCTCAGCCTCGCAAGTAGCTGGGATTATAGGCGTGTGCCACCATGCCTGGCTAATTTTTGTAAAATTTCACCATGTTGGCCAGGCTGGTCTTGAACTCTTGACCTCAAGTGATCTGCCAGCCTTGGCCTCTCAAAGTCCTGAGATTACAGGGGTGAGCCACTGTGCCCGGCCTTGGTTATGGTTTTGTCTGAGTTCAGAAGGAAGCCCATGTCGCTTAAGTTTGTTAGAAAGGTCCCAGGGCCTTCAGAATATCTTATGGTATGTGGATGCCCCATGAGCCTCCTTTGTTAACCTTTTAGACCCACAGAACAGCCGCTTTTGATCCCTGTCTGGAGTCATTGGTTTTGATGATGATTTTCTCTGGAAGAATTTTTGGTACTATCTTCAGAGCTATTACTTGTACAGAGAACTGGTACCGGGGGTGAAGAGGTAATCTCAGTATTCTTTCATTTTGGGAAGAATGGAAATCAGTTGAGAAGAGGAATCAGTGATCTCTCCAGACAAATTGCATGTCTATAGACAAGTATTTCTCTTTAAAGGTTGTAAAATAGCTTAAAGACTTTGGAAAGCCCTAGAGCCCCCTTAGAATCAGATAACCAGGGAAGGATATGCTAGACAATGCCTTGTATTTCATTGAAGATGTCCATTTATGTTTGGTCAATTTCAGTCTTTCGCAGTTTTTTTCCTTCAATAGTCTAACATCATATATTCAGTTCATGAGTGGCAATGGAGGCTCTGTAGCAGGTTTGCTGAATGTTATAGGAATAATTATGTAGCATATTGTAGCTTTTCTTAGTCACATCTTTAACAAAGCTTTATTTTTTTGTTTTTCATTTTTAATTTTAGAATCAACTGGCAGTATAATTGAAGTTCTAAGTAAAATAGATTCAGAAGGAGTTTCAGCAAATCATACTAGTCATGCAACGTCTACAGCAACATCAGGATTTGTAAGTGGGAAAAAAGCCTAAAGCCTTTGCCTTATCTGGAGACTTTCCCCTCCCTTCCTCCCTCCCTGCTTTTTTCCTCTCCCACTTCTTTCTTTTTTCTTTTGGACGCAGTTACTTTCTTTCAGTCACTAATAATGGAGAGAAGCAGTGGCAGAGATAATTTAAAATAGAGGATTTATTCAGAAATCATTTATGATTGACTTTATAGCATACAGCCTGATTTCAACATACAGAGAATTCAGGACAGTTGAGCCACATGAAGAGATGGCTCAGGATGAATTCTAACACTGTCCAGAGTACTTTATTCGTCTTTTTAATTTCTCCTTTTCCCTCTCTTAGATTTCTCTGGACTGTATACCATATATTTCTTTTCCCTAGTGGGAAAGGAGATCAGAGCGATTGGGTATCAGTCTCCAAGGTTTTACCTAGTAGCTGAGTGGGGCTTGGAGAATGGAGGCAACCCACTCAGCTTCTTCTCCTGGTTAGAAACAGCTGCTGAAAGCTTATCATGAACTTTTCAGAGGGATACTCCTTAGTTACATATAATTTTTGGTAGGCTTCATCAGGGGGTGTGACAAATCAAGTTAGCTGCCTGAGTGGTGCGTTAGCCAACCTCATTTTCACACTCTGCAATGCTGTTTGGAAATTGACTCAGGGAGGTACTGGATAGAAGAGGAAAAAAGGGATTATCTCAACTGTCGATAAAATGACTGGTGGCTAAACTGATATCTAGTCCTGATATCTATGCCTGCCTGGACTGTCTTCCATATACATTTCTCATTCTACCCATTTATAGCTCTTTATCTCTTTAAGGATAACTTTAAATTGACTTTAGGTAGATTTGAGTTGTATGGGAATATGTATTTGGGAGGGGAGACTATGACACCATGACTCCTGGAGGTTTTATGCTCCCAGGTTCTTTGTTGTGTTTTTTACCCCTTTGCCTAACACACACAAGGCTTTAAACCTCTATGTTGAAAGTGAAGTGCCTATAATCAGCAACATTTTGTTTGAAATGTAAATAATTTTGCAACTTTTTTCACATACAAAAATTATTTTCTAAGCTATTTATTGCTAAATGAGTGATAAAACTGTATATAAAATATGTACTAAATATTGATAGAATTTGAACATAAGCTCAAATATTAAACTTTTACTTTTTCAGTACAGTTAGATTTCTGTATCTAACTGTATGACAAGTATTATTTTTTTTCTTGACCATCAATAATCCTACTTTAGTAACATTTTCTAACTCTTTAGAAAAGGATATCTGTCTAGTTTAGTGCTCTTTTGGGTCCATTTCTTTTAAGGGAAGCATCAATATAGTATTTTAGAACTATTTCAACATGGCTGCAAGTAAAATGCTTCCCATTGTGTCAGAAATTCGAGAACGATTGTGATTATAGCTCATGTGAAATTTGCCTATTTACTGTTCCTGTTTGTATCCTTTCTTAAAAAAAAAACTGTACCGGATAAATAGGAGGAAATTATTTGCCATATTAGATTCTGGTGTTTTGTAACCTATAGTAGGCATTGTGATAAAGAAAATTAAAATTCTAATTTTAAGCCTGAGAATATAGTCAGTATATAAATGTGATTTTTCCTTAAAATAAGGGTTGGCAGACCTTTTTGATGAAGGGCCATATAGTAAATATTTTAGGCTTTGTGGGCTGCACAGTGCTTGTGTTCTATTACATATTCTTTCTGTTTTTCTTATTTTTAGTCAACTTATATAAACCATTTTAGCTCTTAGTGCTTGTTTGCTGACTTCTACTTTTGAATAAAAATGATTGAAAAATTGGACATTATTCTTTTATAACCCAATATGTACTTCACTTATTAACTACGTGTATTATCACTAAGTAGAAAAAGACAATATCCAGTTAGACAAAGGATATTCCTGGGAAGGAAATTCAAGTTAAATTTTATTTTATTTTAAAACATTATGAGGGGCCGGGCGCAGTGGCTCACGCCTGTAATCCCAGCACTTTGGGAGGCCAAGGCGGGTGGATCACGAGGTCAGGAGTTCCAGACCAGCCTGGCCAACATGGTGAAACCCCGTCTCAACTAAAAATATAAAAAAAATTTAACCGGGTGTGGTGGCATGGGCCTGTAGTCCCAGCTACTTGGGAGGCTGAGGCAGGATACTCGCTTGAACCCGAGAGGCAGAGGTTGCAGTGAGCCAAGATCTCTCCACTGCACTCCAGCCTGGGCGACAGAGCGAGACTCCGTCTCAAAACAGACAAACAAACCAAAACCATTATGAGGCAATCAAGTTTACATTCATTAAGCAGCGTTTTACTCATCTGTTTACAGCGAATTTTATACATTATATCTTATGAGCTAAAAATTCATTTTTTTTTAGATTTTTGGGTAACTAATAATTGCTGAATAAGAGCCAGGAAAGTTGAGTATGAGGTATACTGTCTGTTAGCAAGAAGCAAGCAATTAAAAAGTTCTTAATTGTAAAGAAGTCCTTTTCTACAGATTACCTAATTAGTTTCTATTTAAAAAATCAAATATAATTGCAATAATTATGCTCCATCAAATTCACTGACATTGTATTCGCATCTATTCAAAAACAAAACTAGGTATGTAAGAAGTTAATAGTTCTGAAAAGTTATCAATGAAATAAATTACTTTTTAAAACTGTCCTGTAGGCTGGAGCTATTGGCCAGAAACTCCCTCCGTTTTCTTATGCTTATACGGAACTAGAAGCTATTATGTATGCCCTTGGAGTGGGAGCATCAATCAAGGATCCAAAAGATTTGAAATTTGTTTATGAAGGAAGTTCTGATTTCTCCTGTTTGCCCACCTTCGGAGTTATCATAGGTCAGAAGTCTCTAATGGGTGGAGGATTAGCAGAAATTCCTGGGCTTTCAATCAACTTTGCAAAGGTATGCCTAATAAGAAACCTTTATTTTGCTTTTCTATTTCTGTAAATATTATTTATAAATGTCATACCTTATATGTATATGTGTGAAGTGTGCATATATATATTTATATAATTATTTATAGTGGTTAGTTTAGCATATCTTTTGATTTTTCTTTTTAAGAAAAAGGGGAGAGTTTGTTGAAAATGCCAGCAAAAAGAAGAAAATAGTAAGTACGTGTAGTCCTATAACCCTGGCATAATGTTATTTATCCTCTCTCTGCCATTTACTTGACAAATAACATCTCTAGGCTTCAGTTTCCTTATCTATAAAATGGATATGATAATTCTTACCTCATGACATTGGTGAAGAAGCAAGCCAGGGAGGAGGACTATGTAAGGCAAATAGCACATACTTGGTTTGTTTTTGGAACAGTAATAGGGCCAGCATAGCTATAGAGTGAGCAAGGGGCCAATGGTAGGAGAAGGCCATGGAGTAATTGTAAAGATTTCAGCATATACTTTGATGAACATGGGAAGCCATTTGTCAGTCTGAGCTGAGTAGTTACATGATCTGGGTATGTTCACACATTGAGTCAAGCTTGCTATTGTTGGAGAATAGGTTATAGGGGAGCCAAGCATGAAAGCAGAGAAACCACTTAAGAGTCTATTATAGTAATCCAAGTAAAAGTGCTGCATATGAGGGTTAGAAAAGAGGAGTCAAGGATGAAGATGTTTGTTCTGGATAACTGGAATGATATATATACACACACATATATGGGTGCATATATATACCTTGTATATAATTATACATTACACATATCTGAATGTAATGTATAATTATGTGTAGCATATTTAATATGTATAGTAGTTACATATGGCATTTTGTGTAATTTATACATACACATTTATTTTAAGGTGGGGTTGATCAGGAGTTGGTTTTAAATATGTTTGAGGTGCCTGTTACACATTTAAGTAGAAATGTAAGAATGGACAGTTGAATATATATGAGTCTAGAGTTCAGGGAGGGGTCTAACTGGGTCCTTAGCATTTAGGTGATGTTTAAAGACTGGAGATTAGATGAAGTCACCTAATGTGTGAGAGTAAGTGGAGAAAAGGCCTGAGTTTAGAGGCCCTGCAATGTTGAGAGGGTGAAGAGATGCAGAGGAACTAGCAAAAAGAGACTGAACAGGAATGGTTGATGAGGTGTGAACTAGCAAAAAGAGACTGAACAGGAATGGTTGATGAGGTGTGGGGGGTATCAGGAGAATGGGGTATTTGAGAAGCCAAATGAATAAAGTGTGTCAAGAAAGAGGAGTGAACAATGGTGAGAAGTTCTTTGAGATAGGGTATATTTTATTTCTTGGAGTAAGATTCAGGTCATGAGCCTGGTAATAATTTTTGAATCATGGGGCTGTGAGCTGGTATCTGTAACTTTGACTGATTGGAGAACCTATTTACTGGTGGATCAGTTAGTCCATTGCTGCTCTAAGTTGATGGCCACTTATTTTATTAGAGTGTTTCATGAAGTTGGGAGGAAGACAAGAAATATGTGCTGGGCAGTTTGCTGTTTCATTCACACTCCCATGGTTAGTTGCTGTATACTTTGAACAGTGTAAATGCAAAAAGTTAAAACAAATGTTTCAAAATTCCCCCTAACAATTGGAAATTGTAAATGGTGTTCATACATCTTGGAAGTTGAATCCTAGTCTTCTTACTTTGAGTTTTTCAGGCTGTGTGACACAGTAAGGCCGACCTTCATTTGTCTTCTCATCAACCTCCTCCTCTTCTTTCTCTTCCTCTTCCTCTTCCTCTTCCTCTTCTTCTTCCTCTTCTTCTTCTCCTTCTCCTCCTTCTCCCCCTCCTCCTCCCCCTCCCCCTCCCCCTCCTCCCCCCTCCTCCGTCCTTCTTTTCTTCTTCTTCTTTGTTCTTCTTCATTCTGAGGAAGACTGGAAAACTAGCCCTCTGCAGTGAAAGTGGGGTCATTTGAGTGTATGCTTCAGGTTTTGGTTTTCCTGTCCTGTTGTTTTCCTACATACCTTGGTGCATTCTTTGTTTGATACATTGAGGTTAAGTGGCTATTAAGTTACACAGTATCCTTAGTATCTACTCTTTGTAGATAATTTACAAAGTATTACAAGAAAGGGATATTCACATTGACAGTGCTTTCATTTTGAACGTGGTTGTAAGGTTTTTCTTTGTGTTTAGTTGTGTCATTTGTATTTGGTATATGTGACCTGAAATTACTAGCACTGGCCCATTTGTTCATTCTTATTCAATGAATATTTATTGGATGGCCGCTGTGTTCCAGGCACTGTTATAAGTTCTGGGAATACAGCCTAGTTTATTGTCTCTTGGCAAATAATATGTAATTAACAGTCAACAAGACTTTATGAATGCCAAGAAAGAACACAAATATATCTTCTCTGCTCCAGAAGAGCTGACTGTCTTGAGATTGGGGGATTGATTATTTTTGAATCACACGATTAAGAAGAAGAAGACAAACGGACATAGATAACTTGGGAAGAAATGTGAACCTGTGGACAGTAAAGTGTCACTGGCGAGTAGCAGTATCCACAGGCAGAACCTGTGGAGCAAGAAAGTTTGCTAATGAAATTTTGTTTACCCTAACTTAGGTTCTTCATGGAGAGCAATACTTAGAGTTATATAAACCACTTCCCAGAGCAGGTGAGTTATTGATATACCAATTCCATAATACCATACTTTTATTTCCTGATTAACCTTCTAAATAACATCAGTGTGTTAAACTGGTATAGAGTGATCTAATAAAACATATCACAAATTATTATGCGCATGTGAGCCATTAGAGTAGATTGATGTTAACTAGTACCTGTTTTGGTCACCTTAAGCTTTGTCCTTTAAGTCTTAAAAATTTATTTCATAATTTATCTCTGTTGATGTATATGTTATTAACAACTGAAAGGAATATTCGTGTGTGTGCTCCAAACTTAGTGATTGTGTATAATCTGTTATGGTTCTTAGGAGTGTTGTTCTTTTCTCAGGTATTTATACTGATTTTCATAAAGCAAACAATGTTAAAAGATACAGAATTTCTTGTAATTCATTTTTTTTTCTATTTTGTTTTGGAGAAAATAAAAACAAGTCTGCTTTAATAATCATTTTTACTTTTCTCAATAATATCTTGTTTAGTAAATCTCTTTATAAATTTGATATATTTATTTCTCTATTTTGATGTTTGAATGTTGTCTAATTATATTCTGGTCATATAAGGTGGTAGAATACAAAAAGGAATGTTTTGTTAATATTTGTCATTTCACATTATACAATGTAGAAGTCAGCAAGTAGCTAGAATCCTACTTGAATATTTTTCTTAAACCTTTTTATTTTTCTAAAAAAATTATGAGATTTTTATTGCTTGAAGCTGCATAGCTTTATTTCAGTGTAAGCGTTATAGCGTAAGTTTTCAAAACAGCTCTTTTTATGTGAAACAGTACACTGTGGTGATTGTGCATTGATTGTGCATTGATTGTGCATTGATCTGCTAGATATCCAGTATTTGTAAGGCACAGTATTAGGTAGTAGGTAATTTTCTAACCTGGCAGTATATAAAAATCACCTGAGTTATTACATTATATTACCTGTTAATTTAAAATGTAGATTCTCAATCCCAACCTTGGAAATTTTGTGTGTGTGTGTGTGTGTGTGTATGTGTGTGTATGTATGTGGTGAGGTGGTGGTGTTGGTGACAGTGACTAGGGTTTCATATGTAACCAGCCCTATGGATCTACTTGGAAACCATTGTTATAGGGGAAGTAGAAATGTGTAAGATAGGTTTCTGCTATTAGGGATTTTAAAATACGAAAAGAGAGATTAGATGTGTACTCCAGAGTGTTTATAACTGCACAGTGATGTGAATAGGAAGGTGTAGAGAATAACTTTTTAATTTTTTAACTCCTTAGCCTCAAGTTATATTTCTCATGAATTATTTTTTCTCAGTAGAGCCTGTGCATTTTCTTTAAGTAGTTTTAAAATTTACTAGTAAATGTGAATGTTTAAAATATGATATGCTTGTGGTTTGGAACCTTTTAAACTGCAGAAAACCAAGGTCACGACTACTGTTTATAATCTACTACTGTTTATAAAACACACCAATTGATGAGGGCATAGAGTGTCAAGCATCAGGAGACTGATAGCAACATCTCTTAATGGCTCATTTGTTGGCTATAGTGGTAGTGTCATAGGCTGACTTACCCTCATCATGTTAAAAATAACCACTAGAAGGAGTGAAGGAAACCTCACAGCAGTACTTTCTTTTCTGTCTGTTTTTTTTTTTTTAAATAAAACTTTTTTATTTTAAAAAGTAATTTTAAGTTTCATTTTAGATTTAGGAGGTACCTGTGCAGATTTGTTACATGGGTGTATTGTGTGATGCTGAGGTTTGGGATATGAAAGATCCCATCACTCAGGTAGTGAGCATAGTACCTAACAGGTAGTTTTTCAGGTCTTGCTTTCCCTATTCTAGTAGTTCCCGTTGTTTGTTGTTCCCATCTTTATGTCCACATGTACCCAGAGTTCAGTCCCATTTATAAGTGAAAACGTGGTATTTGGTTTTTTGTTCCTGCATTAATTTGCTTAGGATAACGATGTCCAGCTGCATCCATGTTGCTGCGGATCACATGATTTTGTTCTTTTTCATGGCTGTGTAGTATTCCATGGTATCTATGTACCACATTTTCTTTATCCATTTCACCATTGATGGGCACCTAGATTGATTCCCTGTCTTTACTATTGTGAATAGTGCTGCAGTGAGCATATGAGTGCATGTGTCTTTTTGGTGGAATGATTTCTTTTCCTTTGGGTATATAGCTAGTAATGAGATTGCTGGGTCAAATGATAGTTCTGTTTTAAGTTCTTTGAGAAATCTCCAGACTGCTTTTCATGGTAGCTGAACTAATTTACATTCTCTCCAATAGTGTGTAAATGTTCTCTTCTATCTGCAGCCTCACCAGCATCTGTTATTTTTTTGACTTTTTAGTAATAGCCGTTCTGACTGATGTGAGATGGTGTCTCATTGTGATTTTGATTTGCATTTCTCTGATGATTAGTGTTGTGAAGCATTTTTTTTTGTTTGTTGACCACTTGTGTGTCTTCTTTTGAGAAGTGTCTGTTCATGTCCTTTGCCCATTTCTTAATGAGATTGTTTGTTTTCTGCTTGTTGAACTACATTCCTCATAGATTCTAGATATTAGACCTCTGTTGGATACATAGTTTGAGAGTATTTTCTCTCATTATTTAGGTTGTCTGTTTACTCTGTTCATGGTTTAATTAGGTCCTACTTGTTAATGTTTGTTTTGGTTGTAATTGCTTTTGAGGACTTAGCCATAAATTATTTCCTAAGGCTGATGTCCAGAATGGTATTTCCTAGGTTTTATTCTAGAATTTTAATACTTTGAGGTCTTACATCTAAATATTTAATCCATCTTGAGTTAATTTTTGTATATGATGGAAGGTGGGAGTCTAATTTCATTTTTCTGCATATGGCTAGCCAGTTATCTCAGCACCGTTTATTGAATAGGGAGTACTTTCCCCATTCCCTATATTTGTCAACTTTGTCAAAGATCAGATGGTTGTAGGTGTGTGGATTTACTTCTGGGTTCTCTGTTCTTTTCCACTGGACTTTTCTTGTACCAGTGCCATGCTGTTTTGGTTTACTGTAGTTTTATAGTATAGTTTCAAGTCAGGTAATGTGATACCTCCAGCTTTGTTTTTTTTTTACTTAGGATTGCTTTGACTATTCTGGCTCTTTCTGGTACCATATGAATTTTAGAATAATTTTTTCTAATTCTGTAAAAAATGACATTGGTAGTTTCATAGGAACAGCATCAAATCCGCAGATTGCTTTGAATAGTACGACCATTTTAACAATATTGATTCTTCCAACCCATGAGTATGGAATGTTTTTCCACTTGTTTGTGTTATCTGTGATTTCTTTCAGCAGTGTTTTATAGTTCTCCTGTAGAGATCTTTCACCGCCTTGGTTAGATGTATTCCTAGTTATTTTATTTTTTTTGTGGCTATTGTAAATGAGATTGCATTCTTGATTTGGCTCTCAGCTTGAATATTATTGGTGTATGGAAATGCTACTCTTTTTTTTGTTCATTGATTTTGTATCCTGAAACTTTTACTTAACTCATTATGAGTTCTAGGAGCCTTTTGGTAGATGGAGTCTTTAGTGTTTTCTAGGTATAGAATCATATCATTGGTGAAGAGAGATAATTTGACTTCTTTTCCTATTTGGATGTCTTAAAAAAAATTTTTTTTTTCTTGCCTCATTGCTCTGGGTAGGACTTACAGTACTGTGTTGAATAGAAATTTAAGAAAAAATGGGGTAAATGGTATTGGTTGTATGTTCAACAAATGTTTGTTGAATAACAGGGTCAAAAGAGACCAAGAGGGATCCTTGACATTGCCAATGGTTATTTAAAAAAATCTAATGTATGAAATATTGATGTTTGAAATTTAGTGATTCAGGTATTCTGACTGCTTTTAATGTTGAATTATTTTTTCTAGTGAGTTCAGGAACATTATTATTATTTTTATTATACTTTAAGTTCTGGGGTACATGTGCACAACGTGCAGTTTTGTTAAACAGGTATACACGTGCCATGGTGGGGTTTGCTGCACCCATCAACGCGTCACTTGTATTAGGTATTTCTCCTAATGTTATCCCTCCCCTTCCTCTCACCCCTTGACAGACCCCAATGTGTGATGCTCCCCTCCCTGTGTCCATGTGACTCATGGTTCAGCTCCCACTTACGAGTGAGAACATGTGGTGTTCAGTTTTCTGATCTTGTGATAGTTTGCTGAGAATGATGGTTTCCAGCTTCATCCATGACCCTGCAAAGGACATGAACTCATTCTTTTTTATGGCTGCGTAGTATTCCATGGTGTATATGTGCCACATTTTCTTTATCCAGTCTATTATTGATGGACATTTGGATTGATTCGAAGTCTTTGCTATTGTGAATAGTGCCACAATAAATATACGTGTGCATGTGTCTTTATAGCAGCATGATTTATAATCCTTTGGGTATATACCCAGTAATGGGTTTGCTGGGTCAAATGGTATTTCTAGTTCTAGATCCTTGAGGAATCGCCACACTGTCTTCCACAGTGGTTGAACTAATTTACACTCCTACCAACAGTGTAAAAGTGTTCCTATTTCTCTACATCCTCTCCAACATCTGTTGTTCAGGAACATTATTTCAAAACATAGTTTTTAGTTTTGCTGAGCTTACAGTGGAAATGCTATTAAATTCTTTCACATTTTACTATAGTAATCTTTGGTTTTTAAGACACTGTATTTCTTTTACTTTTCTTTCTAGGAAAATTAAAATGTGAAGCAGTTGTTGCTGATGTCCTAGATAAAGGATCCGGTGTAGTGATTATTATGGATGGTAATTTATTTACAGTTCTTATAATATTATTAGATTGATAGGCTTTGTGTATGACATAATACTTCACCATAGAAGTTGATTAATAAGTTAGTATTTGTTTTCCAATTTGTAAGAAAACAAGATAAGCATTTTTAAACTCTTTAAGAAAAATGAAGAAGGAGGGGAATTTCTGGGCTCAGGCTGGGAAGGATGAGGCATTTCATTGGATTTAAAACAACATAACCAAAACACAAGGGTGAGAAATGTGGCTTGTATTGATAATGTAGGGAATTAAGCTTGCTGGAGTATGTTTTTGGCAGGAAGGAATATTAGATAGTCCTTACTTGACAGTTAGACTGTATTTTAGGTATTCTTTAATGCGTTAGCTATTTGGACCTTGGAACATATTTGACCACTGAATTATTCTTATAAATGGTAGTTAGGCTCCTAGACTTATGCTTTTATAAGTTTCTAGACTTGAACTTACGATGTGGTTTAAACACCACAGCCACATTTTATTTGCAGTGGGGAAAAAGGATTATAGTAGTTTAGTAAATGTTGAAATACTAGTAATTAAACATAAGGTAAAGATATGATGCTTAAAATTTGTAAGTTTTAAAAATTAAATTTTAAAAATTAAATTTAGATTTATAAATTTAAAATTTACAAGTTTTAAAGTTTAAGAACAAAAAAGTAGATATTTGTTGTCAGTAATTTTGGAAGCTAAGAACAGTATAAAG
Organism: Chlorocebus sabaeus; assembly: GCF_047675955.1. Lineage (NCBI taxonomy): Eukaryota > Metazoa > Chordata > Mammalia > Primates > Cercopithecidae > Chlorocebus > Chlorocebus sabaeus. The sequence continues at coordinate 62,403,867 of NC_132926.1, read as the reverse complement.
TTTGACATTATTTAATATTTGGAATACAAGTTTATAATTTTTGTTGTAAATACGTAGGAGGTTATACTGTATATGCTGTTTTGGAACTTACTTTATTTTTGCTTAATAATCAATTGAGAACATTTTTGATGCTCTCTTAAATACTATGTATGTTTTTTATCTTCTCCTTTTTCTCTTCCTTTCTCTTCTCTTTTTAGGTTTTCATACTTGTCATTCCAGATGTTGGCCAACACTTGGCTACTATACTCCCAGTTCTCTTTTAGTCTTCTCACCATTGTACCAAATGTAATATACCAAAAAAAAAAAAAAAGTCCTGCAGAAACCTTGCTTTAATCTTTACTGTTCTCTCTTGATCTGTTCCATTTATTGAAATAGAACTTGGTAATGGCCCTTAGTATATTAGAATTTGTAGACAAAGTAGAGGTGAAATTAGTTATTCAATTGCCTGTGTGATAAAAATAAAAATCTTATATGAAATACATTGACATGCCTTTCCTTATTTTTGGTTATAATTAGATTTTTCTTTAGTATGCAATTTAAAATCATATTTCTACGTTGACTGAGCTAGATATGAAGCAGATAATAATCTGTCCCTAGTAAGTTAGTAAATAGAGGGACAGCTGTCTTATTCATTACTTGCTTACTTGCTCACTCACATCATTTATTCACTGATTTATTAATTAATAAACACTTATTAGGTGCCCTTTTTTCTGCACAGGAACTATTCTAGTTGATGGGAAAATAAAGAGTGAGCAGGACAGCCATGATCCTGCCCTCATGTGGCTTATACCTTCATTCCCACTTATTTCCTCTCCATGCTCTTGACTGCTTTGGCAGAATGTTTGTAAGTTCGAGTGTGGTTAAGTACAGGTAGTGGGATTATTTGAAATGTTTAAGGTGGAAATAACTGGAATCTGAATAGCAGTTGGAGAGCCTTAAGAGAAGTGAAAGAACTGCTATTTCATAGTTAAGAAAGGATTTTTGAAGCTCCTCTTCTCTCTGCCTTTCAGAGTCTGGTATGAATGGATTAAAATGAATGCTTTGTAATCCAAACTTGGACACCTGTACATGTTAGAACTCTTTCAGTAATTGGATTTTGTTTTTGAAACCTTGACAGGAATTGTTGAACCTATCTTGGTTAACTAGTTATGTCTTTTGGTAGTAACTTCTTTTATTTTTTCTTTTATTTACTTTTCAGTCTATTCTTATTCTGAGAAGGAACTTATATGCCACAATCAGTTCTCTCTCTTTCTCGTTGGCTCTGGAGGGTTTGGTGGAAAACGGACATCAGACAAAGTCAAGGTAAGCTATGGCTTTATAAGCAAAATATATGTGTAGTTAAGGATTCTTATCTATACAATTGAGACTTGAACAGCATGAGTTTGAACTGCATGAGCCCCCTTATAGGCAAATTTTCTTATATATCTGCCACCCCTGGCACAGCAAGACCAACCCCTCTTCTTCCTCCTCCTCCTCCTCAGCCTACCCAATGTGAAGATGATGAGGATGAAGACCTTTATGATGATCTGCTTCCACTTACTGAATAGTAAATATTCTTTCATTTTTTTATGATTTTCATGACATTTTCTTTTTCCTAGCTTATTATTATTATTTTTTTTCGCAGAGACAAGTGAACATTTATTTCTATGCCCTTCTTTCTATGTGTATGTCAAGTCTTTTTCGAAACAAGGCCCCAGGAAACTCCAGATTCAGTTATGTCCCTGGGCTTGGTCGACGGCTGCAGGAGTCCTAGGGAGCCTTGTACGAATGCTAGAGTTACTCATTTACCAGCATTAAACCCTGGGATAGACGATGCAGCAAAGCAGGACGCCTTCCTCCATGGATGTGCTGATTTCAGATGAGGCAGCAGCCATTTTCCTAGCTTATTTTATTGTAATAATACAGAATGTAATAATATAACACAAAATATGTGTCAATTGATGGTTTATGTTATTGGACTCAAAAGTTATACGTGAATTTTTGACTGCATAGTCAGTGCTCCCAAGCCCTACATTGTTTAAGGGTCAACTGTATATTGATCTTATATTACCATATATGTAATCTTACAGTGTAGAGACTTGGTAACAGTACTTTGAATTAGAGTGCATTCCTTGAATTCGAAGTGCTGTTCGTGTTTATGTATTCTATATACAACATATTTTATACATAGAAAAGCCTTGCTGAGTTAAGTATAATGTATCTGAAATAATTGTGGGAATATTTGTTATATTCTTGTACAATCTTTGCAGATACCAAAAGTTTTTAGAAAAATTGAATACAAGTGATCCTTATATGGATTAAAACCTTCATTTATTAACGGACCTAAGTATTTCTCTTATGCAAGATAATTCTGGTTATTCTTTTGTTCTCAGATTCTAAAAACATTTTTTCCTAACATTATTTAATAATTTGGATTTCACATTAATCTGGCTTTACCTTTAAATTATTTGTGGCAATAAGATTATACTGTAGTGAATATTCTTCTGTAGTAAATAAAATATTATTTAAAGCAGTATTGGGAAAAGACTTCTGGAATGGTGGCATAAGAAGCTCCTTGAACTAACTTGTCAGTGAAACAACGATGACTTGTAAAAAGTTATTTTAAAACACAGCTATTTAATGTCTCTGGAAATTGTCCCAAGGGTATAGAGCAAGCAAAGAAACATTTATTCAAAAAAATCTATTATATTTTGGTAAGAATAGTGAGACTGTGTGGCATTTGAGCCACAACCCCTCCCTTTGTTCTTCCTCTCCTGGCTGAGCATGACAGAAACTGTACCCCAGGCGTTCGCAGCCAAGAATGTAGGAGCCCTCTGCCGTGCTGTCTTCCCAGGAGGGGCAGGCTATTAACTTTTCTTATCCTTCTCACTAGCTCTGAATTGCAGATGCTCTATTTCAGGTAAAAGTGACTGACTTGTGAGACTCTATTTCTCCATCCAGCCCCTACTTACAGAGTGGAAACTTTACCCTACCTGTGGCAGGCTAAGAATACTGGGGCCCTGACTGCACTTGCCCCTAGCTTTCTCGTAGCATGGAGGTGATGTGCCTAAGTTGATTCTGGTGATGGTTGGACAGCTCTGCAAATACACTGAAAATCACTGGATTTTACATTTTAAATGGGCGAATTATATGTGTATTGAGTCAGTAAAGCTGTTTGAAAAATTAATATTGATCAATACTATATGAAAATAATGTCCTGGGCCAACATTAAAAAAAGAAAATTGTGCTCACTTATTGCTTGGATGTGAAAAAATTACCTGGACAGGTATTAACTGAGTATTATTTATGTGAGGTTGTATCTGTTCACTGGTAGCAAATTATGAGTTGTTAAGAACCCTAAGGCAAGTTATGCACTGCACAAACATATGCAGTGGCATTGTCTGAATGAAAAACTTGGAAATGTTATATTCACTCTTAAAACTTGTAAGCTTTTAGTGAAGATGTTATTTTAGAAAGGGTAAAATAATACAAATCTGAGGCTGTATTAGATGAAGTAAATATAACATGCTATTTGTTTTTCCTTTTTAACTATATGTTTTTTCTTTTTTGAGATGGAGTCTCGCTGTATCGCCTAGCCTGGAGTGCAGTGGTGCGATCTCAGCTCACTGCAACCTCTGCCTCCCGGGCTCAAGTGATCCTCCTGCCTCAGTCTCCCAAGTAGCTGGGATTACAGGCACCCACCACCATGCCTGGCTAATTTTTGTGTTTTTAGTAGAGATGGGGTTTCACCATGTTGGCCAGGCTGGTCTCGAACTCCTCACCTCAGGTGTCCTATCCACCTTGGGCTCCCTGTATGTTCTTTTTAATATTGGGCAATAATGAATTATTGTAGACCAGAAAATAATCTAAACTAGATACCATTCTCTGAGCACTTTTCACAAGTATCACTTGTTGCTTTGAGAAAAAAATCAGAGATGATGTCAAGTCATGGTGAAGCCCTGTGCCATAAACGAGTTTCTAGTCTGTCAACAGTAAAACTACCATGGCAGCACTGTCCATCTTCCATGCCCTTTGTGTACATGGCATACAATGGATTTCGTGGAATAAAGGGTACTCAACATTTTTTAATTTTTAATTTTCATTTATTTATTTTTAATCAGGCAGCCCTCAGAATCAAGACAGGTTCAGAGAACTCTTGGTACTCAGAAATTTTAAAAGACTGCTCAGTACCTATAGATTGAAGTCAGGTCCTCCAAAACCTAGTAGAATGCATTGAAAATAAATATATAAATAAAACCTGCGAAATACACTGGATATAGCTGAAGCAAAGGAGTGTAATTCATGCAAGGATTTTTGAAAAACAGCAGGCTGCCTTTTGTTTGTTTTTAGAAGCAGCAACTTCCCCCATGATCTTTTTTTATGTTTTGGGTGTAGGGGGTTTGTGAGGATAAGTTTGGGAATATATCTAAGCGTGGCATTTTAGTAATGAAAAATCACTAATTTCTTAACTCTTTAAAAGGACAAAAACTTTATTGTGGAAAATTTACCTAATTGAGAATAAATGAATAATAAAATTTTGCCTCTGTTATAAATTATTGAAAAGTAGATATTAGCTACTTGAATTTTTTATGTTTACTTTGGTTTAAATCAACCATAAACTGGCATTCAGATACTTACGTTGTAGATGTTGCAAACTTTTCATCAAAGAGGAGTTTTAAGTGTTGAGGGATCATAGTAATTCAAATATTTTTGGTAACTGACTCTTGTTAAGATGGCAAATTAAAATATGCAAGGATTTAAAAGACCAGTTTTAAAGACTGAATCAATTTAGATGTGAATTGTATGTCTAATTCTTGTAGTTGTTTTTGTCTTTTACATAGGGAAAAACTGTCCTTAACTTTTTCTCCATTGTGGCCTGGAGGACGAATCTGATTACATAATTCTTTACATTTAAAAAGGTCATTTCAGGCAAATCATAGTGTAGATGAAGCTAGGAGTTATGAAATTTTAAATATCATTATTTCCTGAACATGAATTTTTTTTAAAGCTCTTTTATCCAATTTGCAGAGTTTATTGTATTGAAACATGGTTGTGTATCAAATGTTAGTTTGGTTAAAGAGAATAATGATAATTTGCATTTAAGATTTAACATGTAATGTCTTAATTTTAGGTGGCTGTAGCCATACCTAATAGACCTCCTGATGCTGTACTTACAGATACCACTTCTCTTAATCAGGTAAGATTGTATTTTTGAAAAATGATAAATCCATCTGGTTGATGACACTTGTTAATTTGTAACTCTGATACTGTATAACATTATGCATCTAAAAAGTAGGGCCTGTTCAACATAATAAACATAAAGACATGTTTCCTGTGATTGCAAGTTATTTTTTGTAAATTTTTAGTTATTAATGTTTTCCCACTAGATACCAAAATAAAATATAAAATGGTTTTTTATTAGTCCATTTAAAAAGCATTGTATGTTGTTGGTAATGGAGTGCTTTCTTTGGAGAGGCTGCCCACTTTAAGAGTGAAGAATTTCATAAAGCCTCAGAGTAAGTGCAGGATAAAAAATAGTTAAAAGGCAAGTATTAGTCATCCTTTCCTCTTTGGGAAAGAAAGCATTGCCACACTGCTTGGAAATAGATTATTTTATACCAAGTTTAAAGGACAGGCAAATAAAGCATCTTAGAAGCAGTAGGTGATTTAATCTTTTTTGTTTGACATAAAAAATTTGTTTTCTGGTGAAGGAGATAAAATGTCCTGTCAGTTCACAAATTCTATGAGCATAGAAAAATTTAAGAAGCAAAAAGCAACCATAAAAGTGAGAAAAGTAAGTTTATTTTTGAGAGACTTCAAGATTCTTCTCTAAGATGGCCAGCAGAGTAACCATGCAGATATAGCATAAAATCCTTAAACCTCTGGAGTAATGCAGTGTGTGAGCATGTAATAACAACAAATTGTTCATAAAGTTCACTTAAAATTTTCTTTGGTTGTATTTTAGAGGAGAACAACACACTGTGGGGCCTACCGGAGGGTAGAGGGTAGGAGGAGGGAGAGGATCAGGAAACATAACTAATGGGTAGTAGGTTTAATACCTGGGTAATTAAATAATATGCACAACAAACCCCCATGACACACAGTTACCTGTGTAAGAATCCTGCACATGTACTCCTGAACTTGAAAGTTAAAAAAATATTTTTGGTATGTTTGCTATGAAAACTTCGCAGGACTTATGTTTCCTAGCAAATAGAAATGTAATCTCATGAGCCAGAGAGAATTAAAGTTGGTGCATATGTAATTTTTTTCTGAACCATATAATCAGGTGATGGAGGGAACATTCCTTTATTCTTGCCTTTAAATATTTTTTCCATCCATTACGGTTTCTTATCAATTTCTTAAGAATGCAGTCATATTTATGTTTACATAAGGCTTAATTAAGAAACTAATTCTGTTAGAGTACTAAAAAACAGAAAAGGCTCATGGTTTCATGGTTTAGAAAACCCAAGAAATACCTCTTTATTATACTGAAGTAAAAAATGTATCTGCTGTAAATAAAAGCTGAATAGTTTCCAAGGTTTGAATTTCTGCACACAGTAAGTAGAGGGGTTTTCTTTCTTTTTCTTTTCCAGATGACTAAAACTTTTTGTTAGTTTTAAGGTAGGTTTTAATATTTTGCTGCATGATAAAAGACAGTTTTTAAATCAACAATATTTTTTGTGTAAATAATGGGCACTCATCATTTGCAGAGGTTCTTGGCCATTTTGTATTGTATGATAATTAGAAAATATGATGAAAGCTATATACCAGTTCCCTGAAAAATATTTTGCATAAAACTTTGTTGTAAATTTCAGGGAATTTGTGGGACATCTGAAATTGGATCCATGCTATAAGAAATACAAGTCACTTAGAAGAGATGTCATCTATTGTCAAGGAATGGAAGGAACACTTGGATACCCAAGATGTAGATGTCTGAAATAACTAGGGTACCTATTCCAAGCAATGAATGTTTAAATACAAGGCTTTGATTTGCGGTATAAGTGTAACAGACATTCAGAGAAGGGATACTCATTAGGGAATGACATATAGAAGGGTTCAGTAGTAAAAATGGGACTTCGCTGAGATGGTATATGGGTTGTTCTCTCTCCGGATATGTAGGGCTTGCAGTGTGTTGAGAAGTAATGATGGAGTGTAAGAGAGGAGAAGAGCATGACATGTGTATAAGGGGTAAGAATTAGAGCATTCACATTGGAGACTAGTGTAGGATGATTGCGCATGGGCAGATCTTTAAGAGAAATGGAAATGAGGGAAAATTATGCCATTATACATAAACTTTATGTTAGGTATTTATATTAACTTAGTAACTTTTCAATCATTAAGAAAACTGGCAACTATATATTTTTAACTCTACCAGTATCACTTCTGGAATGTCTGTTTATAATGTCTTCAGGAGAGTTTCTTCATCTTCAAACTAGTATGGCAGACCTGCACAGTGGCTCACACCTTAAATCCCAGCACTTTGGGAGGTTGATGTGGGAGAATTGCTTGGCCTCAGGAGTTTGAGACCAGCCTGGGTAACACAGCAAAACCTTGTCTCCACTAAAAGTAATAATAATAACAAATTAGCCGAGCATGGTGGCGTATGCCTATTGTCCCAGCTACTCAGGAGGCTGAGGTGGAGGATCACTTGAGCCTGGAAAATCGAGGCTGCAGTGAGTTATGATTGCACCATTGCACTCCAGCTTGTGTAACAGAGCAAGACCCTGTCTCAAAACAAAGCATAACAAAACAAATGAGTATGACAATACAAGTGTACTTTGTAGTTTTTGATAATTATTAATAGACAATTCCACTGCAATAATCTAGAAAGACCAAACAATAAGTAAATATCAGATGTCAGGCTTTGTATTTGAGAAAAATGAGAACAAATATCTATAGTTTCCCCAGATACATATCTTATACTAAACATATCCTATTAAGTAAAGTTAATATTTGGCATATCAGTGCTAGTGTCCAGTAAAATGTAATTCTTTATTACAATTACTGTCATCTTGAACTGAAAACAGACCTAGGCTCAAAAACAGGTCTTCCAGTGGGAGATCTTTGCAGATTTAGAACACCCCTTTGTGGGGCTACAAAGCTGTTAGAAAGATCATGGATGCTGGTTGGACCATCTGAGTCACTTGCACATAACTGCCAGAAAGTGCTTACTATCTGATGGGATCATCTGAAGTGAACTGCTGATCAACTCTGTATTTTAGATGCAGAGACTGATTGCATTCCAGATGCTGCAAATACCAAGTCATATCTCCTAGAGTGTTCTTTCTCTCTTATTTTTATTTGGACCTTTAGGACCATAAAGAACTCATGTAAAGTCATTAAGAATCAAAGCAACACAAGCATTCATCTCATCTAGAAGAGTCCCAGCATTTAATTTAGTTTCACTAGAATATTATCATAATTTTTTATAATTCTGCTTCTACTAAACGATCACAGTATGAGACACCAATTGTCAACTTTTAAAAGAAAAAACTTCTTGTACATCCTCTGGTCTCAGAATCTGAGAGAGCTATTGCTGACAGCCATGTTCTAGGTCCCACTCGCGGCTCCAGAAGACTCCTTTGAACTTTCTGTCTAGGCTGCCACAGTACCCATCGTCTTTAGTTTCCAGTATGTGTCACCTTCACTTCACTGATTGTGGGTGAAAGTTTGAGATAAATCATTGGGAATCAAAAACAAACCATTGAGAAAGCAAAAAAATTACCATACATTTATAACTACTACCCGTTTTTTTTTTTTTTTTTTTTTTTTGACAATGATGTATTATTTTCCAAGACTCTGGGCTGACTGGGTGATCTTTCTGCTACAAATGTTGTAGCTGCTTTTAGATGGCAGCTGGGCAGGGCTTCTGCTACAAATGGTGTGTCTGCTTTTAGATGGCAGCTGGGCAGGGCTTCTGCTACAAATGGTGTATCTGCTTTTAGATGGCAGCTGGGCAGGGCTGGAAGGTTCCAAGATGGCTTCTTTTGTATATCCCGGGTTTTAGTGCTAGCTATTGCGTGGGGTGCTTCGAATCTTCCCCACATGGCCTCTTTCTTCATGTGGTGTATCATCTTCCAGGACCTTTATTTATGGCCCCAGTGAGACCCCCATTTAGATTTCTGGAGTTATTTTTCTGTGTAACTTCCTCCCCTTCAGTACACACAAATTCAGCTGCATCATACTTTCAGAATTGTAATCTATATTTGTAACTCAATGAAACCACTTTGCTGTGTTCGAGATTTCTGAATTGCATTCTGGGAACTGCTGTCAGAAGGAAGCGGTACAGTTGTAGAGCTCATCTTGTTTGTTTCTTTTCTGTGAAGAATTGTAGTCCTGCATTGCCTTCTGTCCAATGTCTAGGAACAGTGGTAACCCCCACCCTTTTCTTTATAATTTTTCTAGTTGTTTATGGTGGAAGAATAAGTCCTTTCCATGTCCTATATTATGGCCAGAAGCAAAAGTCGTATATGCCTTTTTTAAAGCCCTTAGTGCCTCATTTTCCCATTTAATCCATGACTGTCTAGTTTTTTAGTTTTTATTGCTGTCCCTTGGCTTCATTTGTTTCTTGTATAACAGTCGAAAGAGCTTATTTTACTTTCTTTTTCCCCTCTTATTGTTCCCATTTTGGGGGATGCATTATTTTTATTGTTTAGAGCATTTAACATTTATATATTATTTCCACTTTTCTGCATCTTTTAGTTTTATGTTTGCAATTGAATATGTCAACCCTTTTGCCAAAGCTTCTTAGTAAGCTCTTAGTTGGATGGAACTCCTTCTGTGGAAGCTACCCCAAGAAGGGCTCAAGTGTATAGTGTTGCCTTGGTTTCTGTTTATTTAAGACTATTTACCCTAGATACGTGAAGGGACAGCTTTGTTGGATATAAAACCTTATTTCTTAAAAATAGTGCATCATTGTTGTCTTACTTTGTATGTTGCCTTTGAAAAGTCAGATGCCAATCTAATTATCTTCCCCTGTAAGTTACTTGATCTTTACTCTGAGGCCTTCAAGATTATTTTTGTCTTTTAAGTCTAATGGTTTTGCTGGGATATGTCTCAGTCTTGCATGTTGCAGGTCAGTCTTCTTTATATACTGGTGGGCTTTTTAAATATGTATATTCACGTCTTTTAGTTTTATAGTATTAAAATTTTAAATATTAGTTCTCTTTCATTATTTTTCTTTCTTTGGATACTCCATTTGTATGTACATTGGATCTTTTTATGTCTTTGAACTACTTTTCTTCTGTTCTTTTTTAGTTCCTTCTTGATCTCATTTTCATTCTCATGGTTCATTTCCATCCTTTCTGCCATCCCCTTATTTCATTTTTATTTGAATGTGTTCTCCTTTGGGTACCTTATAATTTAGTCTTCATTTCTTATATGATTTTGATTTTTTCTTTCGATTTCTTTCTTGAATGTAATAATTACTTATTTATTTCTTCATGTATGTCATCTATTTATTTTCTTAGGTTTTGGATTTTGGATTCAGAGTGTGTGTTTCACGTCCCCAAATGCGTGAGTGTTTTGTTATAGTTTTCTTCTGTTTGGTAGTTTGTTTATTTCGGGGGTGGTGGTGGTGGAATTCATTTGCTAAAGGTTTTGTTTTGCATTTTCAGTTTTAGTTTTATGGTAGCATTGTATAGATGAAGAATATTTACCTCTGTGCGTTTTGTGGTTTGGGTTAGTTTCCAAGATTCTTAGTTCAAAATTGCCCTTTCTCTCTGTGTAGCAAAATGCAGTTTCTTTAGTGGGTGGCTTTAAAGAAGGGGCACTGTGGGGAGGTGTTTTATTTAAAAAAATAAAAATAAATTATCTTGCAGGATCATTAATTTCCTCTCTTGCTTCTTTTTTCCTTCACCATCCAGTTTCCAAAGGGGATATCTTGGTTTTATATTCTCCCAGAAAGTGATACCTTTCTGGGACTGCCACTGGAAGGCTGGTGTACTATTAATTCTTTTCACTGTAGTCAGTGCTCTAATCTTCCAGCATTCATTTCAGTATTTTTGCTCTTAAGATGGATTTATCTGGGAGTGATTTTCCTTTTCCCTCTTCCATGCACTGCTTTTGCACCCCCCAGCCCTGCCACTTTGCAGTAGCTTTCAGAGGGTGCTCAAAAGTTAGCAGTGATAGAAAAGTGGTGTTTATTTTAAGACTTACTGGAATTTGAGGTTTGCAGTGTTCTCTGTCTTATAGTTACACTGTAGGCTTGAGATTTGTGTAGTTTTATTTGTTCTCGTTATTTGTATATATTTTTTGGAGGATATGAGGACTTAGAAAGCACTAGTTTCCGAGCCTATTTATTTAGCATTTAATTTAACTTAATGGTACAATTTTAAAAAATCAAATTAAGAAATAGTTTACTTGTATACAGATTATCCTCCCACCTACTTTTAATATGCAATATAATATATAGCTATTTGTCTTTTTCTTACTTTTTGGTGGTTGTTATTTATAATGACATTTCTAGGCAGAAATGAAACAAAACAAGAAACTTTTAGCTTTCCTTCTGAAATATGCCTTTTCTTCAAAATATGTAGAAGATAAGCTTTGGCAGTGGTCATTATTAATTGAACAGTGCTTATTTTGTGTTGTGATTGAATGGGTCAAACATCCAGTCAGTTGGCTTTTGTCATTTCTCATAATAAGCCTTTTTTGTCTTTGTTTAACTAACTCTGTTATCTATAGAAAGCAATGCCATCATTGAAATAATGTGAGATATTTCATATTAATATGATTTCTTTAGAACACTGTTTTCATTTATAGGAATGATATATGTGGGATAAAAATACTAGTACTAATCTTAGAAACTTGGTTGTTTATATTGTTGCTATAATCTTTAAAAAATAACTAACATTTATTGAGGTATTATGTATCAAATATAATACCTTGTAAGCTTTATCCCACCTTTTTCCAACTACTCTGTGAGAGTAAGTTCTGTTAGCCTCTAAATGTTTCTAAATGAGAAATTGAGGCTTAGAGTGGTAAAGAAACTTGCCCATTAATGGTAGAGCTGGCTTTGAATTGAGATCTGCCTGGTACCAAATCCCATGATCTAGCATGTGTTTGACAATTTCCTGTCACAATTTCAGGCCCTGAAATGTGTCTTTCTTTCATTTGTATGCAACATCATGATATATATTTGCTAACATTTTATTGCATAAAGTGCTTTTTAAAAATTATCGTTTACTTCCTTAGCATCTCTTATAGGATCTTGCAAGTCACCAGTATTCAATAATGGTTTATTTGATTTCATTATATTAAGAAGACTTGTAAAAGAAAGAATATTGAGTCATTGAGAAAGTGAATAATCTATAGAACCATTATATGGAGTGTTGGGGAAGGAAAAGAGCTTATTGGATTTATGCAAAGCATATTAAAAAGAAAATCATGTTTTCTTATGAATTACAGAGTATTTTCTATAAATAAAACTTGTTAAAAATAATCAATAATTTAAAAGTAATAAAAGATCAGTAATTTAAAAAATATATGGCTAGTCTTTACACAACATTTCAGTAGTCTTTGGAAAACAGCACAGCAATTAATGAGAAAGGGAAGAAGTCTTGAGGCTGACCTAGAAGGGTCAAGTTTACAGATATATTAAATACACTTACTATTAGCTGTTGGGTGAATTTCTTCCTTTCAGTGCTGGTAAGTGCTTTATAACTTGGAAGAATGTACCATTTAAATGCCAGAAAGTATGGTGACTTTTTCCCTATTGTTATCCAGGCCACACTGCTAATCCTACCTTATCTAAGTAAACCAGTGATGTGGATATCTGGACTGAGCAGAACTTTTATCATAATAGCAAGCTATCAGTTCAGTCAGTTTTCTTGCAGGGTGAGCTAATGTTCAGGATTTAGTGTACCAGCAGAATGAAAGTTAGAAGTTTTTGATGTTTCTATGTCTAATATGGTCTTAGAAGCTTCCATTTAAAACACCCCAGTAAGAAAGTTGGCATAAATTTTGCTTGCTTAGAACAGACTATAAACATTTACCTTATCTGTGTATAAATGGGAGTAGACTGATTGACTTCTTTTTGTGAATATCTCCTTAGGCAGTAGTAACAGTGTTTTACCCATATATAATTCTTGGCTTCCCTTTCTACATTTTTTTCCCTCCCACTGATTTTAGTGGCAAGTGTTACAAAAACATTTCATTATATGTAATCTTTATTGTTACAAATAATTATTTTTAATATCAGAGCCTCAGGTACATTATGATACAGTGCTTATACCAATAACCAGCCATGTTTCCTATTTTTCATCTAATATATTTTAACAAAACACTGAGTTCTTGTTATGTTTATGCTTTCTCCACAGGCTGCTTTGTACCGCCTCAGTGGAGACTGGAATCCCTTACACATTGATCCTAACTTTGCTAGTCTAGCAGGTGAGCTGCCGATAATATGTATCAATGAAAAATATTAGCTATTTGATATTTAATTAACTAAATAATGTAATGACACTACTACTTATGACTGGTAGTTTGAGTAACATTTTAAAAATGTTATTTATTACATTTATGCAAAGGATATGGAAAGGTAGGAAATGTGTTCAGAAAATAGTGCACTTGAAATTCAGATTATGGTGGATGGAAGTTCCTGCTAGTGCGAGGTCTAGGATAGGACCATGAGGGTGGGTGTCATGAGGTCTTTGGAGAGAAAGCAAGGAACTGAAAGGTAGGGAAGGATCATCTACCTATGTGGATATTGAGAGTACCCTGGATGATTTCATGGTTACAACCAAAACTAAACAAAACAATTGTGTTTCCAGATCTCTCACATTCTTTTCCTGTTTTTTTTTTTGTTGTTGTTTTTCTTTCTTTATTTTATAATTTCCTCCCAGGAAATACTCTTTAAAAAATATCTACTGTGTTTCTTAAAATAGATGGTATAATTCATGCTACTGCAGTCTAAAGACATTTTTAAAGTCCTGAATTAATTATACTTGATTTTTAAACTTTAAAGGAACATGTATCTAACTCAGTGTTCTCTCTTTCCTAGGTTTTGACAAGCCCATATTACATGGATTATGTACATTTGGATTTTCTGCCAGGCGTATTTTACAGCAGTTTGCAGATAATGATGTGTCAAGATTCAAGGCAATTAAGGTAAATGTATATTATTATGTAATTTGAATATTACTTCCTTTTTCTATCTTTAGAGAAGAAAAGGGGTTTTACTGATTTAACTTAAAATAGATACTGTACTACAGCAATGTACATTTTTATTATTTCATTGACCTGGCAATCAGCACATTTTCTTTTTGTAGCTATAAATAGCTCTGTTGCACATGCACCAGGAAGGATACACAGCTGCAATTTTAACATCAACTGGGTTGCTTTATAAATTAATTAGGTGCATATATATATATATATATATATATATATATATATATATGTATCAATACATATGCCTTGAAAACTCAAGGTTTGCTTTTTTTTTAAACTGTTTTATCATTTTCCTTAATTTAATTAAAAATGTTAAGTGGCTGATTAAGTCCAATAAACATACATCTACAGCAATATAATGACTGTTTGTTGTTTTAACTCTGTACTTTTTAGTTGATTTCAAATTTTTATCCATTATAAGTAACAAAATATCCATGCTCACATTATTTTTGTGTAAGTTTAAGCCAAAAGATGTATGCTTAAAAAAGTTTAAGGCATTGTCAAATAGCTCCGAAAGCTTTTAATTTATTCTCCATGCAGCAGTGCATTGCCTTTGAGAGCACTGATTACTCTCATGCTTTTCGTTTTATTACAACTATTTTTTATTATCCAGTAGTATATACACAGAGAAAATAATACAGACAATTATGAAATAAAAAGTGGAATTATTTTGCCCTATATACTCACCCCAGGCCTCATTCCTCAGACTTAATTTGTACCACTTTTAACTATTTAAGTTGTTCTGAGGTACCTATATAACTTTACTTAATATGATTCTGGTTTTATTTCTTGATTTGTCAAGATAAAAAACACTATTTTTTGATTCCATACTTTGAAAGATAAAGAATCGGCTTACTTATGCTAGTTACATCTTTATTTTACTAATTTTTTCATATTATATTTAGGTCTTTTATGTTTTTGAAATATCTTTAAACCTCAAGTTTTTTTTTTCTTTTGTGCTCTCTAATTTGCTTTCCAATTTTTTTCTCCTACAAGTAAAAGAGTTTCCTTTTAAAACATTTTTAACCCCACAACTCTTTTTTAAAGGCTCGTTTTGCAAAACCAGTATATCCAGGACAAACTCTACAAACTGAGATGTGGAAGGAAGGAAACAGAATTCATTTTCAAACCAAGGTATGAATTTTACTTTGCCACCCTTCTCACATGCTTTGTCTTTGTGTTCCATCTTATCATTTTTTTTTTGGTTAGTACTATGGATAGAAAATTTCTTTTTGTAACTTTTAATTAAAAATAAGATCTTGTCTGGGATTTTCAAAGTTTTTATTTATCAAGCAACACTTTTTTAAAAAAGAAAAAAGAAGTGTTTTGCACCTTGTGTTTTATTTTCTCTTTTATTTTCAACTAAATTGGTACCTATCTGTGTAGCAGTGGCCCAGATATTCTGAAAACCCAACCAACCATGTCTTTTTGGCTCAACTAGTCAATCAAGTCATTGTCAAAATATCATCTTAAAAAATTTAAAAGCATGACTCAGACAGATAGACAGTGAAAACATGACAGAAATCTATTTGACTCATTAATGAAGGATCTTGCAATATGATAAAATATGTTCAAAAGACAGTTAAAACAACATGCTTATATGGTCCAATAAGAAAGTCATTCTAAAATAATTTTGCAGAGTTAGAGACAAAATTAGTTAATATCCTGCAGAACAATAAAATCTTACCCTTTTTGATTTTTCTGTGGACAGAAATCATATGCATCTTAATTACACAAAAATCCACAAATTAACAAGTACATCACAGAGTCTGGGCCTAGCAAATAGTAAATGACAAGCCAAATAAAGGTGTACCTCCCTATAGAGTGAGGTTATTTTGGATTGAGGCTGTTAGCAATGCTCCAGTAAAATACTAAAAGGACATGCAATCATTGTTTTATTTGCAAGTTATTGAAAGACAGTTTTTGTTAACACAGTTGACCAGGGTAATACTTTTTGGCTTGATCATTTCATGCTATATAGAGCATATTAAACAACTCCAATGATAATGGTAATAGCTTTCATTTATTGAGAACCTATAAACTGGCAACAGTATTTTCTTTAATATGCATAATAAATCTGCATGTAAATATAAGAAAATCTAGGTTCCTAAGAAAATCTAATCTAGGAAAATCTAATCTAGGTGTCCTAAATAACTTGCTCATGGTCATACAGCAAGTGGTTGAGCTGGGATAGAAACCAGATCAGCATGGCTTCAAAGCTTTGATTCCAGGCCCCAAAGGTCTTTTTTGTATCGTGTTTTCTTTCACAAATAGATAACTCTGCAAAATTCTTCTTACATGGTTGCCTTACTCCTAATTCCTTTCTGTTGGTTGCAGTATCATTTTCCTGCTTAATCTGTACATATTGTTTATTTTACTTTTCAAATTCTTCCTGTCCTTTAGGCTTAAGGTCAAGCTCCACTTTGCTCTTAGAGACAGGCTCTTACTATTTCCCACTTTCCTACCCATACATACACTCAAATTAGTGTTCTCTGTAAGCCTTTGCAGCTAATATCTGTGCCACATATTTTGGAGCCCTCACATTTTCTAGTTTGTTTTGTATGAGTAAGTTTTGCTTTTTGATTGAGATTATGAACTCTAAAAGTGTTAAGGACCATGCCTATATTACAGGTTTTTATTTTCCTGCAATTCTGGTGATGAATAGTATGTAAATAATTTTATGGATACAAACTTGAAGGGCTAAGAAATGATTAAATGTCTAAATATAAAGTATTCTTGCCATTTTGTTAAATCCTAAGCATGCTGTTTTATCTTTTCAGCATATTTGCTATGTTTTTCTTCAGTGATTATAGATATTCTTTTTCTATTAGTTTCAGGACTCCTTCTCTCCCTTCCTCCTCTTCTCACTTTCTCTCTCCGTTCTTCCATTCCTCCTTTACTTTCTATTCTTAAGATATAAGAAACATTTTAAACCAGTGTTTTAAAATGATTTGTTTGACTTGGTAACAATAAAGTAATTTACTAAAGTGCATTTTGTGAATTAATTATCTCTTTCCATGCTTTTCAATGTATGTAATTTGAAGTAAAGAGAACAAATTACTTGAAAGATCTTTTTTCCTCCAAAATATGATGAGATGTAAAGAGAATGATTTTCTTGATTGTTAAAAATCAAAGTTTTAATAAATGCTACCTTAAACTTTAAACATATCCTATACATTTGTAGCAGTACCACAATTTTTATGAAAGAATAGCCATTGGAATAATTTGAAATGAGGGACTAGGAATTAAAATTTGAATTCCTTTAATGACCATTTTGATAAAAGCCTATTTAGGCATTTAACTTATGCTGTGTACACTTCCTCTTGAAATAAGACCTGGAATTACTATTTAAAAAACACTATTATGGTTTGTTCCTAGCCATTTTTATTCTATATTAGCAGAACAAATGTACTCTGAGTACCCCTGCCTCATATGACTATTGTGCTATGCCTTTTACTATTTATAAGGATTCAGCATGGACTGAATTCTATTTATAAGAGTTCATCCCCTGATCCCCACTTCCCCCTAAAAAAATGCCCGAAATACCAAGGCCCAGTCTCTATCAGCGTATTTACATTGGAATTTTGGGGGATGGGACCTCACAAGGTTTTTTTTTTCCCTAAGGGCTCCAGTTGATTATAAAGCCAGGGTTAGTAACAGTTGTATGAAATCAGAAAGCCTTTGTGTTTATTCATCTTGACATTTACTTTATCAGCCTTTTATTTTATCTGGATTATTATATTCTTTCTCATATGAGGAAAAAATATAAATTTTAGACTTTGTACTGTTTCACAGTGAAATTACACTTCCATTGTAATCAGAATAAATCTTTTTTTTTCTTCTCCTCCTGAGGTCCAAGAAACTGGAGACATTGTCATTTCAAATGCATATGTGGACCTTGCACCAACATCTGATACTTCAGCTAAGACACCCTCTGAGGTAGGTTATGAAGATTAGTATCCAAGCCACTTCCTCATTTCGGAATTTCAGTTAAGGTGACTTTAAGAATGGTTAGGCTACTTTAGAAAATTAACAACCATGAAACTATTCTTAATTCTTGAAGTGAAAGACATTAATTTCAAAACCACTTGGAATAGAATAAATACTCTGGCAATTTATAAACTGTAAAAAACTTGTTTTGCAGAATACTGGGATATCTTTCAAGAGAATGTAATTTTCTAGTTTTAGAGTAAATAAATCAGTTGTTTAATCAGAATCTTAAGCAAACGGCGTTTTGGAGAAAAATAGATTAAAAAGTTGAATATCCTGTACCTTTTTCTTGATTTAAAGATTTATATAAAGCTTTGTATGCAAATATATAAACCAATAGTGTGTGTAATTTATTAAAGCATTGTATTCTTTATTAGCATGCTGAGACTTTTGATAAAAATGTTTATTTCTGAAATATTAGCTTTGTAATGTTGAGGTTTTGATCCCCATGATCTTTAATTGTCTGTTATAAACCACATAACTGACTGAAAATTAAAATTCCTTAAGAATAGGCTAAGAAAAACAAAAAAAATTTAGACTGGGCTCAGTGCCTCATGTCTGTAATCCCAGCCCTTTGGGAGGCTGAAGTGGTTAGATCACCTGCGGTCAGGAGTTAAATACCAGCCTGGCCAACATGGTGAAACTCCATCTCTACTGAAAATACAAAAATTAGCCAGGCTTGGTGGCCGGCTCCTGTAATTCCAGCTACTCAAGAAGCTGAGGCAGGAGAATCAATTAAACCTTGGAGGTGGAGGTTGCCGTGAGCTGAGATTATGCTACTGCACTCTAGCCTGGGCAATGAGTCTGTCTCAAAAAAAAGAAAACACAAAAAAACCCCCCAAAACTTAGGAAGTCTTAGAGCCGTAAAGAAATTCAGACTTCATGTAATTTAGTCCCATTTTATAAATAAAAAAATGAGACCATAAAGTTGATTAATTTGATCAGGATCTTTCTGAAGTTAGCTAAACATAGGTTGTCCAGTTCCTATTTTTCTTTTAAAATATTATTTCTGAATTCTAATAAAAGTAAAATCCTCTTATTAAGAGTACCGAGGCTCTCAGTGATGTATATAAATATAAAGAAAGTATGAAAGACACATTGTATGAATAAAACTGACATGTACAGAGTTTTAAAAAGTCATTTTTTTGCACATATATTTTATAATCACTTTTCTCCTTGAGTTATTTTTACAGAACTTTTAAAATTAATTTTTTTGTTGTTGTTAGGGTGGGAAGCTTCAGAGTACGCTCGTATTTGAGGAAATAGGACGCCGCCTAAAGGATGTTGGGCCTGAAGTGGTGAAGAAAGTAAATGCTGTATTTGAGTGGCATATAACGAAAGGCGGAAATATTGGGGCTAAGTGGAGTAAGTTATAGCCCTGATTTTATAATATTCTTAATTTTTAGTAAATAAAAAGTATCTTTTTAACAAAGACCTTTGAAGGTGGGTAAATCTTACATTTTTAGGTAAGTTTTTTTTTCTTTTCCCGTGGGAATGAATAGGTTTGGGAATGTCCAAAGGGGTGTGTGTGTGTGTGTGTGTGTGTGTGTGTGTGTGAGATGTAGGGAATCAATTGAAATGAAAATACCTGTTTTAAGATTTCATTATAACCCTTGAAAGTAGTTTAAACAGTCCTCTTGGCTATATGCATCTTTATCAAATTCATCAAGTCAAAATGAAATACTTTTAAGTCATGATGTTTGACAGTTATAAAGTTATTTTCTTCATACCAAAACAATAATTTGGATTATCTTAATTATCAATATAAAATCACTGTTTTCTAGATACATACAGATTGTAGTCAAAGGTGTTTGTTTATCTAGTCTAGGGAAATTATCTATTAGAGTGCCATGTACCCAGTATAAAACATCTTGCTGCAGAGAGAAAGCAGTCATATTTCTTTTCACTGTTGTGGAGGTCCAAGGGGACCCTGGTACCATTTTGTGAAGAAAGATAAATTAGAGGATAAAAAGAATAAAGAAAAAATATTCTATCAGATCTTTTGCATCTGCCGTGTAACTCACATCCTTAATCATGGCACAAACTTTTATTTATAGAATATTCTGACCTCACCTTTATTTTCCTAGAGATTCTTCAATTAGGTTGAAAAGATGAAAAAGGATAGGAGGTAGAAGACTAAGTCCCTAAATTCCCTTTCAACAGAGTCTGTTGCTTGTCACAGTTATCTTACTGTATTATGGTCATTTATAATTGTATGTTTTCTCTCATTTGACTTTGGACTTAACCCTGAGAAATGGCTGCAGTTTGTTTATGTCTAGCTTCTAGTATGGTCAATAACACATAATAACTAGCCTGACTCTGTATTTGTTGAATGAGTGTTAAAAGCCATGTAGAAAGCATAGTTTTAGAAAATAGTATGGCTGCCTTTTTAAAAAAGGTTCTGAAACTGATGCTTTCCCTTTTATTAAAATAATGCATTTATTGTATGGATAGTGATGTTTATTTTTTATATAGTATGAGTGAAATGTGTAAGTATAATATGATACCAATGAGATATTTCATAAGTAACTAACATTTTTTATAGTATTTATTGCTATTAATTTCTAGACCCAGCCAGGAGTTGTTGTAGTAAACCCTTTGAATCCTATTTTATTGTTCTAAGCAACAGTAAAAATTCAGAGAAAATGACAGATGATGTAAAGGCATAAGGAAGATAAAGAATCAGAGGATTTATGTGGCCTACAGAATAGTCTGCTCCTGAAAATTAAAACATAGGTACTCTTATCTGAAACTCCAGAAACCAGAAAGCTCTAAAAATGAACAGGTTTTTTCTCATGATTCACTGATGGTGAAGCCTGACTTGAACTTACATGATGCTATCGATTGTCTTTAACTCACCTAGTGTGAGTTAGACAAGTATAGAAGTAATATACTTGTTTATAGATTGTTGCACTGTTGGGGGCCATTTGTAATATGGAATACATGTTTTATGTATTATATTTCCTTCCTAAAGTCTGATTCCAAATTCCAAAACACATCAGCCTGAAGCAGTTCATTCAGATAAGGAATTGTGGACCTGTACATGTATATAAATAATTCTTGTAGAAAACAAGTGTCAAGAGACATGGAAAAGGGTGCTCTCTGCTTTCAGAGAATGGGAGGATTGGTTCATTCAGTGAACATTTGAGTATTTATGTGCCAAGTTCTCTACTAGGTGGAGACTACAAATATGAATAGATAGGATGCCTTTTTTTTTTTTAAATCCATAGGAATAATTATTTAGAGGCAGTGTGTCAGGAAAGCTGAAATACTGGAGTTGAGGAAACAAAGGTTGTTGCACTGCAGAGTGAAAGGAAGGAAGACCTCAATTAAGGAAATGGTAATAATGAAGAGGAGAGGGCCTATATAGAACTATTGCTAAGATTGAATTGGCTAACTTAGCTACTGATTATGTCTAAAAAACAAGAGGAATGAGAAAGAGTCAAAACTGATGCCGTGGTTTTGAGCCTGTGTGCTTGAGGATGTTGGCTGCATTACTAGAAGTATGAAACAGGTAGAGGAGGAAGGTTTGGGAGAGAAGAAGATAAATTGTGGTACCCACACTGTACCTGGACTAGATTGTGCAGACTGTGGGTCTGGAATTTAGGAGTAACTTCATAGCTGGAGGCAGAGAGTTGGAAAGCATATTTGAGGAATTAGTAGTTGGAACGAAGAACGTTAACTTCATGCACCACCTTGCTTCATGACGTGGGAAGAAAATGGAAGGAAAATGTTTGTTGGTTCTGCTGTTCCTGTTCATTTTATGGAATAATGGTTCTAACATCTCCATTTGTCTGTAAACAAAATGAATGTCTTAGAATTTGGCCCACAGGTTTTAAATATGCAATTTATTGGTATTCTAGGCACAGACAATCCTATACTTTCAAATAGAAATCTATTGTTTGAATGTATCCAATACCTGTAAAATAATATTACTGAAACTTTTTGCAAAGATTTATTTCCATGTGCTGAATACAATGTTGCTGAGCAAAATCTGTTTTGTTTTCTTTAGGATGATACATTTAAGCTGGTTGGCTTTGAGCAGTTTGGTGGTTTTCCTCCTGAATTTAAATTTGGTTTCCTTTCACATGTTTGTAATCATTTCCATTATAGGAACATAAGAGGAATTTACATTTAGATAGCAAGATGGTACAAATACTATGGATTTTTGTTTGAATATTATTTGTTAAATAATAAAATGAGCCGAGTTTTAAAAGATATGTACTATAATTAATTGTGTAAAGTCTGCATATCTAGACAAAATCCAAGCCTCCATTATGTACTTTATGTGTACTGTATGACGATGTGACTGGATGAGGATGTTCTTTGACTCTTAGAGGTTATCTATTTTGAATCTTAGACATTTGCCACAATATGTAAGAATTTACAGAGGTTTGGGAATGGGCGTTCTTTTGATACCAGAATAATTAATTCTTGAGGATACCATGTGATCATTAAAACCTCTGAGCTCCTGGGTTGGTGCTCATCTTCTAGCAGTCAAACCAGATTGCCGCTTAGGATTCTCAACTTGGATATGAAATAAATCTCAAGCGTGTTGGTTCCAAACATTGGATTTGGATTGAAATGAGTGTGTCATGCATTTATAGAAAAGTCTTGAAAGATTTTCATTGAAAAGAAATATGCTTTCCAGTTAGGAATGGGGGCCTGTTGGAGGCGTATCTGCCTCAGGGGTCACTATTCCCAAAGCAACAGTGGCTGCTGCTTCTCTTACCAGCAGCAGCTCCTGACTGCATGCTCATGTACATTTATCTTCAAAAGTACACACAGATGCAAAAAATCATTTAAAACAATTTTGACTTTCCATCTTCTATGTGTTATTCTTCTTAACATCATTTTGTAATTTTTTTGTTTGAAACAATTTCAGAATTATAGAAAAGTTGCAAAAATAGTAGAGAACTTTTGTCTTTCATCCAGTTTCCTCAAATTGTTAAAATTTGTATCCCATCTTCTTTACTACTTTTTTCTGTCATATGTGTTTTTTTCTTCTGAAGCATTTAAGAGTAACTTGCAGACATGATGTCCTTTTATGCCTAAGAGACTATTCTACTGGCATTTTTTAAGAACAAAGACATTCTCTCATCTATTCACACAACAAAGATCAATATCAGGAGATTAACATTGATGCAGTATATTAGCTAATCTACAGATCTGGTTAATATTTCAACAATTGTCCCAATAATGTCCTTTATTGCAAAACAATAATAATTATTATTCATTATTAAAATGAAGAAAGAAAAAGAATTGATCAGGGTCCAATCTGAGATTATACATTACATTTGATTCTTAGGTCTCTAGTCTGCTTTAATCTGGATGAGTTCCTCAGTCTTTGCTTTTCCTGATTTTGAGATATTTGAAGACTGGAGACCAATTACTTTATAGCATGCTTCTTGGTTTGTTTTTAGTTGATGCTTTTTTCATGATTAGTTTTAGTTTATGAACTTTTGGCAGAAATAACACAAAACTAGTATGCTCTTGGTGTGATTTTTTAAAAATCTTAATTTTTAACCTGAGTTTTTTTTCTTTGTTACTATTAATATATATTATATATATATATATTTTGGGGGGGTTACACATCCTTCTTTCATGTGCTTTTCCATTTACAAATAACTCCTAAGTATTTTCTCTTCAAGGAAGTATAGGGGATACAAAGACAAAACAATGTTTATGCCAGCAAAGACCTTCTAATATTAAGGGAAGGTGGCATAAACAAAAACACTTCCTTCTTTCTCTTGTAGTAGCCCTTTGTGATTTGTAAAGTATACATCCTAATAGGATCCTCAGGGGTCTCCGAGTTTTCAGATGCCATATTCTCATCTGTTATCTCACCCCTCCCTCATTGAATGCTGTAAAGTGTGACTGAAATTGTTATGGATGCTTTCAGAAGCTTAGTTATTACATAAATACAGAGCTAAAAATCAACAATAAGTTGCCTATAATGAATTCTGCCACTAAGAGAAAATGAATACTATTTCTTCACTTCTGCAATAAGTTTAGCTGGGATCTTATAAGTGTCTATAAACTCAAGGTGATGGTGGTGGTTGCAGACCATGACTTGAGCCACTACAGAACTGGAAGTTCCACTTCTTTATCTCGAATTTCTATATTCTTGTATTTCTATATTTTGCTTTTTTCTAAATGACAGATAATGTATAATCAAGAGAATAAGTGTAGAATAAGTGCCACATTAATGTGGAAGCTACAGAAATGTCTGCATTTTACTTGGTTTATTTTACCCTCATTTTGTGGAGAGAAAAAGATACACATTGGTTTCTTCCTATTTTCCCCAGCTATTGACCTGAAGAGTGGTTCTGGAAAAGTGTACCAAGGCCCTGCAAAAGGTGCTGCTGATACAACAATCATACTTTCAGATGAAGATTTCATGGAGGTGGTCCTGGGCAAGCTTGACCCTCAGAAGGTAATGTTCTCAAATGTTCATTTATTCATTGTTTTATTGTTTCCTCTTTGACAATTGCAGTTTTTAAGCTGACTCCCAAGTTCTGATTAATAAGCCAGGTTTCTTACAACTCTGAAGATGACATAGTTGCTACTGATATTCTGGTTGACAGGTCATATATTTCTTTTTTAATGGAGTTTCAGCTGACACTTTTTAAGACTGAACCCACATCTACATTTTTAAATATGTTCTGTTATGTGTTCAAAGGTGAAAAACCATATATTAGTAGATATTACATAAAATTATACATTCCCAATATATAAGATTAAGAAATCATTGAATATTGGAACTAGAAGGGTATTTTAACATAATAGCCAATGTCTTACTTAGGGTGAATCTTACAAGCATTTCAGTGGAAAATCATGATTAAATCAAGAGTGCCTTCTGTGACCATTATTTAGTTAATATTATTCTGAAACTTTTGGCCAATCCACAAATATACAAAATTAAAGTAATTGATGTGGCAATTAGAATGGAGGAGAAAAATTTGTTATTTTCCATTTGTGATTATGCAGCTAGAAATCCCAAGGGAACTAACTTATTGATTCTTAGAATGAAGCAGTTCAAACAAATGGCTGAGTGCAGTTATTTAAGAATAGCTTTCACATAGGAGTAATTGGAATAAGTGAGGAAATATACGACTTTCCTGTATAGAAAGACTAAAAGGAATTATAAAGTAGTATAGTAGGTAAAAAGTAGTCTTTGGCATCAGATAAAATCTAAATTTGAATCTTGGTTCTGACATCTATAGCCTGAATTTTCTTATTTGTAAAATGAGTTTCATAATTACAATGTTTACAAAGGCTTGTTATAAGAACTAAACCCAATAATATGTATGAACAGCTTAGTATAGTGCTTCGCAATGCAGTAAACCCTCTGTTAATTTCTTTCCAGGAATTTATTTAGTACCTACTCTGATTCAGATTCTAGGTATTGGCTGAATTAAGACAAAACCCTACTATATGGAGCTTCCTTTTAGTGTACTAATGCAAAAGAAATAAAATTTCAAGTTAGGGAAGAATAAGGCTGAGTACAGTGTTAAAGCAATGACTGGCAAACTTTTTCTGTAAACGGTTACATAGTAAATATTTCAGGCTTTGTGGGCAAGATGGTCTCTGTTGCAGCTCTTCAGCTTTGCCATTGTAGCCTTAAAGTAGCCATGCAGAATATGTAAACAATGGAGTGTGACTGTGTTCCAATAAAACTTTACAGAAACACACAGCCGACTAGATCTGGTTCTCCAGCTGTTGTTTGCCAACCCTTGAGTTGGACTGTGACAGGACAGGGGAACTATTTTAAATTGGGTTTTTAAAAATACCTTCTGGGGGGTTTCTAAGGTACCTGAAATGCCTAATAGAGACTTGAACAGAGTATCAGAATGAGTCATCAGGCTAAGGAAACAACTAGTACAAAGGCCTGCAGGCGAGGAACTTGGCTCCACTTGGTCTTCTCTGAGCTCCATAGTGATGGAACCACCCCTCTACTTGACCACTCAGATGGGAAACTTAGTGGCATATCAAACTTTCTGTGACCAAAATAGAACTTGTGATTTATTTTTCTCCCCCAGTCTCTTCCTTCTTCATCAGTGGCACCATCATCTATTTACCCAAATTAATAAGCCCAGAAATGTAAAAATTATCTTAGATTCCTTCTGCCCTTCTGTATCATTTTCATCCTTACTTCTGTCTGATCTTTTTCCAAAATATATCTTGAATTCATCTTCTCTTCCTCTCTAGGGATATCACCGTGATACCAGCCTCTGTCATCTCTCACCTGTCTTACTTCTTCCAGTCTTGTCTCTCCCATTCAGTCTGTTGTTCTCCACCCAGGAGCCAGAGTAATCCTTTAAAAATGTAAATCAGATTAGATTATTTATGTTAGTCATTTCTACTACTTTCATTAATTACTGGTTCATATTTATCATCGCACTTGATAAAAATCTCCAAGATTCCCTTTTGCATGCATATAAAATCCAAACGAGCTGTTACCGTGTCGTGTATGATGTTTCTTTCCCTTGCTCCTTTTTCCGGCTTCATCCCATGCCACTTGCCTCGTCACCTATAATGCTAATTCTAGTTATTTTGTTGTTATTTTGTCTTTCCTCAGTTTCTTCCCATCAGCTTTTCCTCCTTCAATGTCTATGCATTTGCCTTTCTGGAATTTCTCCCCCTAGCTGTTTGCATGGCTGGCTCCATTTCATCCAAAGTAGTTTCTTCCTGTTACATTCTGATAGCAACCTGTTTTCTCCTTCACTGCATTTATAATAGGCTTTAATTATTTGTTTACATTTTACTTTTTGACTCCCCTAGTTTAATGTTAGCTCTGTGCGAACAGGGACAGATATTCAGCCTAGCCTAGAATATTGCCTAGTATACTGTAGACATTCAGTTAATACTCAGGTAGATTAAAGAAAATATAGAAGTAAGGAATGAAAGCTCAGTATCAGTAGTTTAGGCTATATAGAAATTAGAAACTTCTGCATGTCAAACTCTATAGTATATTTCCATAAATCTAGGGAAAAAAATAAAATGATGATACATAGTATAATTCCAAAAATTCTGGAAAGCACTACAATCTCAATAGAAAAAGTGGACAAAAGTCCATCAATGATAGACTGGATTAAGAAAATGTGGCACATATACACCATGGACTACTATGCAGCCATAAAAAAGGATGAGTTCATGTCCTTTGTAGGGACATGGATGCAGCTAGAAACCATCATTCTGAGCACACTATTCAAGGAGAGAAGACCAAACCCTGCATGTTCTCATTCATAGGTGGGAATTGAACAATGAGAACACTTGGACACAGGGTGGGGAGTATCACACACCAGGGCCTGTCTTGGGGTATAGGGAGGCGGGAGGGATGGCATTAGGAGATATACCTAATGTAAATGACGAGTTAATGGGTGCAGCACACCAACATGGCACATGTATACATACGTAACAAACCTGCATATTGTGCACACGTACCATAGAACTTAAAGTATAATAATAATAAAAAGAAAAAGTGAACAAAAGGTATGGAACAGTAATTAATGAAATAAATAGAAATGACTAACTTACAAAAGAAAAAAAATTTTTCCCAGTATCCAAAAATACAAATTAAAGCATGTTATTTTTGCCTCATGTTTTCAAAGTGTAATAAAATAGTATTTTTAAGGTTAGGATAAGATAATTTACATGCAGCTGGAAGGAATATAAAGTTGGTATAGGCCAGGCACAATGTCTGGTGCCTGTAGTTCCAGCACTTTGGGAGGCCAAGGCAGGAGGATTGATTGAGTCCAGGAGTTTGAGCCTGGGCAACACAGTGAGATCCTGTCTCTACCAAAAAAAAAAAAAAAAAAAAATTAGCCTGGTGTGGTGGCACACACCTGTGGTCCCAGCTACTTGAGAGTCTGAGGTGGGAGGATCACTTGAGCCCAGGAGGTTTAGGCTGCAGTGAGCATGATCATGCAGCTGTAGCCTGGGTGACAGAGCAAGACCCTGTCTAAATCAATTAATTAATAGTTGGTATAGCTTTTCTGGAAAGCACAGTGCTTCCAGACCTTCTTCCTTGATGGCAGTTTGTAGTCTACTACTTTTTGCATTGCACTCCTAGGCCAAACCATATACCTGACAGTTTCATTTATGAAGTAGTTCAAAACAATTAGTTTTTTGTGTTCAACCAGTATGACTGTATTTTCCTTCCAAATTAACAGTATTCCAAAGTGCCCCTGAGAGAGTTTGCTGTGATGTCCGGTGCATGGCAGTGCAGAGTTTGGAAACTGGCAATATGGACGTATCGTTAAGAGCTTTAAGAAATAAGAAAATAGATAGGAGGAAAGATTTATGTACAAAATTCTTCTGCTCAAAAATGTTCAAAATTGATATTTTTACTTCAAGTAATTAGGTATTCCTGTTTTAGGTTGTAAATCTCTTTCAGAGTTTAGTACGTAGCAGGCAGGCCTAAGTACTGACTCCTTCCCTGCACGAGTTGCAGACCATGGTTTTATTTGTTTGTTTTTTGTAACTGCGTAGTGAAAGAAATCGTAGTTTTGAAATTCTGGTCTCCTGTTTGAATGCATTTCACTGTGACTGAATGAGCTCTCTCTTACTATTTCTGGAATAAAAAGTTGTTGCCTTTTCTCCAGTTCACGAGGGTTTGCTTCTGAGACTAAGTGGTGCTAGTTAATAAGTATTGTTAACAAGCATTGCTGAGCAAAGAACACCTGAGTTTAAGCCCTGGCTCTACTTCTTGCTGGCTCTGTAGACTTGAGCAGGTTATTTAATAAGCGCTCTGAAATTTAGTTTCTCATCTGTCAGCCGGGGTAAGAACTGCTGATGTGCCCACTTCAAGTTGACAGCTGTGATTCTTAAGTGAGATTATATTTGTGGAGTTGCTTTGTAATGCTAAGTGTGTATAGGTATCACTCTATTTTTTCCATTTAGCTGGAAATCTAGAGGCTTTTTCACTTCATATTTTATGTAAGCTATAAAAACTATGATTGATTATTTTTATTTTTCCGATAGGGAATTTGTACTGAAGGAGAACTTAAGGAACTTGCACCAGTTTCTGTATCAGTTTAGATACAGAACTGCTACAGGAACCCTTCGTTTTTTAACACACAAGCTTTTGCTTGGTAATAATCATGAATTAATACTCTCTTACTACGTCAAACTAAACTACGCACTGTACCATTATTTTATTTAACGCACACAATAGAGTTGTGTTATTTACGTACTGTTGTTATGCGTTTTATGGATGAGGAGATTGATGCTCAGAGAGGCCACATATCTAAGCATTTTCTCAAGTTCACCTTGCTATTAAGGGGCAGAGCCTGGAATTTAACTCAGGCATTCTGATGCTACAGCCGTGATCTGTTGCCATTGTGTTATATTCTCTAATTTGTCATTTCGTGGCTTTCTAGTTCATGAAACTCTAGTAAATATTTTAAATCTCCTTTTAAAAGTTCTGAATTGAATATTTTTATTAGAAATACAGTGTAGCCTTTTATTAATATGGTCTCAAATTCACTTGTAAAAACCTAAAGTAAAGCCAGAAACGTAGGTTGAAACAGAACTCCCAGATCAGTGAGTTCACATAAATTATTGTATAGTTTTCTAAAATACACAGGAGTCATTTTTTCTTTTTTAGATATCTAAAGAGTATGTACTATCTATAGTTATTAAATTGTCATTGCTAAATAAAAGTTGCCTTTGTTGTCCAGAATTATTAACTCAATTGTATTTGGCCTGAATAATGATCTTAAAAAAAAAAGAAATAAACTATAACATGGTAACAGTTGGCACTCTTTTTCCCTCCTCTCCTTGCAGGCATTCTTTAGTGGCAGACTGAAGGCCAGAGGGAACATCATGCTGAGCCAGAAACTTCAGATGATTCTTAAAGACTATGCCAAGCTCTGAAGGGCACACTACACTATTAATAAAAATGGGATAATTAAATACTCTCTTCACGCAAATATGCTTGATTGTTCTGCAAAAGTGATTAGAGCTAAGATGCAGGGGAAATTGCTTAACATTTTCAGATATCAGATAACTGCAGATTTTCATTTTCTACTAATTTTTCATGTATCATTATTTTTACAAGGAACTATATATAAGCTAGCACATAATTATCCTCCTGTTCTTAGATCTGTATCTTCACAGTAAAAAAATTTCACCTAAGTCCAATTTCCTTAGAATTTGCGATAGCATTGGTAAGTTGAAAGGAAAATTAAATCAATAAAATCCTTTGATACCTTTTTTTTTGTGATTTTCTATTTTTTTATTTATTGATACCCCAGTTTTTATGTGAATTTCCATATATGCACTCATTTTTCACACTTTGTTCTGATAGTATTCTGTTTTAAAGCAAGAGAAAAGTCTTTGTGCTCCCAAATAGTTTTCTTTCTTCTCCCCTGCCCTTTGCTGGAAATTCTTTACTACATATAATGTTTATAAATCTACCAAGTATAGCTTTCTCGAATAATCAGCAGTCTCAAATCAAAAAGATGGTCACTAGCAAGTACTGCCACGTCACTGTTTTCCTCAGCATTTAGCTCTGATGAAGTGTGCTGGGAGATGCTCTTTGGATAAGTTGGCTGCAGAGGTGACCAGCAGCAAGTGGGATGCTAAGGTCAGGGATGGAATAAATTTCAGTCATATAACACAGCTGAGGAGAATATGTGTGGGTGGCTAGTACGGGCTGAGTTTCCCAGGAAGCCGACTTTGAGATGGAGATTCATGTGCAGGAAGTTGATTTGGGAGGTGCTTTTAGGAGCCGTACCTGCCAGGAGAAGCAAAGGAAGCAGAGCTGGGCGGACGGAGACATTAGGCTGTGGTTGCAGTTACCATAAGGCCTGGACTGATCTTTTGGGCAGCTCTGAAGCTGGCATGGCCATTCAGAATTGTCCTGAGGCAGCTAGTCATTGCTTATGACCTGCCCTGCAGTGGGGCCATGACCTTGATCAAAGCGGCAGAGCAACTCCTGGAGTTGGCTTGCCCAGCAGTTGGGGGAATATGTCCTTTTTTTTTTTTTTTTTAAACTTTTAAGTTCAGGGGTACATGTGCAGGATGTGCTGGTTTGTTACACAGGTAAACATGTGACATGGTGGTTTGCTGCACAGCTCATACCGTCACCTAGATATTAAGCCCAGCATCCATTAGCTGTTCTTCCTGAGGCACTCCCTCCTTCCACCTTCACCCCCACAACAGGCCCCAGTGTGAGTTGTTCCCCACCATGTGTCCATGTGTTCTCATCATTCAGCTCCCTCTTATAAGTGAAAACATGCAGTGTTTGGTTTTCTGTTCCTGCATTAGTTTGCTAAGGATGATGACCTCCAGCTCCATCCATGTCCCTGCAAAGGATATGATCTCATTCTTTTTTAAGGCTGCAAAGTATTCCATTGTATATAGCTACCACGTTTTCTTTATCCAGTCTATCATTGACGGGCATTTGGGTTGATTCCATGTCTTTGTTATTGTGAATAGTGCTGCCGTGAACATTTGTATGCATGGACCTTTATAACAGAATGATTTATGTTCCTTTGGGTAAATACCCAGTAATGGGATTGCTGGGTCAAATGGTATTTCTGCCTCTAAGTCTTTAAGGAATTGGCACACTGTCTTCCACTGTGGTTGAATTAATTTACAGTCCCCCCAATAGTGTAAAAGCGTTCTTATTTATTCACAGCCTTGCCAGCATCTATTGTTTCTTGACTTTTTAGTAATTGCCATTCTGACTGGCATGAGATGGTATCTCATTGTGATTTTGATTTGCATTTCTCTAATGATCAGTGATGTTGAACTTTTTTTCATGTTTCTTGGCCACATGTATGTCTTCTTTTGAGAAGTGTCTGTTCATGTCCTTTGCCCACTTTTTAATAGCGTTTTTTTCCTGTACATTTGTTTAGGTTCCTTGTAGACTCTGGATATTAGACCTTTGTCAGATGGATAGATTGCAAAAATTTTCTCCCATTCTGTAGATTGTCTGTTCACTCTGATGATAGTTTCTTTTGCTGTGCAGATGCTCTTTAGTTTAATTAGATCCCATTTGCCAATTTTTGCTTTTGTTGCAATTGCTTTTGGCATTTTTGTCAAGAAATCTTTGCCCTTGCCTATGCCCTGAATGGTATTGCCTAGATTTTCTTCTAGGGTTTATAGTTTCGGGTTTTTACATTTAAGTCTTCAACCCATCTTGAGTTAGTTTTTGTGTGAGGTGTAAGAAAGGGGTCCAGTTTTAGTTTTCTGCATGTGGCTAACCAGCACTTGCAGCATCATTTATTAAGCCTATTAGAGAATCTTTTTTCCATTGCTTGTTTTTGTCAAGTTTGATAAAGATCAGATGGTTGTAGGTGTGCAGTCTTATTTCTGAGTTCTCTATTTAGTTACATTGCTCGGTATGTCTGTTTTGTACCAGCATCATGCTGAGGAATATGTCTTTCAATCCTGAACGGGGCTTTGTAGAACTCAGCACACTTTATTTGAGGAAACAAGAATGTAAATTCAGGGATCGGGGAGGTTTCAGAAATTTCGAATTGTGATACTTAGAACAGTGATGGAACAGTAGAAGACTGTTGCTGATTTTAATGAGTGAACAGGATAAGTAGAAGGCATAGAAAGAAATTATATTTTTGGCAATTATGCCTTTGTCTCATGAACTGTATGGTATTTTCATATTTAATTCAGAGTGATCTGTTGTTATGCCAATTTAATTAAAAAGACCAATGGCAGTATTTTTAATGTTGGTCTATTGTACTAAATAGTTGTTTCTGTTGAGCTTGGGAAAGCTTTAGTGTCCAATAGAAACAACATATTAAAATTAATGCCACTGTATATTAATGAAAGTGTTGATTATATACCCTAGATACCTAAAACTTAAGGAAGTTATGTTTTAATTTTCTTATAGATCTCTGTCAATATTAATGGTCAGAGAACTACTCATATCCAGATTTGGCAACTTATTAGTCATGCTCTTTAACCCTTCTGTAATATTTAATATTGTCAAATGCCCCATCCCCCTTAATTCTTCTTACCTTTCAGTGAGAAATATAGTAACTTCTTAATGAACCTGCTAATCTGACTTCTACTTGTCTCTTTTGTGATTTCCTTTGACTACCAGTGAAGTTCATTTCGAGAGGCAGTTCCCCAGGTTTTTACTGGGATCTTATTCACATGGGCTCCCCTCCCTGAGCACATCCCCAAATTCCAGACTCAGGAGGAAGGCAGGTGTTTAGCCTAAACCACATTGTTTGTACAAACATGGCACAGAGAGCCACTCAGTGAGGGAATGGTGAGCTTCCCAAAATTTAATTTCCCAGATACCAGCCAGGGGTCAACCTCAGAAGCATATCTTTCTAAGGGCAGCAGGCTCAAGGTCTGCTTTGTTAGCTCTTTTTCTACACTGATAGGATCAGCCCCAACCAAGCCACATGGCCTAAGAGCAAATCGGGTGTGATAGCAGGAAATTTGGAGGTCTGGAAAGCCAAATCCCAAATATCCACCCCACAGGTTCCTTAGCTCTCTTAATTTGCTTCTTTACCTTAACATCAGGTAAACTATATAGCCCTAAGCCTTCCAAGTGTCACCTGTGTGAGACTGAGCTCAATCGATCCTAGTAGAATAATCTCTGACTTCTCATAGAACTTTGCGTATATTTTAAAGCAAACAATAAGAAAGTTGATTTTTTTTTCCATTGGGAATAAATAGATTTGAATAGTATTACCCCAGCATTTTAACTTTGCCTGATAGGTCAACAAATAAAGCAGAAAAACTATGATAATCCAGTTCCACTGAGAAATTCTGAAGTTCAGAAACTTCAAAAGCTGACAGTTATGGAAAGTGATTTTCTGAAGAGAAGAACATTTTAGGTCAATGTGGACTAAGCTATTTTTATGAGGGGAGAGGAGAGAAAATAACCTATTTTTACAATGCATAAATAGGCAAAATACAGAAATTGCAAGCCTTAGCTAAAAATGAGTCTAGATTTATATTACATGTATACATAGTATATTAGCTGAAGTTGCCCAATTAAGTGATTTCTAGACATCAGGGTTAACATAGCTTAAAAAAAAAAGATACCTGAGATTGCCGAGTGTTGAGGCACTAAAATTCAAAATTTAGCCATATAAGATGTGTTTGTAGCTTCATTCAAATCCATCTTTGAAGAAGCTTGGTTATATAACTTTTAAGCCCACAGCTCACAAGAATGGAAAAATAGTCAAGTAGAAAGAACCATGTGTTGTTGCAGGGAGCACTGGCTGGGGGGAGTTTTTGTAGGAAGCATGGAAGAAGTCATAAAATTAACCCAGAAACCAGACTAAGAAGTATCATTTGAAGTGAGGTTGAACAGCTCTATACACCTTAATCTCTTGAAGTTACAGGAGTGCCAGTAAAGAACAATGATGGGTTAAATCAGGGGTCAGCATATATTTTCTGTAAAGGGCCACACAGTAAAGATTTTAGGCTTGATGGGCCACATTTGGTCTCTAGCGTATTTCTTTTAAAAAAAACCAAAAAAACCCCTAAAATTGAAAAAGTCATTTTTCAATTTTTTTTGGTACAGTTTGCTAGCTGGACAAAAAACAGGCTAGAAACTGGATTTGGTCTGCAGCGTGGGACCTGGATATAGGTGCTGAGAGCCACTGGCTTAGAACACAAAATTTTTGGCTGTCATCTTGATTTTTTTAAAAAAATTATTATTTTTTTAATTTTTGTAAATTATTTTATTCCATGATGATTTAGAGGGACTATCTTCAAAACCAGTGCAAATATTTCATAAATAATATCTGGCCATTTTCTCACCAATTGAGTAATTTGTTCCACAATAAGCCACCTCACATCTTTCAGCAAGAAATACATTAAATTTAAATAGTAAAGACATTACATAATGGATAAGGACACAATTAAAATTTGCTTTAAATATTTCTTTTGGGGAGAAGACACCACACTTCCACTCAATGAATAGAAACATTTTTACAGTCCAGAGGTCTTTTATTTTTTTTAACACCTACTATGCCATGAATTCATAGGGAATAGGTTCCAGCAACTCAGGCTCTTTCCCATCGGTTCTCACATAGTGTGCTTTGCTGGGTGGAGCAGGCTGGCACTTCAGTTGAACCCAGGTACCATTCTCTTTGGCTTCTTTCTTTTTCTGATTATTTTCCTTCATGTGTTTCAGGAAGCTATCTTGGCTCTTAGAGTGCTTAATGTGTTCAATACGCATATTAATTCTCTTGGCAAGAATCTTGCCCTTAAGTTGTTTGTTTACAATAAGGCCAACAGCATGCCAGGTAATACTGTAGACTCTTCCAGTTTTGCCATGATAGCACTTGTGGGGCATTCTGTTTTGAACAGTACCCATTCCCTTGATGTCTACAATGTCACCTTTCTTATAGATTTGCATATACGTGGCCAAAGGAAAAACTCTTGTTTTCTAAAAGGCTTAGAGAACATATATCAGGTGCCTCTCCTCTTTGCCTTTGTGTCCATCATTTTGGTGAATTAGTGGAAGATGGTGGTTCCGGCCGAAAGAACTGTTAGGATATATAAATAGACATGTACTAAAATCAGAGTCAGGGAGTGTACTGAGTGATCCAAGCATGCTGGAAAGCCTGAGTCAGGAATGGTGTTCAGGGACCCTAGCATACTGACACATGAGGTTGTGTTCTAACTCATGTATTTATTAATATTCTAACACTCTATTACATGATTCCTCTTTTCTTATCTTTCTTGTGAGGTTTTTGCCATCAAAAAAGATAATACAATCTTTTTTGGCCATAGGGCTTTTTTCGCAGAGGGCTAGTCCCACTACTAGTTCCTTCATGTATTTATTATTCATCAAAACCTTTGCTGTCCATCAGGTACCATCTTTCTTCCAGCTGCTGAACAGTGTCCATGGTGGGTGTTGGAAGGTGTGTGGAGTGAGCAGAGCAGGGTCCAGCATGGGAAACATGCTGTGCCCTCTTACATGATGTTATAAGGAAAGAATAAAAGGGCAATGGTGTGACAAGAATGTGGCTGTGTTCTCAGATGCTTCAGGATCTTTCCTGTGTGGACTCTGTCCCTGGATATGGTGCCTACCTTAGGGAGCTAGAGGCTGGGAAGAGGTCCAGCAGTCACCTGCATCTGCTGCTGTTCTGTGTGGACACTTCGATCCTGATAGTTATTATACAGTTATTTCTTATTTAATTAGGAGGCAAATACTTCAGTTTCATAGTAGACATGTTTGTGATCTCAAATATATAACCAACTAAAACACAATTGTTGGCCAAAATTTAAAAAAATCACTCCAGAAATGTGTAGCATGATACAATTCATGTAGAATTTTAAAAACATTATACTTTCTATGGCTATATTTACCTGCAGTAAAGGGATAAAGCGTGAACTGGAGAGGATCCACACTTACTTCATGAGAGTAGTTGCTTCTGGTGAATGAACTTGTAGAAGTTATCAAAGATGATTTCAGTGTATCTGTAAGGTTTCATTTTCTTCATCTAAACTATATTCATTAATTGTTCTTTGATTTTATTTCTTACATTTCCTTTATTCCTGTTTCATTTGGAATCTTTGTCCCTCTGTATCGTATAGACAGAAACCCTCTGTATCATAATAATTTGATTATTTTTACTTCATTATCTATCACTTTAATAATGGTCAACAGGGGCCTGGCAGGGGACCTGAGGTAACTCCCACCCTTCACCCTGATAAAACCTCAGCACATCTAACTGAGAGCTCCCCCAGCCGCTTTCATCAAGCCTGGGACCTCTGCCAACCATTGGGTATTACATCTACACACCTGCCTTAGTTATTACTACCAGTGCCTACCCAAGGACACCTCCCCTAATTGGCCTAAAGCCTGAATCATCAATTCAGAAAATAAAATACTGGGGAAAAAGTAAATACATAAATAAACTGTATACTTTGAGATAATGAGATAAGCTTCAAGAGATCTCTGCCATTCCAACCCTATAGGAGACAGTGAACTTGCCCATGCAGTAAGTATATAACTGCTACAACTAGTGTCTGGGAAAGCCAGTGCACAAGACTCTCTGTAACTAAGGAATTCATACAGAGTGTTCACTCTTAAAAGCACAAAGAATCAAATTAGGCTAAAATAAACTATAAGCATTAAAGTCATATGCTTAAAAAAACACAGTCCAGTCAAAAATAAATTCAAGAACAATTTGAAGAAATAGTCTACCCAAATGAGAAGGAACCAGAAAAGTAAATCTGGTAATATGACAAAACAGGGTTCTATAACACCCCCCAAAATATCACAGTAGCTCCCCAGCAATGGATCCAAATCAAGAACAAATCTCTGAAATGCCAGATAAAGAATTCGGAAGGTTGATTATTAAGCTACTCAAGGAGGTACCAGAAAAAGTTGAAAACAAGCATAAAGAAATAAAAAAAAATCCAGGATATGAATGGAAAAGTTTCCAGAGAACTAGATATCATAAAGAAAAACAATCAGAACTTCTGGAAATGAAAGACACTCTTAAGAATATACAAAATGCAGTAGAAAGTTTCAAAAATAGACTAGAACAAGTAGAAGAAGGAACGTCAGAGCTTGAAAACAAGGCTTTTGAATTAACCCAGTCACCCAAAGAAAAAAGAATTTTAAAATATGAACAAAGTCTCCAAGAAATATGGGATTATGTAAAATGGCCAAACCTAAGAAAATATTGGTATTTCTGAGGGAGAAGAGAAGTCTAGAAGTTTGGAAAACTAATTTGAGGGAATAATTAAGGAAAACATACTTGGCCTTGCTAGAGATCTAGTTATGCAAATACAAAAAGCTCAAAGAACACCTGGGAAATTCACTGGAAAAAAAATCACCAAAGTACATAGTCATCAGGTTATCGAAAGTTAAGACAAAGAATTTTAACAATTGTGAGACAAAAGCGTCAGATAACCTATACTGGAAAACCTGTCAGAATGACAACAGATTTCTCAGCAGAAACCTTATAAGCCAGAAGGGATTGGGGTCTTGTCTTTAGCCTCATTAAACAAAATAATTTTTGTCAAGAATTTTGTATCCAGCAAAACTAAGCTTCATAAATGAACAGAGGTAAAGTCTTTTTCAGACAAATGATGAGAGAATTTGCCACTATCAAACCTGCATTACAAGAAATGCTAAAAGAAGTTCTAAATCTTGAAACAAAAGCTTGAGATACACCAAAATAGAACCTCCTGAAAGCATAAATGTTATAGGGCCTGTAAAACAATAACACAATTAAAAAAACAAAGTATTTAGGTAATAAGTAACAGGATGAATAGACTAGCACCTCACATCTCAATATTAACATTGAATGTAAATGGCCTAAATCCTCCACTTAAAAGATACAAAATGGCAGAATGGATAAAAAATCAAGAACCAAATATCTGCTGTCTTTAAGAGACTCATCTAACACATAAGAACTCACATAAACATAAGGTAAATGGGTGGAAAAAGCTATCTCATGCAAACGAAAACCAAAAGTGAGCAGGAGTAGCTATTGTTATATCAGACAAAACAGACTTTAAAGCAATAACAGTAAAAAAAGACAAAGAAAAATATTATATAATGATAAAAGGATTAGTCCAACAGGAAGATACTACAATCCTAAATTTATATCCTAACACAAGAGCTCCCAGATTTATAAAACAATTATTACTAGACCTAAGAAATGAGATAGAAAGCAAGACAGTAAGAGTGGGGACCAATATTCCACTGACAGCACTAGACAGCTCTTCAAGACAGAAAGTCAACAAAGAAACAGTGGACTTAATTTATACCCTAGAACAAGTGGACTTAACAGATATCTACAGAACATTCTACCCAACAACTGCAGAATATACATTCTTCTAATCATCACATGGAACATTCTGCAAGAGAGACTATAAGACAGACCACAAAAGTCTCAATGAATTTAAGAAAATCGAAATTATACCAAGCACCCTCTCAGACCACCGTGGAATAAAACTGGAAATCAACTCCAAAAAGAACCCTCAAAACTGTACAAATAAATGAAAATTAAATAGTCTGCTCTTGATTGATTCTTGGGTTAACAATGAAATCAAGATGGAAATTTAAAAATTCTTTGAAATCAATCGTAATAGTGACACAACTTATCAACTTATGTCCTCTGGGACATAGCAGAAGCAATGCCAAGAGGAAAGTTCATAGCATTAAATTCCTACATCAAAAACTATGAAAGAACACAAATTGACAACATACTGTCACACCCCAAGAAACTGGAGAATCAAGAACTAACTAAACCCAAAACCCAGCAGAAGAAAAGAAACAACAAAGATCAGAGCAGAACTAAATGAAATTGAAACAAACAAAATACAGAAGATGAATGAAACAATAAACTGGTTCTTTGAAAAGATAAACAAAACTGATGTACCATTAGCAAGATTACCTGAGAAAAAAATGAGAGAAGATCCAAATAAGCTCAATTAGAGTGAAACTTGGGATACTACAACCAATACCACAGAAATACAAAAGATCATTCAAGGGTATTGCAAACACCTTTATGTGCACAAACTAGAAAACCTAGAGGAGATGGATGAACTTCTGGAAATATACAACCCTCCTAGACTAAACCAGGAAGAAATAGAAACTCTAAACAGACCAATAACAAGTAGTGAAATTGAAACAGTAATTTTAAAAATTGCCAACAAAAAAATTCCAGGACCAGATGGATTGACAGCTGAATTCTATCAAACATTTAAAAAAGAATTGTTACCTATCCTACTGAAACTATTTCAAAAGATGTAAATTAGAGAATCCTCCCTAAATCATTCTATGAAGCCAATATCACACTAATATCAAAACCAGGAAGACATAACAAAGAAAGAAAACTACAGACCCGTATCCCCAATGAACATAGATGCAAAAATTCTCAACAAAATACTAGCTAACCAAATTAAACTGCATATCAAAAATATAATATATCATGATGAAGTGGGTTTCATACCAGGGATACAGGGATGGTTTAACATAGGCAAGTCAATAAATATGATACATCACATAAACAGAACTAAAACCAAAGAAACATATGATCATCTCAGTAGATGTGGAAAAAGCATTAGATAAAATCCAGCATCCCTTTATGATAAAAACCCTCAACGAAATAGGCATGGAAAGGACTTACCTCAAAGTGATAAAAACCATCTATGACAAACTGATAGCCAACATCATACTGAATGGGGAAAAGTTGAAAGCATTATCCCTGAGAACTGGAACAAGACAAAGATGCCCACTCTCACCACTTCTATTCAACATGGTACTGGAAGTCCTGGCCTGAGCAATCAGACAAGAGAAAGAAATAAAGGGCATCCAAATTGGAAAAGAGGAAGTCAAATTGTTACTGTTTGCTGATGATATGATCATATACCTAGAAACCCTTAAAGACTCATCTGAAAAGCTCCTAGATCTGATAAATGAATTCAATAAAGTCTCAGGATACAAAATCAATGTAAACAAATCAGTAGCACTGCTATACATCAACAATGACAAAGCTGAGAATCAAATCAAGAACTCAATCTCTTTTACAACAGCTACCAAAAAAAAAAAAAAAAAAAAACCACTTAGGAATACACTTAACCAAGGAGGTGAAAGATCTCTACAAGGAAAATGACAAAACACTGCTGAAAGAAATCATACATGACAAAAACAAATAGAAACACACTCTATGCTCATGAATGGGAATTATCAATACTGTGAAAATGACCATATTGCCCAAAGAAATCTACAGATTCAATGCAATCCCCGTCAAAATACCATCATCATTCTTTACAGAACTAGAAAAAACAATCCTAAAATTCATATGGAACCAAAAAAGAGCCCACATAGCCAAAACAATACTACACAAAAAGAACAAATCTGGAGACATCACATTACCTGACTTCAAATTATACTACAAGGCTATAGTTACCAAAACAGCATGATACTGGTATAAAAATAGGCACATACACCAATGGAACAGAATAGAGAACACAGAAATAAAGCCAAATACTTACAGCCAACTGATCTTTGAAAAAGTTTACAAAAATGTAAGTTAGGGAAAGGACACCCTATTCAATAAATGGTGCTGGGAAAACTGGCAAGCCACATGTAGAATAATGAAACTGGATCTTCATCTCTCACCTTTTACAAAAATCAACTCAAGATGGATCAAAGACTTAATCCAAGACCTGAAACCATAAAAATTCTATAAGATAACATTGGGAAAACTCTTGCAGTTATTGGCTTAGGCAATTAATTCACGACTAAGACCCCAAAAGCAAATGTAACAAAAATAAAAATAAATAAATGGGACATAATTAAACTAAAAAGCTTCTGCACAGTAAAAGAAATAATTAGCAGAGTAAATAGACAACCCATAGAGTGGGAACAAATCTTCACAAACTATGCATCCAACAGTGGGCTAATATCCAGAATCTACATGGAACTCAAACTAATCAGCAAGGAAAAAAAAAACCAAATAATCCCATCATAAAGTGGGCTAAAGACATGAATAGAGAATTCTTAAAATCAGATATACAAATGGACAACAAACATGAAAAAAATTCTCAACAGCACAAATTATTAGAGAAATGCAAATTAAAACCACAATGAGATACCACCTTACTTCTGCAAGAATAGCCGTAATTAAAAAGTCTAAAAACAATAAATGTTGGTGTGGATGTGGTGAAAAGGGAACACTTTTACTCTGCTGGGGGGAATGTATATTAGTACAACCACTGTGGAAAACAGTATGGAGAGTCCTTGAAGGACAAAAAGTAGAAATACCATTTGATCCAGCAATCCCAC
Organism: Chlorocebus sabaeus; assembly: GCF_047675955.1. Taxonomy (NCBI): domain Eukaryota; kingdom Metazoa; phylum Chordata; class Mammalia; order Primates; family Cercopithecidae; genus Chlorocebus; species Chlorocebus sabaeus. Next base: position 62,361,971 of record NC_132926.1, on the reverse strand, counting down.
CAGTGAATATCTACTCAGAGGAAAAGAAGTCATTATATTAAAAAGAGACATGCACATGCATGTTTATAGCAGCACAATTTGCAATTGCAAACATATGGAACCAACCTAAGTCCTCAACAAATAATGGGTAGATAAAGAAAATATAGTGCATATACATGGTTGAATACTATTCAGTCATAAAAGGGAATGAAATAATGTCTTTTGCAGCAACTTGGGTGGAGCTGGAGGCCATTATTCCCAGTGAAGTAACTCAGGAATAGAAAATCAAATATCATATGTTCTCACTTATAAGTGGGAGCTAAACTATGAGGATGCAAAGGCATAAGAATGATATAATGGACTTTGGAGACTTGGAGGGGAAGATTGAGAGGTGGGTGAGGGATAAAAGACTCACCCATAGAGTTACCTGGTTATCCATGTAACCAAAAACCACCTATATTCCAAAACTATTGAAATAAAAATAACAATTAATAAAAAAAAAAAAAAAAAAAGAAATGGCCAGCAGGGAGAACACAGAAAAGGTGAGTTGAATTAGGAAGAAGCTACATACTCCAAGGACAGTTGAAGGCCTCTTCTTCCTTTCTGTTCCAGCTATTCATCTATTCCTCCAAATAGTCCTTCCGTATCTTTTCTATTTGGCTCTTGTGAAAGTTGATAATATGAATTGTGTCATTCTTGTCATAGCCAACTAAATATGAGTCAAGAGGGCAGGCGGGAAAAGCACTTGAGGCACAGAGCACCTGCTCCGAGAACTGAATTTTTCACAAACCCAGCTGCTGAAACAGCTTGCTGTAACCCAAAGACCAGTTTTACCTTGTAGCTGCTGAAATGACTGGGTGTGACTCTAAGACTAGTTGTACCTACACCGTCACTCACCAGTCAGAGCTTGCCAGCTTTCAAAAGCTTCTCCAGTGCTGATGAGATTTCTTTCAAAGCAGTACACAACATTGATCTTTCTAATAAAACTCCCAATCTTCTCTTGTTCTTTGGACATTCTGAAGACTGCCTGGTCTGTGTATACCCTGAATTGCAATTCTGTGATTCCCAAATAAAATATTAAATTTAGAGATTTGTCTCTGCTTTCATTTTAATTTTGGCACTCTTGAAAAAACCATAAAGCATCCAGGGACAATAGCAGTTCTTGTCTGTAATCATATATATAAATTCTAAGATGCTCAGTGTTTCACATTCTAACATCTCTGAAATTAGTTTGTATCTTACAATTGATGATTCTTAGGTGCAGTGAGCCATGATAGAAGATAGCCCTGTACAATGGGGTAGCTACTGCTTCTCCTGCACACTGATGGCTCCATGTTTATATAACTCCAGCTAAACCTCGGTCCCGATCACTATTCCCTACCCTGCAATTCCCCTAGATACCTCAGGTGTTTCAAAAATAGAACACATCCACAACTGAAAGCACACCTTTTCCCTCTCACCCACAGCTGCCTGTAGGCCACAGGGTACTCTTTTGTGTTACAAATGTATGCTCCCCCTGAAACAGAGCCTTGTGAAAATTAGAAAAGGTTGTCCCACTCCCACAGTCATGCAGTTAAAATGGCACAGCACCTGACGTGGCCCTGCTCCTTCCTGCCCACCCTTATGCATTCCCTAGATCAGTGAGTGGCCCCAGCCCCAGCATCTACTCGATTTTCCAACTGGTGGCTCAGATATCATCTTGGATCTTTCCTTTTCATCCCGATCAACATTTATGAACCACTACATTCTATTATAGCAAATACTGCTGTAGACATTTCACTTCTGAATTGTTTTCTTAGATTAAAACATTTAGGAATAGAATTGTTGGAGACCAAGTGTTTTTATGTTTATGAATGGTGAGTTCTGTCATAAAATAAAAGTAACACCCTATACAAATCAAAGCCTATTGATCAGGCATTCTTTCTTTCCCAGGTTTATTGTGTTGTGTCCAAGTAGGAAAAGGCAGTAAGACTTAGACCTCTGATTCAAATGAGGTGGCTATGGGAGTAACTGAGACAAAAAGTAAGCACATTAATTCTGTGTGCAGATGATGGACCAGGAGGAGGAGACTCCTGCTTCTGATTGGGGATGGACACTATCAGAATATTCTGTCCTGCTCACAGAATATGTTATAAGGAGATGGGTAGTTCTCTGTGTTAAAATGACTTGAATCTTTGGCCCTTTTGAACAATCAACTGAAGTTGGGGCTCACTGACAACCAAACCTCAGCCCAAAGCAAGTCACCCTCATGTCCCAAGGGAGGACACCAGAACAGTGACAGTATTTCACCTTGGAGCCCAGATTGGCATATTAGAGGTGATTGGTACTGCTACTTTCTGGCCCACTGCACACTATAAAATAGTCTTCTCTTCTTTTTCCTACGACTGGTTAAGATTACACAGTTTGACTGGCACATGGGGGCAGGCCAGGACAGACTGAAACAAACCATTTTCTCTCATGCTTTACCTTGAAGCTTAATTAGTTGGCTATACCAGAAATATGTGCTCCATGTGGCTATACTGATTCTCAAATAGCAGTTTTCAGCACCACCAATGGCTAGTACTGATTGAATGAGTATTTACTGAACTAAGGTGTACAGGCCCTGGTGATTTAGACATAAATAAGGAAGAGAGAGTATCTGCTTTTAAGCAGCTGATTACATTGAATGAGTGAATTCAACTTTATTGTTGTATCTTAAAGATTATGATCATTTAAAGACATTTTTACTAATTAGCAGACATTTGGTGGTTTCTCAGGTTTAAGTTGAATTTTTAAATTGTTTAGAGAATAAATTCTTTTCCAAGAGTTGTTTAAGAAATGTGCATTTCTCCACATGTGAATTATCAGTTTCTATTCTTACTGTTGGTAATTTTAAAAATTCCCATCTGGCAAATGGCAGTGAAACTCTGAGAAGTTAAATGAGCTTTTCCAGGTCACAGTGGGAGTATCAGAGTTAGAGTATCAGAGTTAGACCAAGAAACAAGGTCACCTGCCTCCTAGTTTGTGTTGATTCTGCTAAGCATTCTAAGCGATACCTCTAAACGTATCTTTTCAGCCTCATTTTAAAGGATAATATGCTTTATCTTAAAAACTCTCCTTAAGGTGAATGTGCTGTGAAGAGTGCTGTCTCTAAAAGCTAGCTGTACTTTCACTCCATAGTTCTGGAATTACAGAACATTATCTAACTGAAGGTGAAATAGGAGAGGGCTAGGTATTGTATTTCTTGGTATTTGTGGTATTCTTGGACCAAAGAAATCCCTTTATCTTTGACATTTTAAACTTTTGACTTTCCTCGCAGAATTGAAAATGTGCCCCTAGCTTATACTTTGTTAGCTCCTTTCTTTATGTATTAAGGTTCCATTCCTTAAGTGTCTTTTTACAACACCTCAGAGACTCATCTCTTCTAGACCTAGAAGAGATGTAAAAGACCCCCCCCCTTTTACACTCCATATGCAAACCAATATACTTTGTATTTTTACTGATAAAATCTTGTAGTTGGTGTATTTGTCAGGGTTCTCCAGAGGGATAGAACTAACAGGAGAGATGTATATGTAAAGGGGTATTATTAAGGAGTATTGATTTACACGATCACAAGGTGAAGTCCCACAATAGGCTGTCTCTCAGCTGAGGACCAAGGAAGCCAGTCTAAGTCCTGAAACCTCTTAAGTAGGGAAGCCCACAGTGCAGCCTTCAGTCTGTGGTCAAAGGCCTGAGAGCCCCTGGCAAATCTTCGGTGTAAATCCAAGAGTCTAAAAACGGAAGAACTTGGACTCTGATGTTCAAGGGCAGGAAGCATCCAGCATGGGAGAAAGATGAAGGCCAGAAGACTCAGCAAGTCAAGTCCTTCCACATTCTTCTGCCTGCTTTTATCCTAGCAGAGCTGGCAGCTGATTAGATGGTGCCCACCCAGACTGAGGGTGGTTCTGCCTCTCCCAGTCACTGACTCGAATGTTATTCTCCTTTGGCAACACCCTCACAGACACACCCAGGAACAATACTTTGCATCTTTCAATCCAATCAAGTTGACAGTCAATATTAACCATCACAGTTGGCAAAGATAAATTGTCTCTTGAATTAAATTAAATCTATAACTATTTTAAAGAATAGTAGTTACAGGTCTGAGACATAGGCTATTTACTCTGATTTCTATACAATAGATTATCAATATTTTCTTTGTGGATCTTAAAAGTGAAATAATTACCACTATAAACACACAGAATTGCTGTAGAATTATGACTTTATCATTCAGCCATTTAAAAAAAATCAGTTTTCAAATCTCCAAATTAAATTAATTAAAATGTTTAGTTGCTTTTCATTTTATAAATTCAATGATAATTAGTCTAATCACTTATTCAACAATTAAACTACAACAGAAATGAATTATTCAGAGTTTCATATTCTTTGTAAAAGCATGAATTTTCTAAGTTCACTTCAACTCAACAGAAAATCAGCTCAAAATGCAGGAAAGCAAATGAAGACATGAAAAGTTCTGATGATCAATGAGGCCTGTTTTCATGCTTAATTTCACTTTTATATGTCAAAGAATGGGTTTCATCATGATATTTCACTCCAAGGAGAGCATTAATTTCTCATTATAAAGATATCTGATATAATAATGTATTGACATAATTAATTGGTAGAGTTAATATAAAGAGATTGTCCATTGCTAAAATGGACTAATGAATGTCTCAACTCAAGAACACATGCAGACAGCTAGGAATAGCTCTCTAGTTCTGTGAGCCACCTTACCTGCTCAGGCTTATATATATTCCCTTTCTCGCTTGAAAGGATAAGAAGTCCATTTGCTGAAAGCGAAGTCCATTTGCTGCTGGCAACTTGCCATGAGAACTGGGAAAGTCACTCTCCAGGCTTGCTTCCTAGCTGTTAATTTAAGAGCTTGGACTAAGCCATGGCTAGAATGTCTTCTGGTTTCAAGATTTTAGGAGTCCATAAGCATTAGAGTTTCAGCCTTGCTTTGAAATAAAGTATTTTACTTTATCAAGTAAGAATTACACTGTATATGTATACCTATTGAAAAGCAAGCGATGAAAAGAAGAAAATGGTATGATTAACATGTTAACAGTATTGGTGGGGCAAAGGTGGTGGAAACCCAGGTTTTCTAGCCCTCCTGGTCACCTCTAATTTAATATTTAAATCAAAAGAACTTGCTTGAGTCCTTATTCTGCTTACATGAGAAATTAAAGCCCTGACTTCTGATTTCATTGAGTTATTAGTCTCTCATCTCACCTCATTCAGCTATTCCCTTCTTTCATCATTGCATTGAATCCAAATGTGGAATAGCATTCTTTTTCATTGATATTTTCCACCAAACCACAAATGTAAGGTAATTATATGTACTAGACCATTACTGAAGTGTTGGGCTCAACATACAGCTAAGCTTAGCAGGCTGCTTGCACTTTAATTCTTTGGAAGTGCTTGGCCAATCCCACTACTGAAAAGTCACAAACCAGAGACCCCTCTCACATCTGCCCTCCTCATCTCCCATACCTCCAGAAGCTCCCAGCGTCTCTCACTTTATTGTACATAACCGTTTAGCTCTGTTTCTCAATCGGGCCATCAGAGTGTTTCTTTTCACAGCTGATGATGGTGTTAACATGTAGATAACTAAACAAAGACGTTTCCATATGAGGAATTCTGCCTCTCTTGGTTACATGTTTTTTTTCCTTATAAGCAAAGTGGGAGGGCAAGGTAGGAAAGAGTGAGCAGGAGACATGCAGGTGGCTTGGAAAGAAGGAGGCCAAGAAAGGGAAATATTGTCCTTGAGTTGCCCACCACTGGCAGCATCCTGTGTTGAGGGTTTTACAAATATTATCCCAGTCAATCATCTCAATAATATGATCTACCTATGAAGTAGGTTATGTAATTGTCCCTCATTATAAAGATGAGGACACAGGTTTGGAGAGGTTAACTTGTTCAAGATCATATTGCTATTAAGGGGCAGACCTGAGATCTGAATATAGGCAATCTTTTTGCTTAATCACTGTAAAATGCTGCTTTGTCTATTATGCCAGTGTGGCACATATGTTATTGCATTTTATTCCCGTAAGCTATGTGCAATATTCATCATTTTTTTCTGAAAAGGAAACTTTTCCAAAGTCACACACAAAGTAAGGATGTAATGGCACCAGGAGTCAAACCCAGCTCGCTCAACTCCAAAGTCTATGTGGCATGATAGGCTTTCCACTGAAAATATTAATGTACCTATACTTTTACTTGAGTTTAACAAGCAGAATTTATAATAATTTTATTAAAAATTTTGCAAGGTTTTATAATTAATATCACATATTTGATGCTTAAGAACATTAAGTTTACAGTGTAAACAATAGAAAGAAAAGGAGAAGGAATGCTTCGAAGAAGATGAAAGAAAGCACCTTTAGATAGTAAAGATACCACTAGGCAAGAAATACAAATGGTTGGGATTGCGAGGTACTAGTATTCTAATTTCAGGATTTTAAACCCATGGATTCTGGTAGGAAACATATTACTGTGTGCTTTAACTTGATGAAAATTAACTGGCAAGTATGAAAACATACATTGTTGTCATTTTAAATGTTGCAACTAAAATACAGAGTTTTTACTGTCTTTTGACATTAGAATGTGCACAGAAACATTTTACACATAAAAATTACAGAAAAGGGTGACAGGCAATTTGAGTCTGTTCTTAAAGAGTAGCCCACCAGAGAAACGAAAAGAATTTAGAACCAATAGACTCAAATGCATCGGGGCCATCCCAGTGAATGCTTGAGTCCCTTGTTTTGAAGTACCTGGCATGTGTGTGTGCAGCCTCTGCTTGGTCCCCTCTGTGGACGCAGAACTCTGTTTTGTCTTAGGAAAGTAGGCTGTTGTGAGTATTAGAAAATTCAGTGCAGTGGTCAAATGTGTTTCCTGATATATTCTGTTGATTTTGGGTTTTGCTTAATGAGACAGGGGAGAATAAATTTATCCTGCTCTGTAGTGTTGGTTTAAATCCTTCTTTTTTTGAAATGTGGTCTTGCTCTGTTGTCCAGGCTGGAGTGCAGTGACACAATCACAGCTCACTGTAGTCTTTAACTCCTGGGCCCAAGTGATCCTTCTGCCTCAGCCTCCTGAGTTGCTGGGATTACAGGCTGAGACACCGTATCTGGTTCCTAAATCCTTTTCAAAAGGGAGGGAATGTGGTCAAATAGAAATGATGTTAGACTTGGGTCTCAGGGCCAGTTGTACGATACCTGAGGATCTGTTCTCTTGGCTGTTCTCTTTGCCCATCTCTTGGGGTTGCTTTAAGAGTCAAATGAGAATAAATATGAAAGTGTCTTAATAATAGCAGCTGATAGCTGTTCTTTGTGGTATATAAAATTAGTGCAGATAATGCTCTAAATATAAGCAGATAAGTCTAGAGTTCAGTAATTCAGAAACTTTAATTACACAAGAATTGTCAAGACATGGACACTGTGGGTATAAGTTTGTCTGTGTGGGGATGGGGGTGGGTTCTGGTTGTCAAAGGTCTGACACCAGAAGAGGGAACACATGCTCCAATCTACCTGCAGATGGGCCAATCCTTCTCGTGGGTGATGCTCCCAGGCGAGGCTCTCTGTCCTTAGCCTGATTCCCTTAAGCGTTGTCGTCCTGATCTGATTCCAGCAGGTGGATTGTGACTATAGGACTCTGCCTGGTTTTGTCCACCTTTTCCGCAGTGAGACTTTAATCCCCACATGAGGGTGAAGGGCCTGACCTACAGAGCAGATTTCGGAGACTCAACCAACATCTGCCTACCTCCTGCCATTGGTGGCTTAGTTTTCTTAATACTACGTTCTGCTTTTGGATGGGATTCACCTAATACCAAACCATTTTCTAAACAATGCTTCAGGTTTTTAAACTTCTGAGATTCTATGTCTTAGACCACTGGTCCTCAAAATATATAGTCCCTGAATCAGTAGTATCATCATCCCCTGGGAACTTGTTAGAAAGGCAAGTTTTGGGGCCCCAGTCCAGATCTACTGAATCAGAAAGTCTGAGGATAGAGTCCAGAAGTCTGTATTTTAACAAGCCCTTCAGGGGATTCCAATGCTGATTAAGGTTTGAGAACTCTGTCTTGAACTGTCTGATCGCCCTCTGTGCCGGCAATTTAGGCCACATCACCTCCTCCTTCTCCCTGTCCTAGTCACAGAGAAGGGTTTCTGCTTGGTGTCAGCTTGCACTGCCTTTCTACCAGCCTGTTGTTAAAATTCATCGAAAGGACCACCACTGTATCTATATATAAATAGTCTAGGTTAACAACAACAAAAAAGAATCATAAAAAGAAAAGTAAATAGCCTAGGTTAAGAGTACCGCAGGGGCATGTTGACCCACATATTTTGATGCTATAAGTTACAGATGTCCATCCTGATCTGAATTAACTGGGCACTTTTATTGCAATGACAAATAACATACAGTTCTTTCAAAAATGAAAGAAATGCCACTGAAGATGTTGGACTTGGGGTGACGGGGCACAAAGGGCGGGAAGTCAGTTAGGATAATAGCCCATTTCACACGTAGGATAACTTTCCTGTACTTTCTTCTTTTCTCCTCTTCATTTTCCTTCTTGTGTTTTCCTTTCTTCTCACAGGAACAGATGAGTAGTCTGCCAGTGTTATTAGCCAATGAAAAAAAAGAGAACATTACCTTATTTATAGACTTTGGGCGTTAATATCCAGAGGTTTAAATGTGAAAGCTAAGGTGGGGCTTCATGAGTTCTACTTAATTTCCTCAGGAATAACAAAGTGGGAGCTACAATACGTCTTTGTTTAGCTGCTATGGTTTTCATTAAATTTAATTAAGTCTCCCAGAAGCTTTAAATTTAGGCAACTTCAAAATACAGGTGGCTTCTGTTAAATGTAATTATATTCACTTTATAGCTGCCATGGTTTGGGAAAGCTGAGCCGTCAGACTTCAAATCTTTAATGAGTTCACCAGTGCTTTGGTTTCAGAATCCATTTCCAAGCAAAGCTCTGATTTCCCTCCCTCCCTCCCTTCCCTTCTTCTTCCTCTCCCTTCCTCCTCCCTCCTTTTCCTTCTCCCCCCTTTCCTCCCTCCCTTCCTTCTTTTCTCCCTCCTTCCTTCCTTTCCCTTTTGCAGAAGGCTGAGGCTAATATGAATCTAGCGAAAGCTTACAACCTCACTAATGAATTGAGGTCAACACTTCAGAGGTTAGTTTTCCCAGAGGTATTCTAAGCCAGTCTGGTTGACCAGCAGGGCAGGTGTATGAGGCAGGCAGGGGTCCTTGAGTTCAGTAGATTATCTGTCCAAAGAACCAAGGGGCCACAAGTCTGGCAGGGATGAGAACAAATGTCTGGCACTACCTTAACGGCAACCACCACTGCCAGAGTGGACGGGGACTTACATGCACGGAGCTCCCCCTCACCTTCTGTTTAATCCCTTTTCCTTTGATCCAAGTACATCCTTTTGATTTTTAGATTTGGAAAGGAGTTATTGCTAGTTTCTTGTGAAGTTAGTACGATAACATTGCAGAAAGCCTCTGATCAATGTTTCCCCAATGACAAATTGAGTCACAAAAAGTAACTTGCTCAAGGTCACACAAAATAGAATCTCAGTTTTCTGAACCCCCATCTATGTGCAGTCCTGCAAATTGAGGTGGGCTTAGGGAGTAGGAGGAGGAGGATGAGGAGTTATTAAAGAGGGATCCAACATTTTCATATGACAACAGTCCCTCCTCAGAGATCCCAGAACAATTGGATTTTCTGTAAGTGTGCTGAAGTTTCATCTCAGCATTTCTCTCACTCACCTAAGAGCATATTACATCATTGTAAAGGCAATGAGAGAAGGTTGTCATAAGTTTGATGAAGTTCAAATATTTTTGTATTCTTGATATCAACTACATTTCCCTGTGTCTGAACGTAGATTATCTAAGTCAATGCAATTTATTTGCAGGTAAACAATTTTCTTTTACAGTTGCAAGCAGATTTCTGTACTACTTTTGTACACTTTATTTAATTCCAACTATAATCTGGCACACGTTTAGTGACATGCATAATTGTTATTGTGAATTGCGGTCATTGGGGAAAAATGGCAAGGAGTTGAATAAACTGGTTAAATTGGTGGTATTTCTATACAGCTAAGCAAATCAAATGTTTAAGTTTTGTTTCTCTTTGATATTTGTTCAGTATCTATAATCAGCATTACTATAATTGATTTTTTCAATATTATCAATTTTTCTTTTATTCATACAAAATAAAAACATTTCTCTCCAATTCAGGATTGCATATGGACTAGGTATTGATGGTATCAAGGAATTTTATTAAGTATAGTAATACAATTCTATTTTATTTTGGTGTTCTAATTATGTAAAAAAAATCCTCGTGTTATATAAATGCACACTGAATTATATAGCATCGAAGTGATATGATAGTTGTTTATACTACTCTCTCTACTTTTGTGCATATTTGAACATTTTCATAATAAAAAGTTAGCCCCTCATATATGTGCATGCTGTAATGCAGAGCATGGATCGAATCCATGCATATATGAAGGTCCAGTCATGGCCCTTGTATTCAAGATGGCAGTCAGTGCTGGCTCTTCCATAGCCCCTTCTTAGGGCTGTTCTGCTCAGGTTCTTTTTTTGTTTTTTTTCTTTTATGCAGAATAATTCTTAGGTTCCCATCACCCAGGCTCTTGATATCTACAATTTAACACTCAGTTCTCTTCCATAACACCGTGACTTCCAGGACATAGCATATTTAGGTAAAAGGCCCTGCTGTGGCCTTAGACCTAAGCTACGTTTTCCAATTCTGTTTACCAGAGCCCCTCATTTAGGGAAATCACTTGGCATTTGTGTCACCTAGCAAAGGCCATTGACAGAGTGACCTAGGGAAGCCTGAGAAATGCCAGCGCTACTTCCCGGTTTTTGTGACAACCAGAATGACCCCCAGATGTCCAAATTGGCCCAGGCCCCAGGCATGTGGGTAGCTAGTTCTGGGGTGGGTAGGACCGAGAGGATGGGAAAGAAGGAGCAGTCTCTGCACTCAGACTGAGCCTTTGTGAAAGCTGGGATCCTCATGCTGGGGAAGGAAGGGTTCCAGTCCCTCAAGCTGTGTGTATGGCATGCCAGTTTCCCCTGGCTCATGCCTTCCACCCACCGTTTCCCCCTCCATCTCCAGAAAATCATTAAGTGCTCCCTGCACATTTTCCCTTCATCTACTTGCTGGTGGGTAAAATGCCTGTAAGGAGAGAACACATTTTAATCTGCAATCATTGATGAACTATATAAAAGCAAACACTAGTTGAAACGAAGCATCGGAATTCCTTTGCCCTGAAGGCTAATCAGTCCTCAAGTATTTAGTGGTGATATCAGAGCTTCTCCTAAAGATAGGGAAAGAAGGCGGTGGGGATGGTTTGTGGATTTTCTTCTAGAAAGCAGAAGAGGCTGCTCTGACTCGCTCTCCTCTGTGGACTCAAAAAGATGGTTCTCACTTCTCTGGCCCTTTTTGCCTAAGGCAAGGAAGACCTGAGGGGAAGCCCGAGGTGTGCTTTTGAAGCACGGAGGATCCTTGCTACATTTGGCCTATGGAAATAAATGTTATTGCTTTGGAGTATGACATTTTCGTTTCTCCAAATGCGACTGGGGAGGGGGTCTCAGAGCTCTGGAGAAGGCAAGTGTAAATTAGGAAGGCCGGCACATGTTCTCTTTGTACTTAGGTGCTAGGATGGTCACCTCGTTTTGATATTGTAACAATTGAGTTTTTCTCTCTGGTTGTGTTATATAGAGACTGAGGTTGCATACATAAAACAGCTGAGCCATGATTCCTAATACGGGTGCTTATGTTTTTAAATCCTTGCTCTTTGCCATAAATTAACTGTAATTGTTAATGTGCTTTGATATTGTCTTAAGCTGTGCTTGTTGTGAGAAGATAATTCAGAAAGAATTTTTAAAATTTTAAAATTTCTATAGCTTTGGGGATACAAGTGGTTTTTGGTTACATGGATGAATTCTATAGTGGTGAATTCTGAGATTTTAGTGCACCCATCATCCAAGCAATGTATGCTGTATCCAATATGTAGTCTTTTATCCCTTAGTGCCCACCCCACATCCCCATGCTGAGTCCCCAAAGTCTATTATATTACTCTGTATGTCTTTGCTTCCTCACAGCTTAGCTCCCACTTAGAAGTGAGAACATAAGGTATTTGATTTTCCATTCCTGAGTTACTTCACTTAGAATAATGGCCTCCAACTCCATCCAAGTTGCTGCAAAAGACATTAATTCATTCCTTTTCATGGCTGAATAGCATTCCATGGTGTTATATACCACATTTTCTTTATCCACATGTTGACTGCTGGACACTTAAGTTGTTTTCATATCTTTGCAATTGCAAATTGTGCTGCTATAAACATGAGTGTGAATGTGTCTTTTTATGTAATGACTTCTTTTCCTTTGGGTAGATACCCCCAGTAGTGGGATTGCTGGGTTGAATGGTAGATCTACTTTTAGTTCCAGAAAGGATTTTTTTTTTTTTAAATTAAGATTACCCATGACTACTAACTGAGTTATCTTACATACGGTATTAGACACAAGGTAATCAGCCCATAATTTTCCTTCATGACCAAAATAATAGTGCCTCGTACAAAATGTCCTTTGTGCCAAGGACTGTAACAGAGCCTAAGCTATATTTTAAGTGTACTTGTAAAAGGCTTGAAATGAGAAGGGATAAATTAAGTTGACTATAAAGGGGACATGAGTCTCAGCCACATTATGCTTACTCCTGTCCTTCTGCAGTCCCTATTTCAGACATGAATTCATTGAGGACATGTTGTACCCCTCTGAATTGTTCACAAGCTATTAAAGTATTTGCAGTGGTGAAAGGTAATATCAGACACTTCCCCTCTCTATGATTTTGGAGATGTTTTAAGATGTGCAGGGACTTACTGAATTGCTAATTAGTGTTGAACTCTTAAAAGGCTTGTGCTACAGAGGAATCATGACCCGGTGAGCAGTTTTATCTGCCTTTAGAAAGCATGATTATATTTTTCTTCACTAGGCTTTCATCTGAGTCAGAAATCATGCAACAATAATATTGTGATACTGAGACAAGGGCAGCAATAGTCCAGTAGGGAAGCAGGGGGAATCTGGAAAATTCTGCAAATCCAGGCAAGGGAGCAGGATCTGGAATCCAGAAGGCCGGGGAATCAGTAGCAGTGACTTTAACAAGTGATCATGAAATCTATGACCTCTAGATTTGGCACAGACTGCAAATGGGTTCTTGAAGGTTTTAGCTATTTAGAAGGACTTTGTGGACACAGAACCAGCAGCATCATTATCTAGGCACTAGTTATAAATGCAAGTTCTTTTGCCAAGATCAGAACTACTGAATTAGCAGTCTGTTTTATGTGTCCAGGTGATTCTGATGCTTGCCCAAGTTTAGGAGATGCTAGTGTACATTCCTTCAGTGGATCCCAGCAAAAGGAATCTAGCCCTGGGATTTCCAGAACTCTTGGTGAGTGGTGAAGATTAGAGCTTGGTTTCTAAGCCCTAGGTAGTGAATGAGTGAATAGAAGGTTGAGTTTTGGTGGCTGAAGCTGGCCACAAATCCAACAACAAAATTTCTTTTTGTAAAAATCTGGGAGATATTTTTCCTCTTCAGTATGAAATATTCCTGAACCTAAGAAAGAAAGTACTGGCTTAAGAAGGAAAGGGGAAAGAGAGATTCTGGGAAACACCAAGACACAGACCTGACTAATGGTTATCAAGTTGACAATATGAAAAGGGAATTTATTCAATGAGAGTAAATACAATTTTGTATCAAAATGAAGCACATAAAATTAAATATGGATAATGATTACCATCAAATTGTTGAATTTCAGTAGAGGTAGTTTCCATTAGTAGAAATCACATTTTTATCTCCATACCAGCTCATAGACAACATTAATGATAGAAAAGAGTAATGGGATTTTTAGTCATTTACCCTTGAATCAGTTATATTACAGGTCCATGGCTGGGAATCTGATGGCACAAGGATTAAATATGAAACCCCTCTTGCATACCATTATACACGTAATGTTGTTCTTCACATTCAGGCTGATTCATTTGGTAATGTAAGGAATTCCAACTGGAGTATGGACTTTTACAAATGTTTTCCTTCATCGGTGAAACCAGCATTTATTAAGTGGCTGTGATGTGGGTAATGGGTAAGAATGTTCTCTCCCTTTCTCCAAGGAAAAATTCATGTGAACAATAGTAAGCTATTTGACTACAGGTTTACATAGGAATAAAAAGGATACAAAAGTAAAGGCAAACAAACAAGAAAACCTGACCTCAAGACAAACTCTAAGCTTTTGAAAATGAGAGCTTTTTTGTATGAAGGAGAAACCATATCTAAAACTAAAAATATCACTTTGTAGATGGTTTGCCTTTGGGATATGGGGCACTTAATTTTCTAAAATGACTTTTTTCCTTCTATGTATATTAAATGCTGGACTAATTATTCCTTCTGGAGCATCCTTTTAGGCTGAATTGATTCCCTATCATGACTGCTCTGAAATAGTGAACACACAAATTGCTTTTTAGAAGGCTGGATATAATATCAGACACGGACTAAGAAAGGATTCCTCAATTCTTCATATGTCCACTTTATGACTTATTCTTCTCATCATGTGCTTTAGAAATTAAACATAAATCAGATTTTCATGTCATTTTTATAAATAATAGTCTTTGAATCTTTTAAAATAAAATACATGCTTTCTGCTACTAGATGTCTAGAAAAAAAATGGAGTAATGTTTCTTCCTTGGAGCTCTAGTAAAGATTCTTTTATGTTAATGTTCTTTTTAACAAATGAAGCTTCAGGGTAAAAGTCCATTCAGCAACACCAATAGGAAATAAATGACAAGCAACAAACCATAATTAGAAATGTAGTCAGAAAACAAGGCTAGATCTTAATTGAGATCTGGTTTTTAACCTTGTAGAACATAAACACACACATATATATTTACCATGTATAGTTATATCTATATCCATCCATATCCATATTCCTCTCTCTACATATATATATACACACACATACATATATAGTTATATATACATACACACACACACACGTGTACATATATAGTTATCCGACTAGGTAAAGTTACCTTTACCTTTTCCCATAGCAGGCCAAAATATTTGTGCTTTACAGTATGGGATCAAAACCTTCATTATATTTAAGCAATGAGAATATAACAGATTTAGACACTGGAAGGCAGGAAGTGGGATAAAAATTAAAATGAAGGGAAGAGGGTCTAATATTTCAACAATAAGCCAAGTGTTTCTATATATTATATGATCTTCAAGGCAATGCTTTAGGGATAATATCTTCATTTTATAGATGAAGTATAGAGGGATCAAGAATATCCTCAAGATCATGGACTAAAAATGGGGATTTATTGAAGAAATCTGTAGCAAAGGCACGTCTTTGGCATCGGGACAACAAAATCCAGGGAATGCCAGAGCACTAATGGGGTGAATAGTTGATAAAAATATTTCAGCGCTGACCTGTGCCTTTGGTCATGTATCGCTCTGATTTCTGACCCTCCAGACTCGCAGGGCTGATGAATACGATCTCAGGAGATTGCCTCCTCCTGATGTGCTGTGCTTCCCTAAGAGTTTTCACATAACAATCTTGTCTGGAGGAGTTGCTCAGCTGTGCTTCTATGGGACCTGGGATTCTTCTCTGGACCTCATCAAATTCCCTCTCTTTAAATTCATTGTTATCCAAATACAAAAGTGTGATAAAAGCATTTTCAGGCATACAAGTCCTCAGATGGTTTGCCATTGTGAACGTGTACATTGAAAACATTTGGGGAGGAAATATTCAAGTGAGAAGAAAGACACATTCAGCATATGGTGCAAGAGATCAAGAGGAAAGTAATAAAATAGCTTGGTGAAATGTATATGTCTTACAAAAGATATGGGAGGAAAAGAAAGAGAAAAAGTATATTTGTAACAATCCAGATTAAAATTCTAGGTAATAACAACATAATAAATGGTGGGCATTGGAAAACAAAAGGAGACGAGTACTTGTCTTGTGAAGGGGATGGTGTAGCTTTTGATAACTTTAATAAATTGGTAGGTTTAAATAATGTGTAAATGATGAATCTTAGGTTAAGTGCATTCACTATAAGAAGAAAGGTAGGGCCAGGAGTGGTGGCTCATGCCTGTAATCCCAGCACTTTGGGAGGCTGAGGCGGGCGGATCGCCTGAGGTCAAGAGTTTGAGACCAGCCTGGCCAATGTGGCAAAACCCCATCTCTACTAAAAGTACAAAAATTAGCCATAATGGTGGTGGGCACCTGTAATTCCAGCTACTCGGGAGGCTGAGGCCAGGAGAATCGCTTGAACCTGAGAGGCGGAGGTTGCAGTGAGCTGATATGGCACCACTGCACTCCAACCTGGGCAACAGTGTGAGACTCCGGCTCAAAAAAAACAAAAACTAAAAACTAAAGGTAGGTGTTTAATTTTATGTCAGCAGAAAAAGCTTAATGCTTAAAAGACAGAAGGAAAAGAGAAATAAAGGAAGTTATGATAAAGAGTAACTGTTAGAGTCGATGAAAGAAACATTATAATGTATAAATAATCAGAGTAAATATAAATAGTTGAAGCCAACCATCTAAAAGACAATAGACTCAAATTTGATTTTAAAAAAAACTCTGTCACTTAAAAAATACAAAGTTTGAAAATAAAAGAATGGAAAAAGATGTACAATGAAAGAGAGTCACAATGTTCACATTTGACAAAACAAGAACTAAAGGCATAGGGGGTTGTTATATTCTGGCAAACCAACGATGAGAAAAGACGCTGTAATGACCACAAACATATACACTCAATAACATAGCTATAAAAGCAAAAATGGACAGAACTTCAGGCAGAAATAATGAATCAGGACTTGTAGCTGTAGATTTTAACACACCTCTCTGGCAACAGGTTCTTTCATTTCATTTCAGCTATTTGTGCTAATAAGGATACAAGATCAGTATACAGAAGTTAATTGTATCTATACAGTAGGAATGAGCAAACCAAAAATGAAATTAAGAAAATAATCATTGCATATTATGTACGGATATCAAAATATATATGTCCTCAAAATACATCCCACTATTATATATCAGTTAAAGAATCAATAAAAATTCATTAAAAACCTGCCAACAAAAGAATAAAATACTTAGGAGTAAATTTAACCAAACAATTTCTAGCCTTGTACAGTGCAAACTAGTAAACACCATTCAAGTAAATTAAAGTGGACCTAAGTAAATGAAAAGACGTTCTATGTTCATAGACTGAAAGATAATATTATTAAGATGGCAATATTTCTCAAACTGGTCTACAGATTCAATGCATCTCCTATCAAAATCTCAGCTACTGCTTTTGCAGAAATGGAGAACTGCTCCTTAAATTCATATGGAAATGCAAGACAGCCAGAATAACCAAAACAAAAAAAGAATAAAGTTGTAGGACTCATGTTTCCTGATTTCACAATTTACTACAAAACTACAAAATTCAAAACTGTGTGGCACTAGCATAAGGATTATATATATAGATCAATGGAATAGAATTGAGAGTCTAGAAATAAACCCATACATCTATAACTGATTTTTCATAAACAGTTTTTATTTTTAGGTTTTGTGGAAACCAGTTGATTTTTGGCAAGGGTACTAAGTACAATCAATGGGGAAAGAATAGACTCTTTCACAGATGATGCTGGGACAACCGTTTATCCATGTGTGAAAGAATGAAGTTGGACCCCTACTTCACACCATACACAAAAATTAAAAACAAGATGGATTAAAGACCTAAATGTAAGAGCTGAAACTATAAATCACTTAAAAGAAAACATAGGTGCCAGGTGTGGTGGCTCACCCCTGTAATCCCAGCACTTTGGGAGGCCGAAGCGGGTGGATCATGAGGTCAGGAGATCCAGACCATCCTGGCTAACATGGTGAAACCCCGTCTCTACTAAAAATACAAAAAATTAGCCGGGCATGCTGGCACGTGTCTGTAGTCCAGCTACTTCGGAGGCGGAGAAGGAGAATCGCTTGAAACTGAGAGGCGGAGGTTGCAGTGAGCCGAGATCCCGGCACTGCACTCCAGATTTTGTCTCCCAAAAAAAAAAAAAAAAAAGAAAAGAAAAAGAAAGAAAACATAGGCATAAATCATTATATCCTGGGATTAGGCAATGATTTTTTAGATATGATACCTAAAGCACAGGCAGCAAAATAAAAAAAATAGATAAATTGAACTTCATAATATTTTTAAAATTTTAAAAATTGTGCTTCAAAAGAAACTATTAAGAAAATAAAAAAAACTGAGAAAATATTTGCAAATCCCATATTTGATAGAAGTCTGGTGTTCAGAATATATGAATAACTCTTATAACTCAACAGTAAAAACACAAACGGACACAAGTTGGAATAGACATTTCTCCAGAGAAGATATACAAATGCCAATAAGCATGTACAAAGCTGCTCAACAACCTTAGTTATTAGAGAAATGCAAATCAAAGTCATAATGAGATGCCACTTCATATCCACTGGAATGTGGAGACATTGGAACCCTTATTCATTTTACTGGTGGAAATGTAAAATGATGCAGTCACTGTGGAAAAGATTGATAGTTAAAAAACATAGATTTACCATATGATTCAGCCATTTGACTCCTAGGTATATATTTAAGAGAATTAAGAACATATTTCCACGTAAAATCTTGAACATACATGATCAAAGAATACTATTCATAATAGCCACAAAGGGGAAACAACCCAAATGTTCATTGACAATAAATAGGTAAACAAAATATGGTGTATCCATGCAATGAAATATTTCTTTCTTTTTTTTTTGGCGTGTTGTTAATTATTTATTTAAAGGTGATCTTATATAATAGAAAAGGTATTGTTTGTAGTCTCCTAGAGAATGTTACTATGCAAATGCTGGCCAAAAGGCAGATAAGTATGTCAACAATAATTACCAAGTAAACAAAATAATATGTCTACAAATGCTTTTTTTTTTTTTTTTTTTTTTTTTTTTTGAGACGGAGTCTCGCTCTGTCGCCCAGGCTGGAGTTCAGTGGCCGGATCTCAGCTCACTGCAAGCTCCGCCTCCCGGGTTCACGCCATTCTCCTGCCTCAGCCTCCCGAGTAGCTGGGACTACAGGCGCCCGCCACCTCGCCCGGCTAGTTTTTTGTATTTTTAGTAGAGACAGGGTTTCACCGTGTTAGCCAGGATGGTCTCGATCTCCTGACCACGTGATCCGCCCATCTCGGCCTCCCAAAGTGCTGGGATTACAGGCTTGAACCACCGCGCCCGGCCTACAAACACTTTTAAACACTAACAATCAGCCAGATGATCTAGAACCTTAAGTAATTATGCAATTTGAAAGCTATGTTCAAAGAAAAATACAGAGTTTAAGAAAGTCTAGTTCATTATCAGAAAATAACCTACTGAGGAGACAAGAGTAGTTTTAAACATTTCTGTTTCAGGTTTTGAGATAATCAATCATTAATATAGGGACTTCTCAGAGAGTTTTTGCTCCATATGAGATTCCTATTTCTTTTTTCTTTTTTTAAAAGTATACTTTAAGTTCTGGGGTACATGTGCACAACGTGCAGGTTTGTTACATATGTGTACTTGTGCCATGCTGGTGTGCTGCACCCATCAACTCATCAGCACCCATCAACTCATCATTTACATTAGGCATAACTCCCAATGCAATCCCTCCCCCCTCCCCCCTCCTCATAATAGGCCCCGGTGTGTGATATTCCCCTTCCCGAGTCCAAGTGATCCGCAATAAAATATTTCATACCATAAAAAGGAAGAAGCACTGAAATAGCTACAATATGGACAAACCTTGAAAGCATTATATAAGTGAAAGAAGCCAGACATAAAAGGCCACTTTTTGTATGACGCCATCTATGTGAACTATCCAGAAGAGGAAAATCCATAGAGCCAGAAAGTAGATTAGTGGTTGTCAGGGGCTGGTGGAAAGAAGCGAATGGGAATTGATGACCAATGCATATAGGATCTCTTTTTGGGGTGATGAAAATATTCTGGAATTGGACAGGGGTAATAGTTACACAATCTTGTGAATATACTAAAACCCACTGAATTGCACAGTTGAAATAGTGAGTTTTATGGTCTGTGAGGCTAGTTCTAAACATTTCACAATTACACATGACTGATTTTCTAGAACAAATATAGAGAACTAATAAAACCGTAAATATTAATACATTAAAATGGTATTTCAATTTATTTAAACAAACTGAACCCCAGTGGGGTCCCCCTCCTTGTCACCCCAGCATCGGATTGTTCTACAGTAAGTTCTACCAAATATTCAAGGAACAGTTCATTTCTAACTCAGATATGCCAAAAAATGAAAGGTAATAAAAACTACCTAGCTCATTTTAGGGATCTAGAGTAATAAATATGATTCTCAATGTGTGTGGGTGTGCCCCTCTGCCAAGATGTGTGGCTCCGTCAGCGCCAGCTGGACCTTGGAGCCTTCATGATGCTGATGCTCACTGTGCCCAGAGATGGGTCACAAGGTGCCAGGTCCTTTCCTTCTCCCCTGTCACTCGCCATTGCCCAGCAGATGAGAGCTCTATGTGTTCAGAATTGGAGATTTAGGTTTCTGGGGTAGCATCTATGTCATACAGGTATCTGAGTGTGGTTGAGTGTGGTGGATGGGGACTGAATATCACACTGGAGCCTCCTGATTAGAAGAAACTGAGGCACATAGAAGAGGAGTGCGCCTTTGCATGTGAGGCTGGGAGATGAAAAGAGACACATAGAGCCTGGTTATTACCCAAATGTCTGAGTTGGAAGTGACTGCAGAGATCACCATGTCAGTTTCTGGGCCACTGCAGGTGTCACTTCTCTCTGACCAGACTGAGTGAATGTCCTCTTCCCAGAGGTGAGGTCACAACTACTTGGGAGCTACTCCCTCCCAAGATAGCTGGGTCAGAAAGTCCTTCCTTGGACTGAGTAAATCTACTTCCCTGGGGGTGTTCCCTGAGAACATGAACAGATTGAGCTACTATGGGCAGGCGAACATCAACTGGTGGGAAGAAATAAGGACTTCAGAATTTAAGGGCGTAGGTTACCCACCAAGTGCCAAGAAGGTGCTGGCTGCTACACAACAGGTACTCGAAACAGATGGAGGACGACCAAGACAGTAAGGGGTCTTGACGGAGGGGTCAAAGGGCAGCTGGGCTAGCTTTTTTCACATACAGCTGCTGTTGCTGGGTAGCACATGATATTAATGTGCTGGGAAAAAAATCCACACAAACCAGAGGCTTGTCTGTTATACTGATGTCATTTCTATATCAGCCCATGTATGGGAAGTCCTCCAAGACGGATTTAATCTAGGAATTAATTTATCCAAGAATATACATGCTCTCTGTGAAGAAAAGTTTAAAATATAAATAAAGGACATAGTAGATAATCTGAATAAATAGACATTTTGTGCTCTTGGATAAGATGATTTATGCAATAAGGGTTATTCTTGTATAATCTCTAATTCAACCCCAATAAAAATTCCTGTTGGACTTTTTTTGATGGTCTTGATGGCATTTATCATAAAATTTTACAGAATAATGAAAGTTAAAAATTAGTAAACCAATCTTTTTTTCTATTGCGGTGAACACAAGATCTACCTTCTTATCAAAATTGTAAGTGTCCAGTAGAATATTGCTAGCCTAAGTACAATGTTGTACAGCAGATCTCTAGAGTTATTTCATAGTAAGCCAGTTTTTAAAAAAGAAGAGTAAATAGGGTAACTTTCCTTTGAACATATTAAGACAGACTACAAAGCAGCCATAGTACACAATAAAAAGTGTGACATTGGTGCAAGGACAGCCAAATAGATCACTGAAACTGAATCGAGAGCTCAACAATGAATTCATATTGATTGGAAATTTATATAATAGGAAGGTGGCACCGTAAGTGAACAAGGAGAGGAAGGAGTTTGTAGTAAATGCTAATAGAAAAACAAGCTCATTAAATGGAGTAAAAAAGATTGATCTTATTGTAACACCACATTATAAAAGTAGATTCTAGACGAATTAAAGATCTAAATGTAAAACTTAAAACTGTACAGTTAATTAAAGAAAAATGTAGGATAATATCTTTGTGACTTTAAGATGGGGAAAGATTTAGTAAATAAAAATTCAAATGTAAAATCCGTAAGAAAGAAAAGTTGATTTTCATTATATCTGGGCAATGTTATTACAAAGATTAGAATGTCAATAGTCTGTAAGTAAAGTTTCTAATGCCAGCGAGGGACTAATACCTAGAACACACAGATAACTAAAATAACAAGAAAAAGGTACAAATCCTGGTGGAAAATGGCAAAGTATATGAAAAGAAAATTTACATATTACATACAAAATTTCTACAAGAACATATGCAAATAAAAGAATGCTAGGGTTTGGTTTGTTTGACCCCTCTAAATCTCTTGTTGAAATCTGTTATCCAGTGTTGGAAGTGGGGCCTAGTGGGAGGTGTCTGGGTTATGAGGGCAGATCCTTCATAAATAGATTAATGCCCTCCAGGGGGCAGGGTGAGTGAGTTCTTACTGTTCTCCTGAGAGCTGGTTGTTAAAAAGAGCATGGCATCTCCTCTTGTTTACCATGTGATTTCTGCATGCACCAGCTCTCCTTTTCCACCACTAGTGGGAGCAGCCTGAAGCCCTCACCAAAAGCAGAAGCTGGCCCCATGCTTCATGTGTAGCCTGCAGAACTGTGAGCCAAATAAACCTCTTTTTAAAAAATAAGTTATCCAGCCTCATGTATTACTCTATAGCAACACAGACTAATACAAATAATATACATTGTTATCTTTAAAGAGGAAAGAATATGCTAGTGGGGCATAGAGATTTAACAAATATGCATGTACAAAAACAAAGGAAGTAATGAATAAATAAGAAAGGGGTTCTGTGTGAACCAAAGAACTGAGTCCTATTAACTGAGGAGTATAATTGCCTTACCCTTCTCCAATGGAGACACAAAAAGAAGAAAAGAGATGAAGCTGTATATGTCTCTTTTAAGCTTCAGGCCCACCCACCTCTTCCTAGTTTTATCTCTTTAGGCCATTTACACATCTCCTTTTCGATAATTAGGTAACCCCAGAGGCTGTTCTTATGGTTACCTAAATTAATGTATAAAAGACACCTGTCACTGAGTATATACTCAATACTGGCTTCCTCTTCCTCATTTTAATATTTTCTTTTTCATCTGCCTTTCATCTAATAGTTCTTTATTTGAAATCTTTCAAAACCCTTCACCACTGTGTTCATTCTCCTGTTTTTTATCCTTCTCTTTTGAAGTATGGTCACCTTAGTACCCTACTGAAGGTTTGTTTCTGGTGCATCTCTCTTCTGGAGATGGCACATCTGTGAATGCAGGTTGGGAAAACATGGGCAGTTTCAGCAGCCACATCACCACCCACCCAGCCTCCATCCCTACCCTTGAACTCTATCGTGTAACTCATGCTGCTAAAGTCCTTTCTCTCCCATCCTCTCTTGGTGCAGTTGTTTCTTAGTCCTAAGTAAAAGATAGGATGTAGGTATCTGTTAGATTTTCATTAAATTTGACCTCAGATTTGCCCTCAGACTCTTCATTGTGTTATCAAAAAATTTCCTCCAGGTTTGTATCATTTCCAAATTTGATCAATATATCATGTAGATTTCTTGGGCAGAGCTAGGAAAAAATTGGCGAAAGTTACAGAAAAGCAGGTTTAGCCACAACATAAGGAAAGCCTTTAGTAATGAGAATGATTTTAGAATGGTCTTTAACAGGAACTAATTTTTATGAAGGTAGTCAATTCCTCGTCACCAGAAGTGCCCCTGATGTAGCTGCTAGATCAAGGCAGGCACTGGAGTCCAGTGGATCTTATCCCTCCCTCCCCTATATTGCTAGTTTTTAAAAAACTTCGCAGGACTTGCCCCTTAACCTCAGATATTTTTATTTCATTGATCTGGCATGGAACCAGACATCAGATTTCTTTTTTAAAGCTCCCAGACGAATACAATATGGCTCCATAGATGAGAACATCTATTGTAAAAAAAACCATTGACGCCCAGGTTGGGAAAGTTGGGTCTGACAACCTGAAGTTTTTCCTTTTCCCTATGAGATTATGTATTTTAACTTCCTATCTGGTACAAAGACAGGTGCTTAGTGCCTTTTTATGCTGAACTTTCCTCCCTGTATTTTCCCCTATGTCCACACCGGAGCTGTCTTTGTGAAAGGTGGTGTATGCTTTTACTTTTGGGTACTGAAATATTGTACTCCCTTTGAGATCAATGCCCTTATTCTCTTACCCCCTCAAACTGGAAATTGCAGCACTTTCTTCAAAGGGACAATTTTCTGTAGAAGAAGCTATTTAAATTAGCAGCACAAGATTGAAGACAACACATTTAACTGTGAAAAGGCCATCCACAGTAGTCTTAAGTATAAGGTTTTATTTTATTTTATTTTATTTTTTGGTCCATATGTTGAACTGGTTTAGGAAAACCCCAGATTCTTGTTAACTTTGACAATTGGAAAAGCCATTAAGGGATGATTACAAGAGCTTCCGTCTATAGGCGCTTGTTAATTATCTGCATCCTGCAGGGAAGAGAATGAAGTTGCGAGGAAAAGGGGAACAAGAACAGAGATAAATCAGCTGCAGAACTCCAGCCTGAAGTCCTCTCATCAGCACTGGCTTCTTGTTTTTCTGAAGAGTGAACTTTTCATGAAATTTGAGTCCTCAGGTGCCTCTTTGTCCTTTCAGACTCACTATCTGCTCTTTCTGCCTTTTTAACTTCCCCGAGGGTAGATGGGCAGGCTGCTCTCCTGTGACACAGTGCCATTTTTTAGAGTTAATTCTTATGTCTTTTGCTTCCTTTCAGGAAAATGTTCAGTGCTTGACATTATAACAGGCTCCTTAAATACCTGTGAGAGGGTAAAGTTCACTAAAACAGAATCCGTTGCTTCTGGTTGAATAGCAATTATTCTTGATCCAGAATCTTAACCTTCCAACTATTAAAATGTTAAATGTAAACAGACTCTCATGTTGCCTTAAATAAATGCCTTCCTTAAAAAAAAACAAGAACAAAAACAACTCTTTCTCAAATTAATTTTCACAGATAGTTTCATGGATTTCTCTCCTTAACCTGACAATTGGCCAAACAGTATTTACTCCTAAATACTGTTTCTAAATTCTTGTTTCAGCGCAATGGGATGCATGAGGGTATATTTTTTAAGGCACAAAGACAATTTATTTGCCTATGATATCACAAATGGGTGTTTATTATTTATTACCCACCTGGAGCCACAGTTGCTGTGTCATCCCAAGGCTGGAATTCTGGATGAAGAGGAGGAGCCTTTTTGGGGTAGAACTTGAAGGATGGGGACAGGGCATTCATTTATTCATAAAATTATATGCTCTCCTTGGACATATAGAAAAAATCATAAGTTCATGTTTATGCAGATAATTTTTAATTCATATGCTTTTTTGGGAACATAAAAAATGATGCGTATATAAAACGAAAGAAGTACCGTGCCTCACTGCATGCTTTCAGAATGTTGATTGATGTGTAGTGTCAAGCAGGCTTCTCGAGAAAAAAACCACAACGATGAACAGCATCGGTGAGGAATTTTAGTTTTGGCTTAGCTCTTCTTGATACCCAAAGATTTCACTTTAGAAGTCTGGCCCCGAAAAGGGATAGGTAAGTGCTTACTGCTCCAGGAAGTTCTTCTAACTCTTCTGTGACCCTTTTGAGTCGTTTGCACGATTGTAGGAACCAGGCTTAAAGACTTTCCCAACCAAGAATCAGTGCTCTGTGGCCTGGTGGAGGTTGACAATGTTGACATGACCAGGTGTGACCACCTTCCTTGAATCTCCTGGAAGCCTTCCCTTAGTGTATGGTCCAGGCACCATTACTTAGCCTGGAGGAATGGAGACCATTGCAACTAGAAGGAATCTTGGTGTCTTGGCCAGTAAGAGGCTGTCACACCAGCACAGCCACCTGATCTTTGGGTCCTGGCACCTGAAAATTTTGGTTCAATTAAAAAATGACCAAACAAGAGCGTGCATCTAAACTAGCTCCTGTTGTATAGCTGGCTGCTGCCAGGATTCATGTTACAGATGGGATGGAAATGAGTTTTGTTAATTACATAATTTTGAACTATTTAATTCAGCTAAAATTATTCCAGACCCATTTGATGAATAGATTGTGAATATGAATAAGCTTTGGTATGCATTTGCCTTATATTTGAGTAAAATTCCATATTTGTATGCCAATCATCCATCTTCTGTAATTATGATTATCATCAGTTCGAGCAGCCCTCCTACTTGTGTTTATATTTTCATATGACCTGCTACTTACAAAAATGTCAATGCCTCTGATCTAGACTGTGGTTGTCTAGGTCTTGCTTGTCCTCAGATACTTTTCTTGTTTTCTCCCTGCTGTGTTTTTTCACAAAGGGGCTGAGCCATGAAGGCTGTTGTTTATCAAATTCCTGTGTTAGCTGGCTTCTCACTTAGTGTAGCCAGAAGCAGGCACTGGTTAAAGATTGGAGGGAGGTTGGGATACAGCAGAGGGGAGAAGCCAGGGTATTTCTCCTTCTTCCTTTCTGCCTTGGGCTGATTCCCTGGCAGCAGGCACATTAATCCCATGGCTCCAACTCCCATTGTGCTGGCCCAGCATGAGTCAAGCCTTCGTTGGATGATTGAATCTCCTGAACTCCAGCAATACCACCTTCCCTCTTTGTTCTCCAGCCTAGTGGTTGTATTGGCTTCCTTTTGTTGGTAATGTCTGAGTTACTGCATCATCCCATTTGGCTCTCAGCTTTTCTGTAACCTGTGTAACTCATTCAGTGCATTAAATTCCCTGTTATAAATACTTTTAGTGGTACATAATCCAACCTCCTCATTTTATAAAGAAAAAATATGAAGTCCAGAGTGATTAAAGTATGCCTCCTAAAACTATCTGGAAGTCAGATTTCCAGCATTTCAATCACTGCCAACACATTTAAACACCCAGGAGTAAGAAAACTGTCATGTCTTTAACGGGAGTAGCTATCAAAAATTCTTGCACTAATAATAATTCATCAACCCCTCTAAGCCGACCTTCATTCAGCCTGTTATTTCTGTTTTTGCAAGCAATTATTTAAGTTGCTGTCATAACTAAGTTCTCCTGGGAAACTGATGTTCGTATTTGCCTTGTTGCAGCATTACTCCCATGCTATTATTCACTGAATAGAGCCTTCATAGCCCGGAATGATGGATGCATCTCCCCAGACACCTAATTTACCATTAACTAGAGACTCAGTGGAAAGAATCTGGGTCAATAATTCGTAGAAGCACAGAGAACTGAAACCCCAATACCTAGAACTAAACAAATTAGGGGTTTATTTTTTCTTGCACAATAGGAAGCCAGAGATGGGGGTTGCTGGCAGTAATTTCAGCTCAAGGATGGAAATCAGCTCTGGGCTGAGACCTTCATTGTGGTGGTAGCCCTGGCCACGGAGGTGTGCTGCTTGGATCTTCCTTCGAGGAAGAATTTGTCATCTTGAGAGCTCCAAAATTCAGTGCCTTCAGAATCTGCCTCAGCTTTTGATCCAAGGTCACACTTTTTTTCAGGTAGTTCCCAAGCAATGACAGAGCATGCAGGGGACACTTGGGCATGGCCATGGCCATTTCTGCCCAATGCAGACCTCCTCTAATGGGCAACCTTTACTCTGGAGGTTCCTATTGGGCTTGCTGAAATTTTGTTAGATGTGCATCATAGTTCAAGTCTCCTCCTGCCTAATATTGCCTCCTTCCGCTTTTCATAAATGTGTATGGCAGATGAACCGGACAGCAATAACTGAAGTGTATCCTGAGAATGACACTGTATGGCAGATGAACCTGGCAGCAATAACTTAAGCATACCCTGAGAATGACCATATGGTCTAAGAAGAATGCACATTCAGAGTTGGGAGCTACAGAATCTGGGTGTGGCCAACCTGGAGATTCATTCCTTGTCTATGAGGGACATCTGAGCCTTCAGCCCATCCTGTGGAATGCAGGCTATAGAGGGGATCGAGGCCCATTGTTTTAGATTCAATGAAGATTTCCAAGCATGTATAAATTGCATGCTTTTAATAAGTGGTTGCAGTTCTCCTCTCCAGCCCATTGCTACTGGATCACCCTGTATATAAGTTCCCTCAACAAACCCTATGTTTTCTTCACTGGCGCTAGGTCTCTTCTTGGGCCTCTTAAACATGGTGCCATTTCTGCTGAATTCACAGGGGTCCAGCATGTCAAAGTGTCAAATCAGCATTGTAATCTAAAGACTTTTCTTGCCCAATCCTATTCCACATCCCTACTCCCACCTTGCTTTTTGCCTCTACCCTCCCAATGAAGCTTTCCCAGTCTTACTTCTGACTTAGTGTTTGCTTCCTGGGGGTTCCCACTGGCAGTTCTTCTCTTGGCCCTTTCTTACTCATCTACTTGAGGTTGCAAATTGCTGTCCCACCTCTAACATCTCAGCACTGTACCCATGTTTCCAGCAAAAAAAGTGGTACTATCAGCTAATTCTGCTCTTCTTGTAGGGATTCTTCCTGCTTTCATTTCTTAGGCCAGAGCTGTGTTGCCTAACTCCATCATCCACAAGTGGGACTGGAAAATATTTTTTGTTGGGTTGTTTTAGCTGAACATATTGTGGTCCCTATGACATGGAATTCTGTTGCTAAGAGAGAAGAAAAGAATAAGTAGTCAGTGGGCAATTGACAGTTTCTGCCTGCTTTATTTTCATTTATGGAAAATCTTGAGTTTATGTGCTTGATAATACAGATAATACAGATAATACAGACGGTAACCAGGTGTGAAGAGACAGCTGACTATCTGCCTTTTGTTATAATTTGGGGAGGGATTTCTGCCTCTGGAAAGGGGAGGAGAGAAAAAAAAAGATGAGGCATATCATTAAGCACATCCGTATGGTTGGAATCTCTAGTCTAAGTTAGTATTTGCATTTAACAGATAAGGAAACTATTATCAAATAACAGATAAGGGAGATTAAGCATTCTTTTACAAGTACACCTACAAAGTATACATTCTAAATGCTTGGGATTAATAGTAAACAAAACAGTTAACAATTTCCAACCCAAGGGGCCTATGGCCTCACCCACAGAGGCAGGATTGAAACAAAACCAGGTGTCTTAAATGCCATTGCTATATTGTTGGGGTCAAAAGGACTGTAACTTTAAGGTTACTTGGAATTCAAATAAGGTAAACATTATGATTGAAAGACATTAATGTTTTGTCTGCTTTGGGAGGTATTGGGAAATTCTGAAACAATCTTTGTCTTAAGAATCTGGCCAACCTCTACATCAAATGACAGTTCAATAATACCTCCTGGTTACCTCGCTTTTCCCCAACCTTATCTTCTCTTCAACAATTCTTGGGTTTTTCTTTCTTTTTTTTTAAACTTTAGTTTTAGTTCTGGGATACATGTTCAGAATGTGCAGGTTTGTTACATAGGTATACATGTGCCATGGTGGTTTGCTGCACCTATCAACCGTCATGTAGGTTTTAAGCCCTGCTTGCATTAGGTATTTGTCTTAATGCTCTCCCTCCCCTTCCCCGCCACCCCTCCGATAGGCCCTGGTGTGTGATGTTCCCCTCCCTGTGTCCATGTGTTCTCATTGTTCAACTCCCACTTATGAGTGAGAACATATGGTTTTTGGTTTTCTGTTCCTGTATTAGTTTGCTGAGAACGATGGCTTCTAGCTTCATCCATGTCCCTGCAAAGGACATGAACTCATTCTTTTTTATGGCTGCATAATATTCCATGGTGTATAGGGTTTTTCTTTGCTGTGTAAATAGAAGAGAGCCAGAGAAGACAGAGTAAGTCCTCATCTCTCCTCCCAAATAATACTGGAATAGAAAATAATCCATTTGGATGAAAATAGGTAGGTAGCCAGTTGTTTAGAAGAATGCCTTAAATTGCCATTGACAGGTTACTGACATTGACAAGTTATTTTTGAACAAAATGCAAAAAAAAAAAAAAAAAAAAATGAGAACAGTTTTGAACAACCAGATTTAAATGTTCATAACAAAAAAGTTTTATCGTTCACATTCATTTTTGAAAAAGATGTATCTTTTCTTACGATGCTGCCATTAATTAAAACACTTTGGAATTCCTTCTGTCCTACTGATTTCAAAGCAGTTTATAAGACACACATGAAATTTGGTGCCTTTACTTTATAGGGAAACCATAGTTGATCAAAATACCATTTCTTGGAAAGATCATTTACCTCATTTGCCAGATCTGGCTCTGAAAGTCTTTGTCTATTTTCCAAATAAAATCAAACTATTAATGATGAAAATTTCTCACTACTAGAAGATTGAAAAGTCTATGTCAGAAACTAAAGGTGATTTTTTAAAAGGTGTTCAAAATATTTTGAGTAATGTCAGGATTGTTAGAGTAAGGTCACAGATTCCAAGTAGATGCCTGGCATATATTGATCTTTTGGCATATATTGATCTGCTTATTCCATGAATAGTTGAAATACATATTCAGGCATCTTTCTTTATCCAAATCTAAGCAAATACTTTGGATATAAAATTTTTGAATAGTGGTAGCCTATATCTCATTATTTTAAATGGGAAAAATTATAAAGTATTTCTAGCTCACCCAAAAACACATAAACAGTGACTAAATCATTCTGTGTACATATAAAACACACCAAAGCTTTCTGGAACCAACCACAATTGCAAATATCTTTTAAAATGTTTCATGCTTGCAAAAAATCATAGATTTTGCAGATGAAAACAAATGCATGCCAAGCATATGTCTTTTACACGTTTATGCTCCATGTGCCTCATTATTCACCTCTTCTTATATATGGGCTTTCCCACTTCTCTTAGACTTACCTGCTTTATTCAAAGACCTTTATACTTTTCTATTCTTTCAACAAACTTTTTCTTTTAGTGATGTAGGGGAGGTGACAGTGATAATGCACAAAACTTTTAATAAAAAAATGTGTAAGTCCCAAACTTGTCTGGAGAACAGTTGAGACTAAGGCTTTTCACTTTTCACTAAGGTTTTTTTGAGACACTAAAATGTTTTTTCTGGCATGCATATGCAGATTCATTGAAGTAATTTTTCACTTGGATAGTAAATTTGGAGTGAACACTTTTTTAAGTTGTTACAGTAGATATTCCAATGGTAAGTGTTCAACAAATGAAGAAACCTGTATAAAGTGGCTGTCTTTCTCTGAAAGTAATGATTAAATATTCTTTTTTGGCATCTTGAAAGAATTACCTATAGTGATGTTTGCTACATGATCCATATAATTCTTTTTTTTAAATTGCTGTTTGTTTGTTTTTTGGCTAAGTATGCTCTTTGTTGGATGAAGGAAAAATTTCCATTGAGCTCAGTTAAACTCCTAAAGCTGACTTGTGGAACTATCTTTAAGCTGGAGTAATTCATTAGCTAAGTGTTTCTCAGAATGGTATTTCCTGAAACAACATTCTGGGTATTAATAGGTGTAGCTAAGAAATGTTTCATTGTAAAATAAGTATGGAGACATATGTCCTTTCTCTGGAGAGTCACAACTTATGAGAACATATTAAAGAACATATAAACTTATGAGAAGTCTTGTAGATAAAATGAAAACTTGTTTATTAACTTTGGTCAATTTACATTTCCCATTTCTTAATGAAACACATATTAGTATCCTGCAAATGCCAGTTTGGGAGACATTCTATTAAACCAATTCTTTATTTCTATCACAGATTGAAGAGATTGCTCTAGAGTTTGAGGAAGTCAAGAAATATAATACAGTTAAACATTTTCATTTTCCAGCTCTTAAAAATATTCTGAGGAAGTTAATTCTAACGCTAGACATCAGAATTTGGCAAGGATGGAATAACAAAGAAGTTGGCAAGATGTAATGCTATAAATATTAAATGAGTTTTTTCAATATACAAGTGGAAAAAATAATTTTCCCTTCCATCCTTCTTAGTTCTTGACTGGGACCCCTGTAACAAAAAGACAGATTAACCAGTGTTAAATTAAACTAAAATTTGGCCTTAGAAAGCCTCCATACTCTTATATGAGTTCTGCTGAAATTCTATCTTAGGAGAATGCTTCTGTAACAGCAGTTGAGTCTCAGCCAATCACAGCAGCCATACCTTAATTACTCAAAGGTGGCCAACTGTTCAAACTGTTTCAAATAAAGCAACCACCAAACTGTAACCAAAGCTGTTTTTGTACCTCACTCTTGTTTTAAGTATGTCACTTTTCTTTTTCTGTCCATAAATCTTATCACACCATGTTGCAGCCCGAGTCTCTTTGAATCTCTTCTGATTCTGAGGGCTACCCAATTTGCAAATCATTTTGTCTTTTTTCTTGCTCAATTAAACTCTGTTAAATTTAATTTGTTTAAAGCCCTTCTTTTAACAGATTTGATGTCAGAAGTGAGGATGTGAAGTAAAACACCAGTGACCCCTAGGAACACTAGGCAACCAGGCAAAATACCCATGAAGCCAGCTGTGTTCACTATTCTCTTGTTTGTAACTGGAGATCATGAGTGAATTTTCTTTTGAATTCTGAGCTCCACTAATTTGTGCTTTGAGCTCTCTGAATTTATTTGAACAATATTTAGCCTGGACCGGGTGCAGGATTGACTTAAATTAAATCTTTAACAAGATTGGATTCAGTGAGAGGCCTGGGAGTTTGGGTAGATACCTTTTGGATAATGAGTTTATCTCAATCCAAGGAGTGTAAGACTCTGCCTTCTGGGACCGCGGCTAATTTTTTCTATAAAACTTATGGGCCCAGAATGTATGCATTTTCAGAAAAATGAGTTAATTTTACAAGAGACAACTTAGAATTATGATGACACCAGTAACATTTCAAGTTGGATAAAATCGTTTATTGTGAGGCATATTAGAAAGAAGATCAAAAACCCACAGAAAACAATGGGATGCAGAAGCATCTAAGAGGCTAAACAAATCAAAAATAGCTTCCTTCAAAGATTCTTTGCAAAAGCAAATGAAAAGCTTAAGCAACAGCCTAAGGACATGATAAAAGAGGACTGTTGTCTTTTTTTTTTTTTTTTTTTCTATTTTTAGTAGAGACGGGGTTTCACCATGGTCTCGATCTCCTGACCTTGTGATCCGCCCGCCTCGGCCTCCCAAAGTGCTGGGATTACAGGCGTGAGCCACCGCGCCCGGCCCTGTTGTCTTACTGAACTAACTTTAACTGTTCCTTCCCATTTTCCATCTCTACCTCAATACTCTGAATCCGCTAACCTTTTTGCTACATTATCCTTTCATCCTGAAGGTGATGAAAAAAGAGGAGTTAGTAAAACATTCTGATCAGCCAGAGTAACCATTTTTACTTCATGGTCTAAAACTCATCTTAGAGACATTGTAAAGGACTTCCCTAACCCAAGGGAAAAATCCTCAATCATTTACTGAAGAATTTAGAATCCTCACAGGAGTCTATAATCCATGACTCCCTTACCTTTACTAATATATTCATGTAATATTGATGTTTGGTGAAGCTTAAAAATGAATGGCAGGAGTGGGATGAGACAAATCTGAGAAGTGTATTAGACTTCTCCAACAATTCCTCACAAGAAAGGACAAAAGGAGCTAGAAACATTGTTGAAAACCATTTATATTTAATTCCTAAGATTTTCCCACCAAAGGTTGATTGGTTCATCATACAGTCTTGCAGACAAAAAAAGGATGAATCATTTTTTGATTACAGAACTTACTTAGAAATATTGTTTGTAAAATATTCTGGACTCAAAATACAGCAAGAAGTATTTCCTGCAGGGACTGAAATGATATTAACTCCTCTATTTATAAATGGACTTCATCCTGAATGTACCTGTTTAATTAAGAAACAAACCTGGATGGAGAGTTACAGATATGAACTGGTGGCTTCAGCTGAACATTTTGAGAGGACTCTGGAGCAAAAAAAAAATATCCAAAATGCTAACAATTATGAATCTTCGATTACAACAGTTACAGGGGCTGAGGCTAAAGGGACCTTCTCATTTTTATTTTAAATCACAACCAAGAGGTCCTAGAACAAGAAATCCTTTATCCTGAGATGTTTGCCTTCATTGCAAACAACAAGGACATGTGAAAAGAGATTTCTTCATTTTATATCAGTCTATAGTAAGCCTGCTTTCTTTAGTCTAGATCGTTTTAACCCTAGAATGAGCCCAAGAGATTTTAACATTAATGATGATAATAACATTTATTAGGCTCCAAGGATTCTCTGTTAAATTGCCCCTGACATAATACCCTTACATAAACATGGAGAAGCAAGTTAAAATAAAGAAGGAATCTTATATATCCTGGTGGATACTGTAGCCACCTTATGTACCATAAACTCCACTTTATTAAGCCATCAGATCCCTTGAAGCAAAAAAGTCATTTCTGTGGTGGGTGTTTCAAGTCAAATTCATGAGATTTTCATATATCAACTCATTCAACCTACTTTGGGGGCCATTTTCAGAAAATTATACCTTTTCACCATATGATACTACTCCAATAAACTTGCTAGGGTGAGATTCACTTTCATAACTAAAAAAGCATATATGATTGTACTCAGAGGGATACGTAGTTTCCAGACTCTCCTGAACCAGGAGAGTTATGCTCTTTACAGGCAGAAATTGTAAGATTGAAACTCAGGTCTGTTACATACCTAACCTTTCTACAATACCTGAATGTCATGGGCCCCTTCCTCAACTGATACAGGATGGATTAAAAGTATAGAACCTATACAAATTCAAGTAGATCATTCTAAACCTTTGCCTACATTATTGTAATAACCACTAAAACTCGAAGCAATCCAGGGGCCCTCACCAACTGTAAAAGATTACTTTTAAAAAGACATAATTCTGTGTACCAGTTCTTGTAATGCTCCAGTTCTACCAGTTAAAAAGCCAAATGAGGCCAGGTGCAGTGGCTTATGCCTGTAATCCCAGCACTCTGGGAGGCTGTGGCAGGTGGATCACCTGATGTCAGGAGTTCGAGACCAGCCTGGCCATGGTGAAACCCCATCTCTACTAAAAATACAAAAAACTAGCCAGGTGTGGTGGTGTGTGCCTGTAATCCCAGCTACTCAGGAGGCTGAGGCAGGAGAATTGCTTGAACCTGGGAAGCGGAGATTGCAGTGGGCCGAGATTGTGCCATTGCACTCCAGCCTGGGCAACATGAGTGAAACTCTGTCAAAAACAAACAAACAAACAAACAAACAAAAAAAACAAAAACAAAAGCCAAATGAATGAGGCTGAAGATTTGTTCAAGATTTATGGTTAATTAATACAATTGTAATACCAAAGTTTCCTGTAATTGCAAATCCCAATACTTTATTGCCTAATGTTCCTGCTTATTTGAAGCAGTTCACTGTAGTAGACCTCTACTCAGGAAGAGTGATGTCACAAAAGTAATGGAGTAGAAGTATTCTGGCACCACTCTTCCCATCAAAAAACTAAATCTCCAGCATCCAGATTATCACCAGCAATATCCCAGCACTCAACTCTGAGGCTGAGATGAGCCCCAGGGCCACAAAGAAGTGCAAAACTCCGAGCAGAGAGTAAGAGAAAGTGACGTCTGTATTCATGACACCCCTCTCCCAATCTGCCAGGGATTACACATGGAAAATTCTTCTCAGACTTACAGTTTCTACTCTGGAAAAAATGAGATTGAGGCAGACAGCCAGCTTCCCCACCATCTTGGGTACCCTTACAAGAAAACTGTTCCTGCCTCAACCCACAGGAAGCGTTGCAAGTACCTGTAGGTAGAAAAATCCCAAAGAGCAGCTAGAGACAAAATAGGGAGGTGAGTCTAACAATCTCAGCCTGTGAATTCTGCTCTTTATCTCAGCCAAAGGAGGTTTCAAATCAGAGTAACTGTTCTGCAGCACCATGCTATAGGAGGCACACTCCATAGGTCTCCTGGGCACAAACCTCCAGTCAACCTTCTTATGTAGAACAGGTGTATCCCATTTGGGACCCCCTTCCCATATGGGATAGGCAGTGCTCTGAACGTTTGGGAGAGCTGAGGCAAACATAAGCTTAAGGTGCCATGTAGTCCCATAAAGGAAGCAGTGGTCTAGGATTAAGGAGACTCAATAAGAAACTGCAAAGAACCTCTAAGTAAACATACTCTAGTAAACATTCCCTAAGTAAACATACCCTCTAAGAGCAAAACAAACTGTACAGTGAAAACTGGAAAAAATAACTAATCCTGCAATGTGCCGCTATAGCTGTATGTCCACAAGAAACAACAGCAAACAGGGAGGGAACAATGACCTCCCAAACAGACAAAGCAAGGAGCCAGTGACTGTTCCTAATGAGATGGTGATGTGTGAGCTATCAGATCAATAATTCAAAATAGCAATTCTAAGGGAACTCAGGGAACTCCAAGAAAACACAGAAAAGCAATTCAGAAATTTATCAAAGAAATTTAAGAAAAAGATCAAAATAGTAATAAAAAATCAAACAGAAATCCTGGAACCAAGAAATACATTTGTTGAACTGCAAAATACATTAGAGATTCTCAAAAACAGAACGAATCAAGCAGAATGAAGAATCGGTAACTTCAAAGACAGGCTATTTGAAAATACACAGAGGAGAAAAAAGAAAAATAATGAAAAGTAATTAAGAATACCTACAAGATATAGAGAATAACCTCAAACAAAACAAAACAAAAACAAATCTAAGAGTCATTGGAATTCAATACAGTTGTGAAAAAGGAAGAAATAGAAAGCTTATTCAAAAATATAATAACAGAAACCTTTTAAGGCCTAGCGGAACATATAAATATTCAGGTACAGGAATGTCAGAGACCTCTGCTCAGTCTTCCTTAGCACTTCAATCCATAAATAGTCAATACTTGTTCGCTTTTACTTAAAAAACCAGCAGTACATCTGGACTTTAGTGTCACAAGGGTTTACTGAGGGCTCTTTGTATTTTTCCCCAGTATTGCATCAGGACTTAATAACCCTACAGTTTCTTCAAAATTCTGCTGTTACTTAGTATATAGATGATCTGTTCTTAGGCTCTCCCATTAAGAGTGCTATAAAATGGACTAAATTTACCTTTTACAGCAACTCACACATAAGGGTCACAAGGATTCGATGAAAAAAACTTCAGTTTTCAAAAGAGCAAGTCCATTATGACTTGACTGCTAAAGGGATTTCCCTCTTGCCTGAAGGAATAAAACTATTCAAAGTTTTCCTCAGCTTGTAACCAGAAGACAATTAAGAAGTTTTCTTGGCCTTGCAGGATATTGCCAATTCTGAGTCTTGCATTTTTTCTGAATGGCCTCACCATTGTAAGAGCTCACTAGAAACACTGTACCAGAGCCTTTACCTTGGGAAGACAGTCATGAGCAGGCTTTTAACCAAATGAATTTTGCCTTACAACAGCCTCCAGCTTTGAAACTTCCAAATCACACTAAACCTTTTACCTTGTTTGTCCATGAATGTAACCATCAGGCAATAGGAGTTCTTATCCAAGAACACAGAGGAAAACATAGGCCCATTGCATATTATAGCCCTCAGTTAGACCTGGTAGTGAAG
Source organism: Chlorocebus sabaeus (assembly GCF_047675955.1). NCBI lineage: Eukaryota > Metazoa > Chordata > Mammalia > Primates > Cercopithecidae > Chlorocebus > Chlorocebus sabaeus. Next base: position 62,324,403 of record NC_132926.1, on the reverse strand, counting down.
GTACATGCTAATTGTTTAAAAGCATTGGCAGCCAAGTTGACAGAAGCTTCATCTGAGCTGATTTTAGGGAATAACTTAATTTGCAACTCCCACATACTGTGGGAAGTCCTTTGCATGCTAACCAAACGCAGTATTTTTCAGAAAGTAGACCAACATCTTGTTAAATTAATCTCCTTCTAATCTCCATTTAAAATTCTGCAATATACTTAACTCTGCTATTCTATTACTCCTGTCTGATGATGGTGAAGACTATAATTTTGTAGGATAATATCAGAAATAGTTGCTTCTTGTGTTGATTTATGAGATACACCATTGGATAATCCTGAGTATTTGTTGATGAGCCCTGTGCCAAGAATTCAGAAGGAAAATATTGGGCAGGGTATGCCATTGCCACCCAAAATAAGTTGAGAGAGAAGGGAGTTCTTCCTCAATTTAAGTCAGCTCAGGCCATGGAGCTTTTTGCTGCCACCTGAGCTTGTCATATAGCTGAGGGCAAGTCAGTAAATATTTATGCAGATAGCTGATATACCTTTGGCACAGCACATAATTTTGGTATGTTATGGAAACACCAAAGGTTTCTTATTTCTAGTGGGACCTCCATCAAAAATAGACTCCACGTGGATGAACTCCTTTCTACTATCCTGTTACCATCACAGATTGTCATTATTAAGATTGATGCTCATGCATATAAAACTGAACCTGAACATAAAGAGAATTATCTAGTAGGTTTTTATGCTCAATAGTTTAGTGCTGGAACAGTTAGGATATGCTTTCTGAATCAACCTCCTAAGATTGATCCAAGTCAACTTCCTTATGATGACCTATTTAGAAAACAGTATAATGCACTTGATTTGGAAAAACAAAAGTGATATCTAAAAGGACACAAATTCATTGTTAAAAAATGATACAAATTCATTGTTAAGCATGGACTCACAGAGGGCCCAGATGGCCACCTGGTCCTTCCTGAGTCTTTGAAGCTTCTGTTGTTAAAAGCTATGCACTCCACAACTCATCATGGAACAGACAAAATGATCCAAGTTATGGAAAAATATTGTTGGGGTTACTGTGCTAACATTTCTAAAATGGTTCATAACCACTATTTTGGTTTGTCAAACTCATAATTCTGTGAAAACAATCAAAACTTCAGGTAGCATATTTCTACCATAAGATGGTCCATTTGAATATTTAAAGATACATTTTATTCAGTTGCCACTCTCAGTGGGGTACTAGTATGTTCTTGTAATAGTCTGTGTGTTTCCTGGTTGGTAGAGGCTTTCCTGTGTAGGAAAGCTGGTGCTGTAACAGTAGCTAAGAAATTATTGGAAAATGTTTCCTTAAGGGGCATTCCTAGAGAAATCTCTAGCAATAGGGGAACTCATTTTACTGGGCAATTTATAAAGCAATTAAAGAATGTATTGTGAACACAATGGCATTATCATTGTTTCTATCATCCTCAGTCTTCTGGAAAGGTTGAAAGAACAAATGGCATATTAGAACTGAAATTGTCAATGCTAACTGAGTCAACTGCGTTGTCTTGGCCTAAGACACTGCTATTGGCTTTAATGGCAATCAGATCCACTCTGACTAGAAATCGTAAGTTGAGCCCTTAGGAAATAGTCACTGGAAAACCTATATCCCTAATAATAAAAGCTCACACATTCCTTGCGCTCTTAAACTCTGATATGATTAAATGCTGCAAGGCTTTAAGCATTATGCCAAAGTGTATTTTCACTGGGTAAAAAAAAACTTTACATGACCCACCATCTGAGGACAATCAAATACTTCGTGGTCTAGAACTTGGAGATTGGGTGTTTTGGAAATAAGATCAGAGTAAGACTGCCCCTGACCCCTGTTGGAAGGGACCATATCAAGTTTTTCTCACCACCCACACTGTAATGAAGGCCTTGAATCCTAGGTCCACATGTTACAATTCAAAAGAGCCCTTTCAGATTTTTGGAGCAGTACTCCTGTTGGAGACTTTAAGGTAAAGCTGACCATGGAAATTTCTCCCTAGAAGTACATGGCATCTTCAATGTTAACAGCTTTCTCAAGTTCACAGATCAAGACTTCTGTACCATCATGAAAATGTTATGTTTTTGTCTTTTTCCCTCATTTTCTGCTGTCCCAGTGCTTTTTTTTTTCCTACAGGAAAATTCATGAGACCATAATCAGTGGATAGCTTTATCTCAAGCTTATGTTCTAGCATAAAACTAGAGCAATTGTTGGGTTTGTGGGATAATGCCAAAAAATCAGGAAACAGTCCCACTGGTGCCAATGCCTCTCTGCATTCTCAATGACAATCACTGTGAGATGCCAAAAGAAGACTGGAAAGCTATCTTTGGTGTTCTAAATATCACTGCTGCTTGCTTTCCAGTACTTACTAGAAACAACATTCTATCTTTTATAGTTGATAACCTGATCATTACCAAATATAGAAAACCTATCCAAGTAATGTCTGCAAAATGTATTTTGTACTACCTGGCATCACACACTCAAGACCTGGGTATTATCCATGTGGGTACAAGTGCTCACAGAAGGCCATTAGATTAAATCCAGTAGGTCTCCCTGCCCCATCCCCCTTTTTTTTTTTTTTTTTTAAACTAAATGTGGTTATACATCTTTACAACATTTTAAGAAAGGGCCACAAAAAAGTAAATTTTCCACTGGACTTTGTTCAGGAGATAGGCAGAACAAGGGTGAAAAATTAAACTAACCCTTGCTCAAATACAACTAGATGGCCCTCTTTTCCAACCCCTTAAGGACTATGTTTGGTCTGCACAGAATTTTGTTCTATCTCCTTGCTATTTGGTCTGGCTCACTCCTGCCTTTTAAGTAGCTTCCCCTGAGAGTTCCTGTAATAGCTCCTATGATCAGAAACCAAAGCAGTCAAAAACTGAAATTAGCACCACTCTTGAAATAGATGAAAGATAAATTAGGTTCCATTGAAGACAGATTCCATCGTGGTTCCTGGGGACTCACTCTTGGTGGTAGTGGGGTACTAGTTGTATGGAATTTAAAGCTAATTCATAAATTGAGAGAAATCTTGAAGTTTATAGCCAGTCAGACCTCCCATGGTTTGAGATGGGTAGGAGCCACTCCCTGAAAGGTAAATGATAACATATGTGTTCAACAAAAACACATCATGCAGCTTTATATTTCCTTTTAGCTCAAGTTGGGGCCTTATGTTTGGTTTTGAACAAAACTGAATGTTGGACCTATCTTCCTCTGATTTTATTACTACAGAAGCCTTAATTAAAAATATGATAGATACTTTTCTTTCCTTATTCACTGCCACCAAATTAAGGAAATCTTTAAAGAGAAAGGAACACAAATGTGTTTATGGGAACAACTAACAGTTGGTTTGCAGATATCCTAAATGGTGGATAGCAAGCTTGGGTTTTCCAAAGTTTTCTTATCTTTATATTTCTTCTGGTAGGTCTCCAGGTTATTATAACTTGTGTGACCAGTATAACAACAAAAATGGATACCTCTTTAAATCAGAACATTTTATAGTGAATGATGGTCCTTAATTACCATGACACCCTGAGCAAAGACTATGACCAATTAGACTCAAATACTGTTGAACTGCCTGTATTGCTGAACTTTGACTTGTTTGATTTGACTTGGTTCATTTCATAAGAAATCTTGTTAAGAAGTACACTTTGGTTTTTTGATATTAAACTCTTGATAGTAATTTTAATAGTCCCCCTGGTAACACTGTATCCTCTCAAGTCTTAAATGTTTTGTATTTAGCCATTGAGCATTGAATGATCTTATGATTTTACTTTGACTAGATCAGCAAGAATATAAAGAATTATTCAACTGGTATGACACTGTGACATGTGAATTCCATACTGAGACCAAAGAAGATGTTTGAATTTCATACCGAGACCAAATAAGTTATTTGTGATGGTGACAGAGAGTGGCAACAATGCCCGAAGTTTTGGTTGATATCTCAAAGTTGAGAGGCTGACCAAAAGGAGGGAAATTGTTAAATCAAACCAAAGTCTGCCTTGAGAAAGCCTCCATATTTGCATATTTGAGTTCTTATGTATGAATCACAACCTAACCTAGCACATATACAAACTGAAAACCTCACTTAGGAGAATGTGTCTGTAATAGAAGCTGACTTTCAGCCAATCACAGCAGTCATACTTCAACCACTCACAGTCAGTCAATGATTTAAACGGTGTTCAAATAAGGCAAACACCAAGCTGTAACCAATCCAGCTGTTTCTGAACCTCACTTCTGTTTTCAGGATGTCACTTTCCTTTTTCTCTTCATAAATCTTATCCCACAATGTGGCAGCCCCGATGCCGCCTGATTCACAAGTCATTTTTGTATTTTTTCTTGCTCACTTAAACTCTGTTAAATTTAATTTGTCTAAAGTTTTTCTTTTAACACAAGAGAAAAACAAACAGAGGTTTACCGACATGTATATTTCATATATATCTGAGAGAACACTCAGGGAAAGACTAACTCTCAAAGAGGTAGCTTAGAATGGTGGCTTATGTGGTGTCTTCAACAAAGAACAAAACATTTTTAGAGAACTGGCAACATAAGGCAGAAGGACCATGAGTCTTTAGGGGCAGAAAATTGTGAGATGGCAAATCTGTGGGGAACTTATGGTAGATAGAGGCTAGTCCGTAATTTTTTGTTTGTTTGTTTTGTTTTTGAGTTGGAGTTTTGCTCTTGTTGCCCAGGCTAGAGTGCAGTGGTGCAATCTTGGCTCACTGCAACCTCCACCTCTCGGGTCCAAGCGATTCTCCTGCCTTAGCCTCCCGAGTAGCTGAGATTACAGGCACCCGCCACCATGACGGACTCTATTTTTAATAGAGATGGAGTTTCTCCATGTTGGTCAGGCTGGTCTCGAACATCCTCCCACTTTGGCCTCCCAAAGTGCTGGGATTACAGACGTGAGCCACCATGACTGGCCCCTCATCAGTAAATTTTTAAATGTGGATTCCTTTGGTGCCATCTCCAGGCTGATAAGGATCATCTCTGGTGATCAAACTTTGTTATTCCTGGTAGAAATGGGGAGGAAGGGACACCTTTGTTTACTTAATGCCCTGCTTTCAGGCAATTAGGAAGAGGGCAGATATTTTGTTTTCGTATCTGCTTCTTCTCAATTGCTCTCCACTCAAAATAATTCTTACATCAAAGTGGTATATTTTGGGGAGGCAGACTCTGTTGTCGTTTACCACATTAGGCACAGATCATTTTTGGAAAAGGCCAAGAAGTATATGTTCTGAATTCTAATAAAAATGGAAGAAAATACAATTATTAAAAATCACCTAGAATGTATTTCACATTTTTAATACTTTCTCAGGGATATTTATAAAAATGCAGTTGTTCCATTTTTGAAAAATATTATTTGTTGCGCTAAAAGGGAGCGATATTGGCAGTAATCATATCAGTGTTGTTTTTCATTAAATGTGAGTACTCTCAGACTAGTTATTAGCAAAGTCGAGCTGATATTCCACGAACAGATGAAGTAAATACTTCTGGAAATTCAGACTAAAGATAGCTGGAGGAGTTCATCTTTTGCCTTTCTGGAATACCCAGTCCTCTAGCCCTACCATACTGTCCTCCCTAACTGTGTGGCTTGCAATATTGCTCAAAGCTTAACTTTTATTACAGATACCTCCTCCTCCATGATGCCTTTTCTGATCTTCGCCAGCTGGCTGTTACTTCTCTGTCTCTAGATTCATAGCACTAGAGAGTTATCTATTTATCTTACGGCATTTACATTCTGCCTTGGTTATGGTATTTGTGTTCTTGTCAAGACTCCCTCTTGCGACCTACATCCCACCCTGAAATCCTTATTTGTCCTGTTGTACTTAGCCAACTGCATCTAATATTTGTGGTATTGAATTGAATAGGGGGAAAAACCCCAAACCCAATTGGTTTCTTTAAATACTCTCACATAGAGGACAATTTGTAAAAACAAAATGGGCATCCGAGGACAGTCCCCTGAGTGTTTTGTGTTGTGCTGGTGTTAGCATTAATGGTCTCTCCAGGACGCCACTTTATACCCAAGGAAGAATTTAAAGTATGTCATTTCATCACTGTATTTTTACGAGGCAATGCTATTAACTAGCAAAATACTTTGCACTATTTTGATTGCATGAACTGCTTTTTTAGTGTGTTATTTTGGGGTGTGTAAATTTTTGGCAACTGGATTAAACAAACAAAAATGAAGAACGCAATGAAATAAGACCACTTATAAGGCTCATTACCTTTTGACTTTGAGCAACTATCTAATTACCTTAAGTTCAAAACTAATTATGGAATTCCATGTAATAATGCTTTACATTTGTCTACTGTTCAGAGGTTTACAAAGTTCATTCATCTGCAGAATTCGTTCAACCAATCAACTAGTCAATTAGCAAATGAATCCTTTGACCAAAATTCCTTTAAAACCATTACTAACAAACATGACAAGCTTGATTTGGGGATTCCTAAAATAAATAAGGGAAAGGTCTTGTTCTCCAAAGCCTTTCAGTTGAGTGAGGGGAGACAGAAATATAAACAAGTAAGTGGACTAAAATGTTGTGATTGACATCTGTACACACCACAGTGGGGTCACAAGGCAGGCAGTAGGGGCTGTTCTTATTAGAAATGTGCAGAGTTAAGTCCTATTTGATTCTTACTAGTGTTACTGTTGTCCGCAGTTGGCAGTTGAGGGATCCAACTCAGAGAAGTAAAGCATTTTTTTTCTGAGGTGACCCTACTCTTAAGATTGCTAAAGTGAATTGTCCCACCCTGGAGCATTTCTTGTCTACTCACACAGTTGCTAGGATATAAATCCTCATGTTCTAGCTGATATGAGAAAGAGAAGAAGGTAATACCAGTGAGCCTGAAATGGGGTATTATGTTTATTCAGAAAGCGCCTGGTTCCCAGAGTAACAAGTAAACAACTTGATTGAAAATATTACTCATCCAGAAAAGAAGAGAGAAAGGCAGACCCAAAGGCAGAGTTTTGAGCTGGAAACAGTGGCTTTGCTAAGATTTACAGGCCTGTGGGATTTCACAGTTGCATAAAGTATTAAGGAAAGTTATTTGAAAATATTCAAATTACTTTGGCATCATTTCCCCCTAGGTAATATGGAAACTCATATTTTGGAGATTGGGCTTCTATTAACACGAACTTTTGAAAGGAATGGGGTTTATAAGGATGACCCACTTCTCCTGCTATCACCACCCCCAGACTCCAATTTAATTTTGTTTTTATTCTGCCCACTAAAAGCCATTAGTTTTTTCATGGGAAAGATGCTTCTCTTTAGTCATACGTTTACTGTGTGCTGCCACATTTCACTAGGTTGGTGGCATATTTGCAAAATGCCTTAAGAAGACATTCATGTGCATCTAGGATAACAATGGCAAAAGCAACTTAGTATTGGTACGTATTTTCTTTGTTCTCCAAAAGAACGCCTAGTATTGGGTGTTAGAATGCAGCATTGCTCAAAGATGTGTAATATGAACTAAAATTGCCCAGCAACTGTGATGGGAGGGGATTGGTCTTTATTTTTTTTTTCCCTCTGATTTTCATGTAATTACATGAGAATTGTGAGCTGGAGTGCTAAATTTTATAAATTACTAAATTTTAATACCAACAGTTAGGGAAGCAGGTATCTTAACTCACCTGAAAACAAGTTTCTATTTCTCCAATGGACTGAGCAGCTCCTTAGTTTTCATAACCCCTTATAGGTTAAAAAGCTTTCAGATGATCTCCTCTGACTCTCAAGAACTCCTAGGGGAAGCACAGGAGATATTATCTGCAAAAAAATGTGTTTACACTCATGAAGAAACTGAAGCCCAGGCTGAGGCTCTAGATAACAATAAGAATTAGATTTTTTGTTATCCTTTGAACGAGTGCTGCTTAATTCTCCATATTATATTGCTTCTTTATAGAGAAATGCTCTCATGGTCATAGATGGTCCCTAACCCTGACCTACTCTTTTTCAAACACATGTGATTAGTTTCAAGGGAACCTGAATGAGAAAATGGATAATTCAGTACCAGCCCATCGTACTTACAAGTAACAGAAATCATGTACCCCAGTGGTACAATAGTTTGAATTACTTTAATATATAAAGAGCAGCACCTAATTAAATTCTAAGCATCAGAAATCATATTTCTTTGGCAGGGAACACCTGCATCAGAAGAGTTCCTTTGTATGAGCACAGCGCAGTAGGCATCCTCATTATAACGCTGTATGCAGTTTAAATTGTAGGAAAAGGAAAGGAAGTGCTATTACTAATATAAGCTCATTTTCTCAGGCTGCATGAACTTGGAGTTTTGAAAGGGGTCATATAAATGGCAATAACCCATATTTTTTGGCTTTTGATCCTTCTGGCTATTATAAGCCTCCATGTCCTTTCTACCCACCCCGAGTGGAGTCCCCAGGGGTGGTCTGTCTGTGCTGGCTAGTTCTATCAACCACCTGTGAATTTCTGATGTTATTTCCCCCCTGCCCTGCTTCTGCCCTCATGTTGATAGGCTGGCTGCCTTCGGAGGGGTGATAGCCTTTGCTCTCAGTCAGTAGCCTCTCCTGGTACCATTTTTGCCTATGCCTCTGATTTCTTTCTTGGAGTTCTTGATGTAAGCTGGGTGGAAGTGGGATAATGCCTTCTTCTCCCTTTGGGGATACATGAGGATCTCAAAGCAAGGTTTTTAGTACATATATATTTTTATTTTTAGATGTACAGCCTTCTCTCTTTTTGGTACTGATATCTGAGGCCATGAAGGCAGGTATGGTATGGACAAAGCTGGAAAAAAGCTTAAATGCTATATTAAGACCATCACCTCATCCTCCGTTTGGCTCCTGATGAAAACAGATTTTAGCCTTACTTGTTCCATTGGTTTGCCAGAGCGGCGCAGAATCTCAGCACTAAATAGAACCTGGGCTCAAGCTTGGACAACCAAAAATGTCGTTTTTTTGTGCTCAACCCAGGGCTGACTTTTTCCCCCTTCTCTTTTCTGTTCTCTTTCTTGTATTCTTGACTTCTGATTCTTTGATTAATTGAATTTCTTTTATCCTTGGTTCATGAAGTGAAAGCTGCTTTGAAAGCCAAAACTCCTTAGGTCAGATCTATCTCACTGACAGAAGGGAAGGAATGAAGGAAAATCTACTGAAGCAATTATCTATTTCCAATTAGAAGAGGAACATTCTACTTCCTTCTAGTGGTGAGTGACATCAAATCAGCTAAAAAAGGATCTCATTACCTAGGGATAAGAAATAAGAACTCTGAAACTCAATGATATTGTACATATACAACAAAACAAATCTAAACTTGGATTAAAAAGCAGTGTTTAAAATTAACCCAGGGAGGCAGAGCTTGCTGAATTTGCATTTGTGGGTGGCAAGTATCTAGAAGCCCTGTTCTTGTTTTACTGTCTGGAGAGAGGTGAATGTCCCCTTTCTGAATTGGAACTCCTAAGAAAATTGCTGAGGAGCCACCCTCTCCCTTTATATTCTGAGCATCTCTTCAAACTACCTCAAACTCACAAAAATTGCAGAGGATCAGATGCCATCTGATAGTTTGCAAATTATTTGTTGGAAGGTGTTTCTCAACCAAATAATACTTTTATTTTTATTTTTGTTTTGTTTTCAGGTCAGACAGGTAATGTGCCAATGTCGTAACAAAGTTCAAGGGTGGCACATCTCCCACACGTGCTTGAACACCCAGTCATCATGCTCATGAGCTACAAAAGGATCACTCAACCAAGTAACACTTTTAGAAGGCAGAATAATGCAGTAATCTGGGTGCAGGAGACCTGGAATTTGTCTTTTTTATTGACTATGCCATCACCCTTTCAGCGTTAACTCCCTTCTCTACCTCCCTTGGTCTTTCCTTTTGTAAACAGGCTTCATCTACATGATCCCTCCTTCTCTAAAATGCACAGTCTACAATTGTGGAATAGGCCTTCCTACCCAGTGAGTTTCTTCAGACCCCAGTGGAAAGTTTCTAGTTGTGAGGGGAGATGTTTTCTCTTACATTTATAGAGCACCTCCTAGGTATCAGGTATTGTGCAAGGCACACTTTATATGTGTCACTTAGTAGTGATGGCGATGATGATGATGATGACAAAAACATTGCCCATATTCTGTGCTAGACACTGTTCTAATCAGTTTACATATATTCACTTGTCTAAATCCTCATCACAAACTCTATGGAGTTGGCACTATTATGATCTTCATTTTGCAAATGAAGAAATAAACAGATAAACAAAAGAGAGCCCAAGGTCCTAGAACTGTCCTCAATATTCACAAACAACAGAACAGTTGTCCTATGTTTATAGATGAGAAAGTTGGGGTTCTAACTAACTGTAGAAAACTGCCTGTGGTCACAGAGCAAGTAAGTAGCACACCTGGAAATCAAACTCACATCAAAATCATTTCAGATCCCAAGCTCTTTCCACTTTGCTGCTTTGTCTTCCCAGAGGCATTTTTGCTTTGTTTTAAACCACACAGCATGGCACTTTTAATGAAATAAAAGTTTGCCAAATGAAAAGCAGATTAATGAGATATTTGGGATGTTTTGCAGTAAATAAATCTCTTTCAGAATTCTCATCTTCTCCCACTCAAACTGCTAAAGTCATAACAATAACAATTACCTCAGCCTAGTTAAGGCAGTGTGGGAGTGAACCTCTTAATTTTATTGCTCAGGGTAGACACTGGAGACCAACAACATTTTCCTTTAGCTTGCTGAGGCACAGGTCAGAAATGGGATATATCAAATGTTGGCTTTCCCCATCAACCACTTCTTGTTCCTCCTGCTTTAGCCATGTCTTGGAACACCATTAATTTAGGAGAGAAGTTGAGCTTAAAATTGGCTTAACATTAAAAATACAATAAATGTCAATGCCAACCTGTTTGTCAAATAGATTGAACCTAGAGCATCACTTCAACACGACTGTCTGGGACTTGAGGAGGGCAATTTTCTTTTCTTTTATAAAGTTGATCTTAGATAATCCGTGAAAATCTTCAAACATCCCCTGTGAAAATGAGAGACCAGAACAGAAATGTGATTATTTCTAGATGATATACAACTGAACTTGAAGCCAGATGCTCACATTTATATTCAAGAAGAATGTGGGTGTCTACTTATGCTAGGTGTCGGGAATATGAGGGATATAAAGAAAAGCAAGTCTCAGTCCCTTCTCTATGAGAGAGTAATCTGTTTAAGGGACATGAGATGTAAGCTGTAATAATCTGTGCTGTGAGGGAAGCATGCCATTTACTGCCTATTTACAAGTATTATGTCAAGCACTTTATACAGGAACACGGCAAGGTAAAGGGTATTATCCCCATTTCCAGGGAGGAGGGAAACTGAGGCTCAGAATGCGTTGTCCTGGGCTGATGGCTTGTTTATTAGTGCAGCTGAAATTCAAACCCAGGTGGTTCTAATGCCAGACTTGTGCTCTTTCTCCTACATTTTACTATTAACCAAACAGAATATCATTTGACAATTAATGGTTTAACTTATTAGGCATGCCTTCACAGGAGTTAAAGGTTTATGTAGGTAGCTCACCAAGTTGCATGACATTTTGAGAAAATTATTTTTGACCTGAGGCGATCTGGAAGAATCTTGAGCGAATCAAATCATATAGAAATCAAAGCAAATATGTAATAAACATTTAACAAATATTAGGTATTATTATTGTTGTCAATGTTGCATTAAGATTAAGTTGGCATAAAACATTAGAATCTGTTCAGTGCATGGAGCAATTACATTAAACACAAGGGTATACTCTATCACCTACCCAACAGTAGGGTAAAGAAATAACCATGAAACCAGGTGGTAAGAGTTTCTACAGCACTGATTGCAAATGTTTATCTCTGTGGCCCCAGTAATTTTGAGAGCTGTACGTAGTGGGTCCTCAATAAATGTTGAATAAATGAATGTTTTGTTTTGCTGATTTTTAAAAGATTTTTCTATGTATGAAAAATAAAAGGAAAGTACACAAGAAAACCTTTCACCCATTTCTTGTGCCTTTATGTTTCTGGGGTAAGGCTTATGGATGGTCTTCGGGTGGGGGATAGAAGAGGCCTAGTTATCATTTGGCTAGATTACTTGGGAATAAATAATGGTTTTGAATTTTGACTTGGCTACTTCAAAGTACCTGGATCAGGTCAGCAAGAGTTAATGTTGTGATGTGGATACCAAAGAACTGGTGTTAGATGAAGTATTTATGATGGAGAAAGTAAGAACACAACTCTATTTTGTTTTGGTCAGGGCTTAGTTGGAATATTGTATACAGTTGTGGGAAATGTGCATTAAGACAAATATAAAGCAACTAGGACACATTTAGGGGAAACTTGGATGGCAACAGGGAAATAAACTCTGAATGTTTGGAGGATGGGACTGTGTAGCTTATGAAAAGACTGAAAGGGCTGAGATAATAGTCTTGAGAAATTAGGAGGGCTGTCTAATGGAAGCGGAATGTAGACTTGTTCTCTGTGGCCCCAAAGGAAGCAACTAGAAACAACAGACTCTGGGAAGTAGATTTGGCCTTACAAGGAAGAGTTTTCTATTATACTTGCCCAGAGATATAGTTTTCTTTAGAAAGTGGAGAATTACCGCCCCTGAAACTGTGTGAATATTTTCCAGGTAACTACTTGGTGGAGCCATTGTAGAGGAAATTCAAGGGTAGCATGGGGAATGGATTTCACAAACATCAGAGTCCTTCCCAGTCCTGAGCATCTCAGCAACTGCTGGATTATCTTTCCAGGCTTTGCCTCCACCTCAAGGAGGTGGGACTGGTCACCAGAGTTGGGATATACTTTTGGGGGTGGAATCATGGATGGCAGGAGATGGAAAGAATCCACAGTGGCAGAGCAGTTGCTTCGTCCATTCTAATTCTGGTCTGCCATTTTTTTATTTTGACTTTTCTATACACTGCACACACCTGCTTTAGACTGTGGGAACTAGGAGGCCCAGAGACTACAACAATGTAATTTGTGATCTTCAAGTTAGAACTTCAATATCTCATGCAATTGGGTTCTTAGAAATGTTATTTGACAATCATGTTATCAGGTATTAAATATTGTCAGGCTCCAACGGTATGACAGTCTAACTTGACTACTCTAATTTTAGGTTTATAAAACTTGTGGCTGCTTCCTTTCTCTGGAGGAAGACAGAACTTGAGTTGTTTCCAAAATTGCAATGAGATAGAAATTTTGGGACACCTGAAAGACAGAGAACCAATAAAAAGATTCCACACATCCAAGTAGTCTTAAAAATTACCCACATGGTAGATGCACGGCTCTCAGCTCTGTGTCAGGTTGGAATCTTCAACCGTTCAGATGCTCTTAAGCCTCTCTGACCCCTTTCTACCCACTAAAGAACTGAACGTGAATGGCAGAAGGTTTTTGCTCATAGGTTACAGCTAAACTCCTTTAGTGACAAACAGCAAGTATTCCAGCAAAAGGAGTAGGAGGTTGACCACTTTATTGTTTTTCTCGGGGCAGATATTGTGAGCTCATGCAGCATGTAATCTTCAGTGACCTCAGTTGTTACATCTAGGAACAAGTTTCTCTCTAACCCTTTATAGAAGTATAAACAGCAGGAAGGCATGATTTATAGACCAAGAGGCATTGTAAGCATGGGAGCTGCCAGCAATTCATATTCTCCCCTCATTGTGGATACGCTGCCCATCTCTTGGAAGGGACACTGAAACCTTGGCCAGAGCCTGTTAATCCCACTTACTTTCATGGATTGATGTCAAGGGTATCAGGTCCATAGAGATTTTCAAAATTCTACAAAACGGGTTCAGTGGAAGATGTCGCTCAGTTCAGAGTAATCCTTTTGGACCAGGAGTTTTCCTAGGCACCAGCAATCATCTGAGCCCACTTTGTAAGGATTGCTTCTCTTGCTTCTCATTTATATACTGCAACAAAGTGTCTGATGGTAAGGTTTCTTTCACAATTGTGGGTTTTATCTAAATCTCTGGGCTCTTCTATAATTACATTTTAATTGCTGTGTAGTTATTTGAACTTCTGGGAATCTCTGTTCTACTCAGCAGTAATAAGGTCTGTTAACATTATTAATTTGGCTATGGGTGTATATATATATGGTGTTTTTTATATTCTTAATACATTGTTTCATACAGGCACACCATCTCAGGAAGATCTAGTCTGTTGCAAATGTATGCAGAAGTTGAATACTTTTGTTGTTTTCTCACCACCACCCTCATCTACCTGCTAACCAGATACTATTCCTTCTCTTCGCTGTGTCCATATCTTTTATTCCTTTAAGAGATGACTTAATTCCTGACTTGTTTTCCTCTCATCATTGCAAAAACATTGGTTGATAATGCTTTAAATTAAGGTATCACTTCTCACAAAAGTACTTATATTTTAATAAGAAACTTTGAAAGTTAAATATTCAAAGTGCTGTCTCTCCATGGTTAAATTTTAGGCAGTGGAAAAAATAGTTTTTGGTAAAGATAAAGGGGGTTGGGTTTATTACACAAGACAAGCAGCATTCTCACTTTGCTTCAGATACGTGGGTATGGTGACAGGCCTGACAAATCCTTCCTTTTACAGATAAATGCAGAGATTGCACTTCTGGGCTTGTGTGAAGAAAAGTAAGAGAGAAACCGGTTGGGACATTGTTTGGGCCAGGGAGAAACAAGATCCAGTACTTTGGCAATTTTTTAGGCTTTTGTTTTTATTTTGAGGGACAGGTGGCGGGGTAGGGGAGCTTAAACCAAGTTCAAGGAGCTGTGGAGAATCCAGAGATGAGAAATTATAGCCTCTGCTTTCCAAGGATTTATATCCTGTGTCATGAGGAAATCAGGTATGTTCATTAATAGACTGACCTGAAGGCAGGATATGAAAAGGGCATCATAGAAGAACAACTAACATGCTATAGAAATGTGTAGTCCAGGCTGGGCGCGGTGGCTCACACCTGTAATCACAGAACTTTGGGAGGCTAAGGTGGGCCTGAGGTCAGGAGTTCAGGACCAACCTGGCCAACATGGTGAAATCTTGTCTCTACTAAAAATACAAAAATTAGCTGGGTGTGGTGGCTGGTGCCTGTAATCCCAGCTACTCGGGAGGCTGAGGCAGGAGAATTGCTTGAACCTGGGAGGTGGGAGTTGCAGTGAGCTGAGATTGTGCCACTGTACTCTAGTCTGGGTGACAGAGCAAGACTCTGTCTCAAAACAAAACAAAACAAAACCCGAACAAACAAAAAACCCCAGAAATGTGTAGTCCATTCCCAATGGGATATCTGAAAAGGCTTCTTATAGAAAGTGGAACTTTAAAACAAATTGTACTTTGAACATTTGTGCTATTGAAAGAAATAACTTGAGCAAGGACCTGCACTCTATTTCAAGAGGGAAACTTGGCTTACTTGAATAGAAGCTAAAGGGGAGTGTTGTGCTGTAGGCTAGAAAATTCCATAAGGATTCCACCCCTGCAGGGCTTCGAATGTTTGGTTGAATATTTTAGAGTTAATTCTCCTCATATTAGGAAGGTATTTAAGATTTGAGCAGGAGAGTAATATTCTTTAAAAAAGTGTCTCCAGCCAGGGTGGATTAAAGGGATGGAATGATATACTCATTTGTCCACCATTTGGGGAAGGGTGGAAGACCGCCTCTAATTCATAAGATGTGCATGTATCTACAGAAGCAAAATAAGCAGCATATCTTAATGCATAATCTTCATCCCATATATGTGCTCTTTTCTCATCTTGGAGCAAATATTTGGCAGCCAAGTCTTTAAAGTAATAAGAGCAAAAGATATTTGGAATAATTCTTTCAGAACCATTTGTTATTTTCCACAGACCTGTGAGCAAATAGGATCGAGCCAAGGCATTTACTATATTGTATGGTTCTGCAGAGGCTGCCATGCTATTATATATACTTTTATCTCGGGTAAAACTCTGTGGCTGCTGCTACCACAATTACTCAAATACCTGAAGTGTCAAAGAAAAAATAATAATAATAATTGAAATAGCAAAGTCAGAGTCAAGAGTTTTTCCGTTGTTTCTTGAAGTCTTAGAAAGAGTGTTTCCTTTGTATTCCCTATATTCAGAATATAAAAGACTCTCAGAAATCCAATCTTTACTAGGTCAAACATTTCAAAAGGGAGTAAAATTATTTTGCAGTTGCTTTTCAGTTTAAGGCATGTGCTTTAGGAGCTTCCAAACCTTCCTCCTGAAGCTATTTATGAATAAGAAAAACAAAACAAAAAACTAAGTAAATACCATATAATCCCAGCTACATGGTCCTCACGTAAACATCCTAACGCAGCATGATGGAAAAAGTTCCAAATTGTGACCTCTGAGATCTGAGTTCCAGCCCTAGTTTTGTGAAAATATAGCTTGATGGGTTTGTCAAGTTTTGTATTTAATGATAAGGAATCAGGATTTTTTATACAGTTTCTGTGCTATTCAGTAGTACTGTCCACAAGCATTAAAAAAAAAATAGAGACAGGGTCTTGCTCTGTTGCCCAGGCTTCTGTGCAGTGGTGCGATCGTAGCTTAGCTTATTCTTGATTGACATAGTCTCTAAAGAGTGTAATGGTGATGAATGAGGGAAAGTTTCATACTTACAAAAGGTCTTCTTTTTTCTTAAATTAAAATTTTACAGAGCTTTCTATAGATAGATGTTTAAACTGCTTTTAGGGGAAGCAAGTTTCCTATCACTGGCAATAGTGAAATGTGGACTGGGCAACCTCCTGATGGAGGTTGCTATAGAAATTGAAGAATAAAAGGTGGTTAGAGAATTTCAAAGTTCATTCTAGTTTGAAGGTATTCAGATTTGCAATTCCTGAGGGTAACTCTTGCACCTTACATTTTTGCAGCAGGTATGGTTTATAAAGTGCTTTCTCCAGTGTTAACTTATTTGCTCTCCTGTGAATAGCAAGAAATTTAATCTACTGTGCCTTCCATGGAGACCTGCACAGGTGTTAAGAAAAATGTGTTTTGTAGGAGAAGCAAGATAATTACTTACCTGAATCCCATAGCGACCAACCTCGATCTTTAAAATTTTTTTTTTTTAATTTTTGTAGGTATATAGTAGGTGTATATATTTATGGGGTATATAGGTGTATATATTTATATATAGTAATTATATATAAATATATACACTATAGGTGTATATATTTAATGTATTTTATATATTAAAACCTGAGATGTTTTGATACAGGCATACAACATGGAATAATCACATCACGGAAAATGTAATATCCATCCCCTCAAGCATTATCCCTGTGTTACAAACAATCCAGTTACTCTGTTAGTTATTTTAAAATGTGCAAATAAATTATTATTGACTATAGTCAACCTGTTGTGCTATCAAGTACTAGGCCTTATTCGTTCTTCCTAACAATTTTTTTTTTTTGTACACATTAACTATCTCCACCTCCCCATCAACCCCCCACAACCCCTCCCAGCCTCTGGTAATTATCCTCCTACTCTCTATTTCTGTGAGTTCAATTGTTTTGATTTTAAGATCCTCCAAATAAGTGAGAATATGTGATATTTGTCTTTCCCTGCCTGGCTTATTTCAATTAGCATAATTACCTCTAGATCCATCATGTTGTTGCAAATAACAGGATCATTCTTTTTTTATGGCCGAATAGTACTCCATTGCATATATGTGCCACATTTTCTTTATCTATTCATCTGTTGATGGACACTTAGGTTGCCTCCAAATTATGGCTATTGTGAGCAGTGCTGCAACAAACATAGGAGTGCAGATATCTCTTCGATGTACTGACTTCCTTTCTCTTGGGTATATACGCAGTAGTGGGATTGCTGGATCATGTGGTAGCTTTATTTTTTGTTTTTTGAGGAACGGCCAAACTGTTCTCCATAGTGGTTGTACTAATTTACCTTCCTACCAACAGTGTCCAAAGGTCCCCTTGGCTTTACATCCTCACTAGCATTTGTTATTGTCCATCTTTCAGATTTAAGCCATTATAACTAGGGAGAGATAATATCTCATTATAGTTTTGATTTGTATTTCTCTGATGATCAACGATGTGATGTTGACCACCTTTTCCTATGCCTGTTCGTCATTTGTATGTTTTCTTTTCATAAATGTCTATTCAAATATTTGGCCCATTGTAAAATCAGATTATTAGATTTTTTACCCATAGAGTTTTTGAGTTCCCTATATATTCTGGTTATTAATCCCTTGTCAGATCGGTAGTTTGCAAATATTTTCCCACATTCTGTGGGTTGCCTCTTTACTTTGTTGATTGTCTCCTTTGCTGTACAGAAGCTTTTTAACTTGATGTAATCCCATTTGTCCATTTTTGCTTTGATTGACTGTGCTTGCCTCAAGAAATTTTTGTTCAGACTAATGGCCTCAAGAGTTTGCCCTATGTTTTCTTCTAGTAGTTTTATAGTTTGAGGTCTTAAATTTAAGCCTTAACTCAATTTTGATTTGATTTTTGTATATGGTGAGAGATAGGAGTCTAGTTTCATTCTTCTGAATTTGGATATCCAGTTTCCCCAGCACTACTTACTGAGGGATCATCTTTTCCCCAGTGTAAGCTCTTAGCACTGTTGTCAAAAGTGAGTTCACTGTGGTTGTGTGGATTTGTTTCTGGGTTCTTTATTCTGTTTCACTGGTCAATGTGCCTGTTTTTATGTCAGTACCATGCTGTTTTGGTTACTGAATCTCCATAGTATAATTTGAAATCAGGTTATGTGATTCCTCTAGTTTTGTTCTTTTTGCTCAGGAAAGCTTTGGCTATTCTGTGTCTTTTGTGGTTCCATATAAATTTTAGGATTGTTTTTTCTATTTCTTTGAAGAATGTCATTAGTAGAATAGTACAGAATCAATAGACTGCTCTGTGTAGTATTGACATTTTAATAATACTGATTTTACAATCCATTAGCATGGAATACCTTTCCATTTTTTTGTATCCTCTTCAAATTCTTTTTTTTAAAATTTTTTAAAATTTTTATTTTTTAAATTATACTTTAAGTTCTAGGGTACACGTGCACAACGTGCAGGTTTGTTACATATGTATACATGTGCCATGTTGGTGTGCTCCACCCATTAACTCGTCATTTACATTAGGTGTATCTCCTAATGCTATCCCTCCCCCCTCCCCCCCAACCACACTACAGGCCCCCGTGTGTGATGTTCCCCTTCCTGTGTCCAAGTGATCTCATTGTTCAATTCCCACCTGTGAGTGAGAACATGTGGTGTTTGGTTTTCTGTTCTTGTGATAGTTTGCTGAGAATGATGGTTTCCAGCTTCATCCATGTCCCTACAAAGGACATGAACTCATCCTTTTTTATGGCTGCATAGTATTCTGTGGTGTATATGTGCCACATTTTCTTAATCCAGTCTGTCATTGATGGACATTTGGGTTGGTTCCAAGTCTTTGCTATTGCGAATAGTGCCGCAGTAAACATACGTGTGCATGTGTCTTTATAGCAGCATGATTTATAATCCTTTGGGTATATACCCAGTAATGGGATGGCTGGGTCATATGGTACATCTAGTTCTAGATCCTTGAGGAATCACCACACTGTCTTCCACAATGGTTGAACTAGTTTACAGTCCCACCAACAGTGTAGAAGTGTTCCTATTTCTCTACATTCTCTCCAGCACCTGTTGTTTCCTGACTTTTTAATGAACGCCATTCTAACTGGTGTGAGATGGTATCTCATTGTGGTTTTGATTTGCATTTCTCTGATGGCCAGTGATGATGAGCATGTTTTCATGTGTCTGTTGGCTGCATAAATGTCTGCTTTTGAGAAGTATCTGTCTGTTCATATCCTTTGCCCACTTTTTGATGGGGTTGTTTTTTTCTTGTAAATTTGTTCTAGTTCTTTGTAGGTTCTGGATATTAGCCCTTTGTCAGATTAGTAGATTGCAAAATTTTTCTCCCATTCTGTAGGTTGCCTGTTCACTCTGATGGTAGTTTCTTTTGCTGTGCAGAAACTCTTTAGTTTAATTAGATCCCATTTGTCAATTTTGACTTGTTGCCATTGCTTTTGGTGTTTTAGACATGAAGTCCTTGCCCATGCTTGTGTTCTGAATGGTATTGTCTAGGTTTTCTTCTAGGGTTTTTATGGTTTTAGGTCTAACATTTAAGTCTCTAATCCATCTTGAATTAATTTTTGTATAAGGTGTAAGGGAGGGATCCAATTTCAATTTTCTACATATGGTTAGCTAGTTTTCCCAGCACCATTTATTAAATAGGGAATCTTTCCCCATTTCTTGTTTTTGTCAGGTTTGTCAAAGATCAGATGGCTGTAGATGTGTGGCATTATATCTGAGGGCTCTGTTCTGTTCCATTGGTTTATATGTCTGTTTCGGTACCAGTACTATGCTATTTTGGTTACTGTAGCCTTGTAGTATAGTTTGAAGTCAGGTAGCATGATGCCTCCAGTTTTGTTCTTTTGGCTTAGGATTGTCTTGGCAATGCAGGCTCCTTTTTGGTTCCATATGAACTTTAAAGTAGTTTTTTCCAATTCTGTGAAGAAAGTCATTGGTAGCTTGATGGGGATGGCATTGAATCTATAAATTACCTTGGGTAGTATGGCCATTTTTGCAATATCGATTCTTCCTATCCATGAGAATGGAATGTTCTTCCATTTGTTTGTGTCCTCTTTTATTTCATTGAGCAGTGGTTTGTAGTTCTCCTTTGAAGAGGTCCTTCACATTACTTGTAAGTTGGATTCCTAGTTATTTTATTCTCTTTGAAGCAATTGTGAATGGGAGTTCACTCATGATTTGGCTCTCTGTTTGTCTGTTATTGGTATATAAAAATGCTTGTGATTTTTGCACATTAATTTTGTATCCTGAGACTTCGCTGAAGTTGCTTATCAGCTTAAGGAGATTTTGGACTGAGATGATGGGGTTTTCTAAATATACAATCATGTTACCTACAAATAGGGACAATTTGACTTCCTCTTTTCCTAATTGAATACCCTTTATTTCTTTCTCTTGCCTGATTGCCCTGGCCAGAACTCCCAACAATATGTTGAATAGGAGTGATGAGAGAGGGTATCACTGTCTTGTGCCAGTTTTCAAAGGGAATGCTTCCAGTTTTTGCCCATTCAGTATGATATTGGCTGTGGGTTTGTCATTAATAGCTCTTATTATTTTGAGATACGTTCCATCAATACTGAATTTATTGAGAGTTATTAACATGAACAGCCGTTGAATTTTGTCAGAGGCCTTTTCTGCATCTATTGAGATAATCATGTGGTTTTTGTCTTTGGTTCTGTTTATATGCTGGATTACGTTTATTGATTTGTGTGTGTTGAACCAGTCTTGCATCCCAGGGATAAAGCCCACTTGATCATGGTGGATAAGCTTTTTGATGTGCTGCTGGATTCGGTTTGCCAGTATTGTATTGAGGATTTTGCAGGATATTATCCAGGAGAACTTCCCCAACCTACCAAGGCAGGCCAACATTCAAATTCAGGAAATAGAGAAAATGCCACAAAGATACTCCTTGAGAAGAGCAACTCCAAGACACATAATTGTCAGATTCACCAAAGTTGAAATGAAGGAAAAAATGAGGACATTCATCAGGGATATTGGTCTAAATTTCTCTTTTTCTGTTGTGTCCCTGCCAAGCTTTGGTATCAGGATGATTTTGGCCTCATAAAATGAGTTAGGGAGGATTCCCTCTTTTTCTATTGATTGGAATAGTTTCAGAAGGAATGGTACCAGCTCCTTCTTGTACCTCTAGTAGAATTCAACTGTGAATCCGTCTGGTCCTGGACATTTTTTGGTTGGTAGACTATTAATTATTGCCTCAATTTCAGAGCCTGCTATTGGTCTATTCAGGGATTCAACTTCTTCCTAGTTTAGTCTTGGGAGAGTATAAGTGTCCAGGAACTTATCCATTTCTTCTAGGTTTTCTAGTTTATTTGCATAGAGGTGTTTATAGTATTCTCTGATGGTAGTTTGTATTTCTGTGGGATCGGTGGTGATATCCCCTTTATCATTTTTTATTGCGTCTATTTGATTCTTCTCTTTTTTCTTCTTTATTAGTCTTGCTAGTGGTCTATCAATTTTGTTGATCTTTTCAAAAACCAACTCTTGGATTCATTGATTTTTTGAAGGGTTTTTTGTGTCTCTATCTCCTTCAGTTCTGCTCTGATCTTAGTTATTTCTTGCCTTCTGCTAGCTTTTGAATGTGCTTGCTCTTGCTTCTCTAGTTCTTTTAATTATGATGTTAGGGTGTCAGTTTTAGATCTTTCCTGCTTTCTCTTGTGGGCGTTTAGTGCTATAAATTTCCCTCTATACATTGCTTTAAATGTGTCCCAGAGATTCTGGTATGTTGTATCTTTGTTCTCATTGGTTTCAAAGAACATCTTGATTTCTGCCTTCATGTCATTATGTACCCAGTAGCCATTCAGGAACAGGTTGTTCAGTTTCCACGTAGTTGAGCAGTTTTGAGTAAATTTCTTAATCCTGAGTTCTAGTTTGATTGCACTGTGATCTGAGAGACAGTTTGTTATAATTTCTGTTCTTTTACATTTGCTGAGGAGTGCTTTACTTCCAATTATGTGGTCAATTTTGGAATAAGTGTGATGTAGTGCTGAGAAGAATGTATATTCTGTTGATTTGGGGTGGAGAGTTTTGTAGATATCTATTAGGTCTGCTTGGTGCAGAGCTGAGTTCAATTCCTGGATATCCTTGTTAACTTTCTGTCTCGTTGATCTGTCTAATGTTAACAGTGGAGTGTTAAAGTCTTATATTATTATTGTGTGGGAGTCTAAGTCTCTTTGTAAGTCTCTGAGGACTTGCTTTATGAATCTGGGTGCTCCCGTATTGGTTGTATATATATTTAGGATAGTTAACTCTTCTTGTTGAATTGATCCCTTTACCATTATGTAATGGCCTTCTTTGTCTCTTTTGATCTTTGTCAGTTTAAAGTCTGTTTTATCAGAGACTAGGATTGCAACCCCTGCCTTTTTTGTTCTCCATTTGCTTAGTAGATCTTCCTCCATCCCTTTATTTTGAGCCTATGTGTGTCTCTGCATGTGAGATGGGTCTCCTGAATACAGCACACTGATGGGTCTTGACTCTTTACCCAATTTGCCAGTCTGTGTCTTTTAATTGGAGCATTTAGCCTATTTACATTTAAGGTTAATATTGTTTTGTGTGAATTTGATCCTGTCATTATGATGTTAGCTGGTTATTTTGCTTGTTAGTTGATGCAGTTTCTTCCTAGTATCAATGGTCCTTACATTTTGGCATATTTTTTCAATGACTGGTACTGGTTGTTCCTTTCCATGTTTAGTGCTTCCTTCAGGAGCTCTTGCAGAGCAGGCCTGGTAGTGACAAAATCTCTAAGCATTCGCTTGTCTGTAAAGGATTTTATTTCTCTTTCATTTATGAAACTTAGTTTGGCTGGATATGAGATTCTGGGTTGAGAATTCTTTTCTTTAAGAATGTTGAATATTGGTCCTCACTCTCTTCTGGCTTGGAGAGTTTCTGCTGAAAGATCCACTGTTATTCTGATGGGCTTCCCTTTGTGGGTAACCCGACCTTTCTTTCAGGCTGCCCTTAACATTTTTTCCTTTATTTCAACTTTGGTGAATCTGACAATTATGTGTCTTGGAGTTGCTCTTCTCGAGGAGTCTTTGTGGCATTCTCTGTACTTCCTGAATTTGAATGCTGGCCTGCCTTGGTAGGTTGGGAAGTTCTCCTGGATAATATCCTGCAGAGTGTTTTCCAACTTGGTTCCATTCTCCCTGTCACTTTCAGGTACACCAATTAGACATAGATTTGGTCTTTTCACATAGTCCCATATTTCTTGGAGGCTTTGTTCGTTTCTTTTTACTCTTTTTTTCTCTAAACTTCTCTTCTCACTTCATTTCATTCATTTGATCTTCAATCACTGATACCCTTTCTTCCAGTTGATCAAATCAGTTACTGAAGCTTGTGCATTTGTCACGTAGTTCTCGTGCCATAGTTTTGAGCTCTATCAGGCCATTTAAGGACTTCTCTACATTGGTTATTCTAGTTAGCCATTCGTCTAATCTTTCTTCAAGGTTTTTAGCTTCTTTGCGATGGGTTTGAACTTCCTTCTTTAGCTCGGAGAAGTTTGATCATCTGAAGCCGCCTTCTCTCAACTCGTCAAAGTCATTATCCATACAGCTTTGTTCCCTTGCTGGCGAGGAGTTGTGTTCCTTTGGAGGGGGGAGAGGCACTCTGATTTTTAGAATTTTCAGCTTTTCTGCTCTGTTTTTTCCCCATCTTTGTGGTTTTATCTACCTTTGGTCTTTGATGATGGTGGCGTACAGATGGAGTTTTGGTGTCGATGTCCTTTCTGTTTGTTAGTTTTCCTTCTAAAAGTCAGGACGCTCAGCTGCAGGTCTCTTGGAGTTTGCTGGAGGTCCACTCCAGACCCTGTTTGCCTGGGTTTCAGCAGCGAAGCCTGCAGAAGAGTGAATATTGCTGAACAGCAAATGTTGCTGCTGATCATTCCTTTGGAAGCTTCGTCTCAGATGGGCACCCGGTTGTGTGAGGTTTCAGTCTGCCCCTACCAGGGGGGTGCCTCCCAGTTAGGCTACTTGGGGGTCAGGGACCCACTTGAGGAGGCAGTCTGTCCATTCTCAGATCTCAAACTCCATGCTGGGAGAACCACTACTCTCTTCAAAGCTGTCAGACAGGGATATTTAAATCTGCAGAAGTTTCTGCTGCCTTTTGTTTGGCTATGCCCTGCCCCCAGAGGTGGAGTTTACAGAGGCAGGCAGGCCTCCTTGAGCTGCGGTGGGCTCCACCAGTTTGAGCTTCCCAGCCACTTTGTTTACCTACTCAAGCCTCAGCAATGGTAGGTGCCCCTCCCCAAGCCTCACTGCTGCCTTGCAGTTTGATCTCAGACTGCTGTGCTAGCAATGAGGGAGGCCCTGTGTGCGTGGGACCCTCTGAACCAGGCGCAGGATATAATCTGGTGTGCTGTTTGCTAAGACCCTTGGAAAAGCTCAGTATTAGGGTGGGAGTGACCCAATTTTCCAGGTGCTGTGTGTCACGGTTTCCCTTGGCTAGAAAAGGGAATTCCCTTACCCCTTTCGCCCCCTGGGTGAGGCCATGCCTTGCTGTGCTTTGGCTCTCACTCGGTGGGCTGCACCCACTGTCCTGCACCCACTGTCCGACATGCCCCAGTGAGATGAACCCAGTACCTCAGTTGGAAATGCAGAAATCACCCATCTTCTGTGTTGCTCATGCTGGGAACTATAGCCTGGAGCTGTACCTATTGGGCCATCTTGGAACTGATACCCCTCTCCAAATTCTTTAATCCATGTTTTATAGTTTTCATTATAGAGATATTTCACTTCTTTGGTTAATTCCTAGGTATTTAATTTCATTTGTGGTTGTTGTAAATGAGATTAATTTTTTTTTTCAGATTGTTCACTATTGGTATATAGAAATGCTGCTGATTTTTGTATGTTGAGTTTGTATCCTGCAACTTTACTGAATTTTTTTTATCAGTTGTAATAGTTTTTTGGTAGAGTTTTTAGGTTTCTTCCGAATATAAGAGCATATCCTCTGCAAATAAGGATAATTTGACTTCTTCCTCTCTGATTTGGATGCCCATTATTTTTTCTCTTGTCTCATTGCTCTAGCTAGTACTTCTTGTACTATGTTGAACCACAGTGTTGAAAGTGGGCATCCTTATATTCCAAATCTTAGAGGAAAGGCTTTCAGTTTTTCCCCATTCAGTATGCTATGAGCTGTGGGTCTATTGCATATGTCTTTTATTATGTTGAGGTGTGTTCCTTCTATACCTAGTTTTTCTAGGTTTTTTTTCATGAAGGGATGTTGAAATTTATCAAATGCTTTTCTAATGTCAATTAAAATGATCATATGGTTTTTGTCCTTCATTCTGTTGATATGATGTATCGCATTGATTTATTTGCATATGTTGAACCATGCTTGCATCCCTGGGATAAATCCCACTTGGTCATGATGAATGATCTTTTTAACACATTATCGAATTTGGTTTGCTAGTATTTTGTTGAGGATTTTTGCATCAATATTCATCAGAGATATTGGCCTGCAGTTTTCTTTTTTAATGTGTCTTTATCAGGTTTTGGTACCGGGGTAATACTGGCCTCATAGAATGAGTTTGGAAGTAGTCCCTTCTCTATTTTTTGGAATAGCTCGAGTAGGATTGGTACTAGTTTTTCTTTAAATGTTTGGTAGAATTCAGCAGTGAAGTCATTGAGTCCTGGCCTTTTCTTTACTGGGAGACATTTTATTATGGTTTCATCTTGTTTCTTGTTATTGGTCTGTTCAGGCTTTGGACTTCTTCATGGTTCAATCTTATAGGTTGTATGTATCTAGGGATTTGTCTATTTCTTCTAGGTTTTTCAGTTTATTGGCATATAGTTGTTCCTACTAGCCACTGATGATCATCTGACTTTCTGTGGTATAAATTGTAATGTCTCCTTTTTCATCTCTGATTTATTTGGATCTTTTCTCTTATTTTCTTAGTCTGGCTAAAGGTTTGTCAATTTTGTTTAACTTTTCAAAAATCCAACTTTTTGTTTCATTGATATTTTGTATTGTCTTCTTTCAGTTTCACTTAGTTCTGCTCTGATTTTTATTATTTATTTGATTAATTTTGCATTTGGTGTGCTCTTGCTTTTCTAGTTCTTTAAGGTGCATTGTTAGTTTGTTTGAAGTTTTTCTTCCTTTTTGATGTTGTAGGTACTTGTAGGTATAACATTTGCTCTCAGAGCTGCTTTTGCTGTGCCTCATAGGTTTTGGTATGTTGTGTTTCCATTATCATTTGCTTCAAAAATTTTTTCAATTTCCTTCTTAATTTCTTCATTGACCCACTGGTCATTCAGGAGCATATGTTTAATTTCCATGTATTTGTATAGCTTCCAAAATTCCTCTTGTTATTGATTTCTAGTTTTATTTCATTGTGATCAGAGAAGATGCTTGACATGATTTCATCTTTTTGAATGTTTTTAGACATGCTTGGTGACTTAACATATGATCTGTCCTTGGGAATAACCCATATTCTGAGGAAAAAAATTTGTATTCTGTAGCTACTGGATGAAATGTTCTGTAAATATCTATTAGGTCAATTTGGTCTGTAGTGCAGACTAAGTGTGATGTTTCTTTGTTTATTCATCTACAAGATCTTTCCAATGCTGAATGTGGGGTGTTGAAGTCATCAGCTATTATTACATTGATGTCTGTCTCTCTCTTCAGCTCTAATAATATTTCCTTTATCTATCTATGTGCTCCAGTGTTGGGTGCATATATAAGATTGTTATATCCTCTTGCTGGATTGACCCCTTTATTATCATATAGTGGCCTTCTTTGTCTCCTTGTATAGTTTTTGTCTTAAAATCTATTTTGTCTGATATAAGTATAGGTACTTCTGCTCCTTTTCAGTTTCTATTGGCATGGATTATCTTTTTTCCTCCCCTTTCTTTTATTTCTATGTGTGTCTTCATAGGTGAACTGTATTTCCTGCATGCAACAGATCACTAGGTCCTGTTCTTTTTAAATCCATGCAGCCATTTCATGTCTTTTGATAGAATAATTTAGTCCATTTATATTCGTTGTTAATATTGATAAGTAAGGACTTACTCCTACCATTTTCTTATTTGTTTTCTGGTCTTCTCTCCCTTCTTTCTTCTCTTTCTGTTTTCCTTTTAGTGAAGGCACTTTTCTTTGGTGATATGATTTAGTTTCTTGCTTTTCATTTTTTCTGTATTCGTTATATGTTTTTTGGTTTGAGGTTACCATGTGGCTTGCAAATAGTATCTTATAACCCATTATTTTAAGTTGATAACAACTGTTTGCATAAACAAGCAAGCCAAAGGAAAGCTAATAAAGATGTTATGCCTTAATTTTGTCTCCTGATTTTTAACTTTTTGTTATTTCTATTTGTATGTTATTGTACTATCTATGTCTTGAAAAGTCATTGTAGTAATTATGTTTGATTGGTCCATCATTCAGTCTTTCTACTTAAGATGGTTTATACACTGCAGCTACAGGTTTTTAATATTCTGTGTACTTACTATTACCAGTGAGGTTTTTTGTTTTTTGTTTTTTGTTTTGTTTTTTTACCTTCAGATGATTTCTTATTGCTCATTAGCATCCTTTCTTTCTGACTGAAGCACTCCCTTTAGCATTTCTTGTAGGACAGGTGTGGTGTTGATTAAATCCCTCAGTTTTTGTTTGTCTGAAAAAGTCTTTGTTTTTCCTTCATGTTTGAAGGATATTTTCATGGATATATTACTTCTAGGGTAAACTTTTTTCCTTCAGCACTTTAAATATGTCATGCCACTCTCTCCTGGTTTGTAAGGTTTCCACTGAAAAGTCTGGTGCCAGATGTATTGGAGCTCCATTGTATGTTATTTGTTTTTTGTTTTTTGTTTTTTCTCTTGCTGCTTTTAGGATCCTCTTTTAATTCTTGACCTTTGGGAGTTTGACGACAAAATGCCTTGAGGTTGTGTTCTTTGGGTTAAATATGCTTGGTGTTCTATAACATTCTTATACTTGGATATTGATATCTTTCTCTAGGTTTGGAAAGCTTTCTGTTATTATTAATTTGAATAAACTTTTTGCTCCTATCTCACTCTCCACCTCCTCTTTAAAGCCAACAACTCTTAGTTTTGCCCTTTTGAGACTATTTTCTAGATCCTGCAGATGTGCTTCATTGTTTTTTTTTTTTAAGTCTTTTTTTCTTTTGTCTCCTCTGACTGTATATTTTCAAACAGCCTGTCTTTAAGCTCAATGAATTCTTTCTTCTTCTTGATCAGTTCTTCTATTAAAAGACTCTGGTGTATTCTTCAATATGTCAGTTGTGTTTTTCTGGTCCTCAATTTCTGCTTAATTTTTAAAAATTATTTCAATCTCTTTGTTAAATTTGACATATAGAACTCTGAGTTCCTTCTGTGCGTTATCTCGAATTTATTTGAATTTCCTCAAAACAGCTACTTTGAATTCCTTTTCTGAAAGATTTCGTATTTCTATTTCTCCAGGATTGATTCCTAGTGCCTTATTTCATTCATTTTATGAGGTTATGTTTTCTTGGATGGTCTTGATACTGGTGGATGTCTGTCTGTGTGGGCATTGAAGAGATAGGTATTTACTGTTGTCTTCTCAGTCGGGACTTAGCACTTGTCCTTGAGAATACTTTTTTTGAAAGGACTTGGGTATTGTGATCTAAGCTGTATCTGCTTCAGGGTGCACCCCAAGCCCAGTAACGCTGTGGTCCTTGCAGACTCCTAGAGGTACCACCTTGGTGGTCTTGGACAAGATCTGGAAAAATTCTCTGTATTACCAGGCAGAGACTTTTGTCGTCTTCCCTTACTTTCTCCCAAACAAACACAGTCTCTCTGTTCTGAGCCACCTGGAGCTGGGGATGAAGTGATGCAAACTCCCATGAGGCCACCACCACTATGATTGTACTGGGTCAGACCTGAAGGCAGCACAGCACCAGGTCTCACTGAAAGCCTACTATAACCACTCCCTGGCTACCACTTATGTTCACTTCAGGCCCTGTGACTCTACTGTCAGCAGGTGGTAAAGCCAGAGAGGCTTGTGTCCTTCCCTTCAGGGTGGTGAGTTCCCTGAGGCCCTAGGCATTTTCAGAGGTGCCATCCAGAAGTCAGGGACTGGAGTCAAAAACCTTAGAAGTTTACCTGGTGTCCTATTGTACTGCAGCTGAGTTGGCACTCAAACCAGAAGATGCAGTCTTTCCCACTCTTCCCTCCCCTTTCCAAAGGAAGAGGAGCCACACCCCATGGTGTGAGTGGCAGTGGGATGCTCTTTTATAGCCACACTCTCTTTTCTCTCACTCTCACCCCCTCCTTCACCACTGGCAACCATTAATTGATTTTTCATTTTTATACTTTCCTTATTCCAGGAATGTTTTATAAGTGGAATTACACAGTATATAACATTTTGGCATTGACTTTTTTTCCCCCTCTCTGCGTAATCCTCTGAAGATTCATCCAAGTTTGATCATTTTATTGCTAAGTAGTATTCAAAGTAAGAAAGTACCACAGTTTGTTTAATAACTTACCTACTGAAGGACATCTGAGTTGTTTCTTGTTTTTGGCTATTATGAATGAGCTATTATGTAGGTTTTTGTATGTAGGTTTTTCATTTCTTTGGGATAAATGCCCAATAATGTAATTGCGGGGTAATAAGGTAGTTATATGTTTCAGCTGCCATACTTTTGGCTATAACATTTTACATTTCTAGCAGCAGTGTATGAATGATTCAACATCCTCATCAATATTTGATGTTGTCACTATTTTTTATTGTAATCATTCTGATAGGTGTGTAGTGATACACTGTGGTTTTACTTTGCATTTTCCTAATGGCTAATGATATTGAATATCATTTCATGTGCTTAGGCTTCCGAGTAGCTAGGACCAGAGCCATATGCTACCACCCCCAGCTAATTTTTAAAAATTTCTTTTTGTAGAGATGGGTTCTTGCTATGTTGCGCAGGTTGGTCTGGAACTCCTGGGCTCAAGGGATTTTCTTACCTCCACCTCTCAAAGTTCTGGAATTACAGGCATAAGCCACTGTGCTTGGCCAGTGATACTGTTTTAATTTTGGTGTTCTTGTGTCTGTTACTAATATATAGAAATACAATTGATGTAATTTTATCTTCTGCCCTGTAACTTTGCTGAATTCCTTTATAGAAGTTTTCTCTCTCTTTCTTTTTTCCTTTTCCTTCCTTCTTTACCTTTTTTCCTCCTCTTCCTCCTCCTCCTCCTGCTTTTTCTCCTCCTCCTCTTCTTTCTGTAGATTTTCTGAGATTTTGTACACAAACATGTCACCTGGAAATAGGAAATTTTATTTCTTTCATTCTCACTTGTGTGACTTTTGTTTCCCTTTTGTGCCCTTTGCACTGGCTTGAACATCCAGTTGTATGATAAGAGCATTATTATTGAGAACATTGAGAGTAGATGGCTTTGCCATGTTCCTGATCTAACACTCAGTTTTACCATCAATGTTAACTGTAGGCTTTATGTAGATTCTCTGTACTGCATTGTGAAAGTTCCTCTCTATTCCTACTTTTATAAGAACAACTTTTAAAAAAAAAGATATGGGGTCTTTCTATGTTGTCAGGATGGCCTCAAACTCCCGGGCTCAAGTAACCTTCTCACCTCAGCCTCCCCAGTAGCTGGGACTATAGGAGTACCACACCAACCCAGCTAGAATGAATATTTTTAAATGCTTTAAAAATTTTCTCATCAGTTGATTTTCTTTTCTTCAGCCTATGTGATTTTTCTTTTTTAGCCTATAAATAGAGTGGATTATACCGATTGAATTTTGAATGTTGAATCAGTCTTGCATCCTTGGAATAGACCCCACTTGGTCATGGTGTGTAATTCTTTACACATATTGCTGAATTCTGTTTTCTAATATTTTGTTAATAATTTTTGCATCTATGTTTATTAGGAATATCGGTATGTAGTTTTCTTTTTTGTACTATCTTTGTCTGATTTGGTATCAGGGTTTTACTAACTTCATAAAATGAATTGAGAAATCATCTCTCTTCCTCTTTTCCTGGAAGAGATTGTGTAGAATTAATGTTAATTCTTCTTTCAACATTTGACAGAATTGCCCAGTGAAACTATGTAGTCATGGAGATTTCTTTTTTGGGAGTTTAACAATTACAAATTCAATTTCCTTTATAGTTATAGGGCATGCAATGTACTTATTTAATATTGGGTGAGTTTTAGCAGTTTGTGTTTTTTGAGGAATTTGTCCATTTCATCTAAGTTGTCAAATTCATGTCCATAGCATTGTTTATGGGGTTCCCTTGCTATTTTTTTTGATGTCTGCAGGGTCTGTAATTATATCTTCTGCTTCATTCTCAATATTCTCAATTTTCTAGGAGTGGCAGGCTCCCTGGTTTGTTCTTAATATGTGTATATTTTTAGTTACACAAGTTATATGTTGGTACATTTTTGTTACAGAATTCTAACCACCCAGAGTATGAAATATAAGGAGTAGAGTTCTCTTTCATTATCTTCTGCACCTGTTCCTCTCATCCTCCTTCTTGACTCAGAGGTAAGGAAAGTGAACAGTTTGGGGTGTGTCTTCCGGGACTGTGACTCCTACCCCTAAGTAATATTTGGTCACCTGGTGGACATTTTTTCTCCGACTCTTCAAGGATCAGAAGGAGCTTTGATGATGAAACTGGTGGTGGGGAAAGTCAAGGAGGAAAAGAGGAAAGCCAGAGGGGGAGGTCAGAGGGAGGAACAAACAGCCATCTTTCTCTGCTATAAGAGGAAGCTCCTTCTATCTAGTGTCCCCACATGTTCCCCATATGAAGGCTATGACTTCAGGGGCAGATGTAGAATGGGCTTGTTTGGTGGTGTACCAGATGAAGGAGTCCAGAAGCCTAGCTTCTGGAAAATATCTGATCTTTCAGCAAATTCTGTTGTCTCTTCCTTCAAAATATATCCAGAAGATGACCATTATCCATTGTTTTCACAACTAACATTGTGATCCAAACCAATCTCATCTGTCTCCTGGATTATTGCAAAAGGCCCACTGTTCTCTCTGATTCTGCCTTTGCCTTCTAAAAGTCTATTCTCAACACAGTTACCAGAGTGATCTTTTCAAATGTAATTTCTCATGCAAAACTCTCCAAGCTTCCCATGTCACTGAATCTAAAACTAATCAATTAGCAAGACCTAACTACCTGTTTACAAGGCAATGCAGCTAATAGGGAAACATCTTAGATAACACCACAAGGACACAATCAACCATTTCCAAACTGTGGAAAATTCTGGAAGATAAATTAGTTTTTTCCAACAGGTAAATGCCTTTAAAAAGGAGGGAGAACTGTTGTAGATTAAAAGATGTAATGTTGACCAATTGCAATATGTGGACTTTGTTTGGCTCTTGATCTCAACAATAGAGTTATACAAAGATATTTTAGCATATTGGGAGGAAATTGAGTATGGCTTGGTTATTAAATTATATAAAATAATTATGGTTAAATTCATTTGGTGAGATAATGATATTTCTGTTATGCTTTTTAAAAGTTCATATCTTTGGAGGTACATACTGCTGCCTTCAAGGAGAAATGACATAATGTCTGGAATTTGCTTTAAAATACAGCAAATCCCCCACTCCTCTATCTCAAACAACTAAATAAAAAGAAATGAACAAAAGATTAAAAGTGTGTGTATGCAGTGGATGGAACAAGAATGGCAGAATACTGATAACTGTTGAAACTGGATTATGTGTACATGAAGCTGCATTCCTATTATACAATTCTCTCTACTTTAGTCTGAAAATTTTTACCACACAAAAAATGCTCCTTGGCCCCTCTTTTTTAGGGATTCTTTAAGAAACTAGAGATTTAATCTCATCAGCAATTTTTTACAAGGCTACATTTGCCCTATCTTCATTCTCCCTCTGCCTGGGGACAGTCTGCAGTGCCCTTTCAAATTTGGGCCTACCTTGGTCCTCTGGGTATTTCTACTGCTTTTTTAATGCAGTGACTTCTGGGAGTCCTCCTCATACTTGTCAACTAGTAGTCCCACTGGATTGGGGTCACTGCCCCAAATGAGGTATCTCTAATTTTAGATTGGAATCAGGGAAATCCAGATGGGTTGCCACTTATAACGGGTATACATTTCAGCCCATGAGCAGAGATGTGCAGGAGATAGTATGCAATTTTCTTATATAACTCCATTTAATTTGTAATTTAAGCCTTGGTTCTATTGATGTCCTGTTTGGATTTCCACCTCTCCCTATTTGGAAATCATACAGGGCTGAGGTTTTGAGGGTGGGGTGAGAGCATAGTCTCTGGTTATTGGAGCATACAGCTGAAGTTTAGATGCCCATCAGCTCAGTTGCCAGGGCATCTTTAGGTGGTGTGGCTCCTATGCCATGTGTGAGATAGGTTGCCATGATTCTGCTTATATGCATAATACAGCCAGCCCTTCTTGAAGTTTTTGCCACATGTACCTCTTCAGCCACATTTCAGAGGGCTCCTCTCCTCCACAGTTTGAAGATCTCTCTCTCTCCCTGACCTAATCAGTACCTCTCAACACTGTAGCAGAGTAAGAAGG
Organism: Chlorocebus sabaeus; assembly: GCF_047675955.1. Classification (NCBI taxonomy): domain Eukaryota; kingdom Metazoa; phylum Chordata; class Mammalia; order Primates; family Cercopithecidae; genus Chlorocebus; species Chlorocebus sabaeus. The sequence continues at coordinate 62,290,372 of NC_132926.1, read as the reverse complement.
GGGCATGCCTAATTAAAAAAATCCTGCTTCCATTATGTTTCTGCTAACTTTCCTCTTTCCTATGGAGTTTGAGATTTTAGACATAAAAGTCAGGTAGGGTGTGGTGGCTCATGCCTGTAATCCTAGCACTTTGGGAGCCTGAGGCAGGAGGATATCTTGAGGCTAGGAGTTCAAGACCAACCTGGGCAACATACTGAGACCCTGTTTCTAAAAAAGAAAAAAAAAAAATTAGTGAGGTGTGGTGGTTTGTGCCTGGTGCCGGTTGTTCCAGCTACTTGGGAGGCTGAAGTGTGAGGATCACTTGAGCCAGGGGCTGAAGTGACCTATGATCACACCACTGCACTCCAGCCTGGGTGACAGAGGGAGACCCTATCTCTCACAAAACAAAACAAAATAAAAACAACAGCAGCAGCAACAAATAAAAAACATAGAAAGAAAAGTCAAGATGATTAACATGCTATTGCTGCTTTCAGCCCTGCCATACCCTTCCTCTGAGCAATGAACACAAAGCCTGCTACCTGCTTGAGTCCAGAAGGGAAAGGGTGAAAAAAAAGGAGAAAAGAAAAAAATTAAATAGAAACATGTTAACATCTCAAAATATTCTGCCACATTTGAGATACGAGAGAGTTGAATTCATTAGAGGACTTCTACTGGAAAAAAGGAATTGTTCTTGAAAAGGAAGTCTCTGCAGTTGCACAGACTGTGTTGGACCTAGGTCCGCAGAACGCTGTGATGTCATCATTGAGGTCAGAGAATCTGCTGTGGGCCTGGTGACCTTTGAACCTTAACAGCCCTGCAATGTAGTGAGCACTGGGCAGTGCTGCTCGTTCACTAAGCGGTCTTGAGTTCTTCAGCTATTTAGGAGATTCAACTACGTTTATTCATACTGAATCTTTTTAATGAATTTCCTGAGAGCCAAGAAGGGCCAATCTACAGGAAAAAGGGGGAGGTGGACATTAAGCATCTTCTAGAAACTCTTCTAGCTGATACCATGAAACGACGACAAAAGAGGAAACATTTGGAAAATGAAGAGTCCCAGGAAACCGCTGAGAAGGGAGGAGGTATGTGCTGGGCAAACTGTCTGGGTCACAAGCGTCACTGGCCAGCCTGAGCCTTTTTTAAAAATTTTTTTTTTTTGAGACGGAGTCTGGCTCTGTCGCCCAGGCTGGAGTGCGGTGGTGCGATCTCGGCTCACTGCAACCTCCGCCGCCCGGGTTCACGCCATTCTCCTGCCTCAGCCTCCCGAGTAGCTGGGACTACAGGCGCCCGCCCCCACGCCTGGCTAATTTTTTGTATTTTTAGTAGAGATGGGGTTTCATCATGTTAGCCAGGATGGTCTCGATCTCCTGACCTCGTGATCCGCCTGCCTCGGCCTCCTTTTTTTTGTTTGTTTTTTCTTTTTCTTTTGAAATGGAGTCTTGCTCTGTCGCCCAGGCTGGAGTGCAGTGGCGTGATTTCGGCTCACTGCAAGCCCCACCTCCTGGGTTCTCGCCATTCTCCTGCCTCAGCCTCCCGAGTAGCTGGGACTACAGGCGCTCACCACAATGCCCAGCTAATTTTTTAAAAAAAATTGTTTATTTTTAGTAGAGATGGGGTTTCATCGTGGTAGCCAGGATGGTTTCCATCTCTTGACCTCGTGATCCACCCGCCTCAGTCTCCCAAAGTGCTGGGATTAATGGCGTGAGTCACCGCACCCGGCCAGCCTGAGCTTTCTTTAGGGAGGAGGAACTGAGGAGAATGTGCTACCTATACGGTGAGGGGGAGACCTGGCTGTTGGCTGATGCCGGCACATCCATCTTGAGGGTACCCGGATGTGAGATGGACAGGAAGTCCAGATGCCACTGGCACACGATACAGAAAGCCAGCCCTGCTGGGCTGAGAACTTTTGTTCTGGGGCTGCTGGTACCTGGACCTATGTCAGTCTCCAGGCAGGTCGGGGACCCACTTACAGAGACCCAGTGATGCAGCCTGAGTCTCGTCTTTCTCTCATTCTCTTTATTTGCTCTTTCTCTGCGGTAACTGAGGTGGAAGGTGTGAAGGGTGCTGGTAGAAATCTATGAGTTGCACTCTCCCTTTTAGCAGAAACGAAAGAGTAGCCCAATGAGTTAAAGGCCTTGTTGAAAAATATCTTGAGAAGCGGAATACTTGTTAGAAAGCAGATTAAACACTTGTTTGGGGATGGCGTCATACTGAAACCACGGAGGTTTGATTTTTCAGCAGGAAGAATTAACCAATTAATCCAACAGAGTTTGTGAATCCACAGTGTGGGACTTCCCAGAGGAAATGACGCACAGGGTAAGGGTCTTCGATTGCTGTCAGTTTACTTCCCAGGCTGCATGATAATGGCAGGTATTAAATGTAAAGAAGCCGCTTATCCTGAAAGGGGGATGGTCACATGCAGGAGACAGGGCAGAAAGGAGCCTGCCCCAGAGATGGCCCTCGAGGCTTCTGCCCCAGTTAGAGCTCAGCAGCGTCTATGAGGCCCAAAGTTATAAAGACCTGTAAGTTGAGCCCTGGGAATGGAGGCATGAAGACTAGGCATGGAGAGCAGGGGGCTGGGACAGGAAGGGGAAGGCAATGGTTTTCCTCTCCTTCATCTACGCTTACATTTCAGAATTTGTCTGTCTCTGTGTGTGTGTGCGTGCGCACGTGTGTGTTGGGAGGGGGAGGACTGGAGATAATGGGAGCACAGTGGTGGGTTCTGCAGGGTGAGCTTTCTGTCACCATGCCTCGGCCTGGGCAACACTCAATACACATAACAGTGTGTACCGAATTTTTGTTGAGGGTATTCCAGGAGACAGTCACTCATATGCCCATATGTACTCTGATACAGAAAAAGAGTCACACACCTCCACACACAGTGCATACAGTTAGATACACATACCGTTCCTCTATTACATACTCACACAACCCATGTGTGTGACAGTCTTTTCTTCCTACAGAGATTTCATGTGTGTGTCTGGGGGGGTGTGTGTGTCTCCTCAACTCTCACACAAACACAGCTACCTTAAACTATCTCTAAATACCTCTTTAAGAGCCAGTCACACATCATACATGCCATATCTGTAACACATTGTGTAGCAGAGCCAGGCCTGCTTTGCATAGACCACGATGAAACAAAGATTCACCACCATCCCCTTATTAGGGTTGCCAGATAAAATACAGGATGTCCAGTTAAACTTGAATATCAGATAAACCACCAATGATTTTTTAGTATGAGTGTGTCCCAAATATGGTATGGAACGTACTGACACTAAAGATAAGTATGACAAATATTGCATGGGACATACTTACACTAAAAAATTATTTGTAATTTATCTAAAATTCAAATTTAATTTGGCATCAGCTGTTTTTTTGCTAGATCTGGTGACCCTTATATATTCATAATGAGCTAACCTATGATATACTTGTATTTCTGCTTAGTGTCTATCTTCCTTGTCTAGAATGGAAAGTCCACTGAGAAGAAGGACTGTTTTGTTCAGTATTCCTAGAGCCTAGAAGAGTGGACTGGTGTCTGATACATGGTAGCTGTTCATGAAATATTGCCAGATGAATGAATTAATGTACATTATAAATACAAGCCACACCATATAATTAGGAAAAGTTACATATTGCATAATTCCAGGATTGTAAACACAAACTATGCGCACAAACTCCATAGACACAGACACATGTTTCTATAATATACCCACACAAACCTACACATATCAAAGGCTATCTGATATGTATCACTCTTACACTTCAGACCTATTCATAGTCACCACACAGGCCTACGTTCCTAACGATACACTATCAAAATACCTGTTGACTGTAATTAAATATTGGAGTATCCACCAGAAGGCTGTCTCACAAACCATGTGTGTTCACCACACCTGACATACGTCAGCCACTCAGTAAATATTTGTTGGATGGGTAAATGATGCACAAACATTCCCCATCCACCATATCTCTGTGCCCTTCATACCTTTCTCAGGAATGTCAAAGTCCCAAGAGGATGCCCTGCAGCCTGGATCCACTAGAGTGGCCAAAGGCTGGAGCCAAGGGGTGGGAGAAGTTACTTCTACCTCCGAATACTTCTCCTGCGTTTCTTCTTCACGCAAGCTCATCCACGGTGGTAAGGGTGCAGGGCTCCTTGGGCATGTGGCTCCTTGGCTGTGGGGTTCATTTGGCATGAAAATCTTTGAGTGTGGGGCTCTTTGGGACTGGGACTGTTTGGGTACAGGGCTATTTGGGCATGAGACTCTTTGGTTGCAGTGCTGATTGAGTGTAAGACTCTTTGGGAGTGGGACTTTTTGGGTTTGGGGCTCCTTCGGTGTGACACTCTTTGGGTGTGGGGCTCCTTGGATGTGAGATTCTCTGGGTGTGAGGTTCCTTGAGTACGACACTCTGGACACAGGGCGCTATGGGTATGAGACTCTTTGGGTGCTGGGCTCCTTAGGTCTGGGACATTTTGGGTGCAGGGCTCCTTGGGTAGGGGGCAGGAGGCCCATAGATCCAAGGATGAGGCTAAGAGGAAACCCAGGGCAGTTGGATGTGATCAGAGCTCTGCAGAGGTGTCTGGGCAAGATACAGAGCTGTTAGAAGAGCATGGATATGAGCTCAGTGAAGGAGAGCATGAGCCCTGGTGTGCAGTCAGGCAGTCAGGGAGCAGAGGCCAGGAAAGTCTGCTCTTGGGGTGTAGGGCCACAGGACCAGATTAAGCACCTTCAGCAGAACTACTTGGGCTCTGACTTTGCCTTCCAGAGAAAAACAGAGTTCCTCAGCCCAGGCCTCCAGCACTGCAGCAGGACTCTAGCTCAGGCCTATACACCTCACACATACAGCCACACGCTCCACAGGTACACTCTCTGCACACATCCCACACAAATGCGTGACCTGCAGTGCCATTCTCCCACACTACCTCCCACATTCCACAAATAACACATCAGTGATGGCACCAACTCACATCCTCATAGCACACACATGCTGCCAACATTCCACATAAGCTGCAGTCCTCACCACCATACTCCACACCCCTGTATACAGACATCCCAGCAACATCCCTACACACAAATGACACTAGAATCACTATCCCACAATATGAACAACAATCATCAAGCTCACCACACAGCTGCATCACACCACAGTCCCTCTCTCCTGCACCACACATATTCAACGTATGTTCCCCCAGCTCCTGGCATGGCCTGTGCATCTGCTCATGTTTCTAATTTCCTTTCCCAGGAATCCAGAGAATACATCGTGACAGCCCCCAGCCTCAGTCACCCCTGGCCCAGGTTCAGGAACGAGGAGAGACTCCTCCCTGCTCACAACATGTCTCCTTGTCATCCCATTCGTCCTATAAGACTTGTGTGTCCTCTCTGTGTGTAAACAAAGAGGAAAGGGGCATGAAAATATACTACATGCAGGTACAAATGAAAAAAGGTGTGGCTGTCTCCTGGGAGACAGAGGAAACTTCAGAGTCCTTAGAAAAGCAGCCAAGGATGGAAGAAGTGACCCTTCCTGAGGTTGTGAGGGTAGGTACTCCCCCCTCTGATGTGTCCACCAGAAACCTCCTGTCTGACAGTGAGCCCGGCGGGGAGGAGAAAGAGCATGAGGAAAGGACAGAATCAGACAGCCTGCCAGGCTCACCCACCGTTGAGGAGACACCCAGGGCCAAGACTCCTGACTGGCTGGTGACCATGGAGAACGGCTTCAGGTGCATGGCCTGCTGCCGGGTGTTTGCCACCGTGGAAACCCTCCAGGAGCATGTGCAATATGGGATCAGAGAGGGCTTCAGCTGCCACGTCTTTCATCTCACCATGGCTCAGCTGACAGGCAACATGGAATCAGGGAGCACCCAAGATGAGCAGGAGGAGGAAAATGGAAATGAGGAGGAGGAGGAAGAGAAACCAGCAGCAAAGAAGGAGGAGGAGGGGCAGCCCACAGGGGAAGACCTTGGCCTGAGGAGATCCTGGAGCCAATGTCCAGGCTGTGTGTTTCATTCTCCAAAGGACCTTCCAAAGGACCGGAAGTGAGCAAGGGCTGGGTCGTGGGACGCTGAGGGAGCAATGGCTTCCCTGAGCCAGTACTCTCCCCAGTTCAGGCTTAGGTCTCTGTAAGGGAGATTTGGGGGTTTTATTGGCTCAGGGAACAGTGGAAGGGGACATAACTGGGATCCCTGCTTCTTGCCTAGGCATCTAATAAAGTCTTGATTGTAAGTCAGGACTTGTCTTGACCTTTCCAGCTCCTGCAGGAAATTCTGAGAATTTCTAAGGTCTCATTAACTAAGAAGTGTCTTTCTTTGGTTTGATTTTCACACAGCAGCTGAGACTTATGGGCCAGAAAATACTGGAAGATGGTGTGGCCTTCTCTTGCAAGAGGTAAGGAGTGAGATTTGCAGTTTTCTGAGGCTGTGTCATGAGGGCCCAGAGGAATCTAAGGGAAGGAGCTGCAGGGATGCACTGGGTTACCTGGCGGCTCTGCAGCTGCATCAACTTGTGGTGCACCTGGTGCTTCTGGGGGAATTGTCCTCCATTTGCTTAGACGATAAGGTGAAGAGCATTGACTGGGAACTTTCTCAATGTCTCCATGATTGTCCTCAATTCTAAGAGGAAGTACTGCAGCTCTTCAAGGCAGAGAAAACTCAGTTTAACCTCAAGGGCCAGGATTGGCTTGAAAGGACAGGCTGCCAGCAAGATCAGAGGTGTGGAGTCTGAGAGCCTTTGGCCTGAGCTGGGACCTCACCTCAGCCCATGAATATAGCCCTTGAGGAAAAGGGGAATTTGGAGAGGTAACAACATCATCCTCATGAGATACCAAGAGACCTGGAAATGTTTCAGAACCTTCATTTTGCTGCATTTGATCTGGAAATGAACTCACTGTAGGGGTGCATGACTCTGAGCTTTAAAACAAAGGTGAAGGGTAACTGACTAGTGATGCTCGTATTGTTTCTTGCCTCTTCCTGTTCTGCCTCAATTGTTTTCTTCACTTTCAGGTAGAAGAAAGAGCCATGGAGATAGTAGCAGACAGACTGCCCAAGGTATGAAGGAGATGAGGGACCAGCACTCAGTCTAACATGTAAACATCATATGTAATAAAGGTTGTGTTTCAAACCTTCCCTGGATATATTATTTAATTAACAAATTAATCTAACTATCTATTCATCATTTTCTATTGTTTTTTTTCCTTTTTCTTTTTCTTCTTCTTCTTTTTTTTTTTTTTTGAGATGGAGTTTCATTTTTGTTGCCCAGGCTGGAGTGCAATGGCATGATCTCGGCTCACTGCAACCTCTGCCTCCTGAGTTCAAGTGATTCTCCTGCCTCAGCCTCCCAAGTAGCTGGGATTACAGGCACGTGCCAACACACACAGCTAATTTTGTATTTTTTTTAGTAGAGACGAAGTTTCACCATGTTGGTCAGGCTCGTCTCGAACTCCTGGGCTCAAGCGATCCACCCGCCTGGGCCTCCCAAAGTGCTGGGATTGCAGGCGTGAGCCACGGCGCCCAACCCTATTCATTATTTTCGTCTATCTATCTAGTGGTTTGTGAACGAAGTTTTACACCAGCACTGAAGATATCTACCAGCCTTTTCCAGAGGCAGCCATACCCAAACTCCTGGGATTGATTAGGCTTCTGTGTGACAGTTTTTTCAAGGCTGGATGCCACATTTCACATGAGACCATGAGAAACTCCACTACATACCTGTTTCCATCATCCCGCTTTATTAAGCTTAGCACTTTTCTACATTTACTTCAGATGGCTTTGAAGTAAAAATGATTACAAATACAGCTGTAGTCCCCTGTTCCATTGCCTTTCATATGGATTTGGAGTATTTTTTAATACTTCTGTGCATGTTTTATACTATTATATAAATATATAAAATGTTTTGAATATCTTGAAAGTTTCACATACCATTGTACTTCGTTATTACTTTGCAACTTGTTTTTATTAAAAAGTAGGCTTTTAAGATTATCCATTGTCATACACATATCTGTAGTTAACTAATTTTTACTACTGTATTGTAGTTCATTCTATCAATATGCCAACTTTTAATTTATTATCTTTTTGATGAAATTTTAGTTGCATCCAAATTTCCTCTATTACCGTAGAGTGTGAGTCTCTCTCTAGGATGGATGTCCCAGACATCAATCTATCAATGGATGTCCCAGACATCCATTACTGTGCTGAAGTATATAGATATTTCAGTTTAGTAGTAATTGTCATTGTGTATTTCTTCCTTTGTTCAAGTACTTTTTTTCTTTCTTTATTCTTCAATAATGATTAATGCTTTTCTCCACAAATGTTATATACAATTTTTATTCGATGCGGTCCAAGGTATCTTTTCAAGGTCCAAGGTTTTCTTTTCAGTCTCCTTAGATGGCATATTTTTTCTATTATAGTTTAGAATTGGTTATTACTGATGCATATTTTAAATTTTCATTTCACATCTAGCCACCTTTTTGAAATTGTTTAGGTGTATTTCTGTATAGTATTCCGTATTTTTCTATATTCAATCATATTAAATACAAATAAAAAGAATTAGTTTTTTCCTTTTTATTTCTAGACAGCACTTTTATTTTTCTTCTGTTACTGAACAGGCTAGGACCTCTGATATAATATAAAAAAATAGTGACCATAAAAATAACCTAATTTTTTTAAAAAGGTGAGAATGATTGTTGAATTTTATGTGGGTTTGATGCATCTATTCAGATGATTTCGTTCCTTTAGTTGTTAATTTTGTGTAATGCATCATAGGGTTTTGGATGAGGAACGATCCTGGCCTCTCTGAAATAAACCTCATTTTACCATTATTGTTTGATTTTACTGAATTGTTGAATTCACTTTGCTATTAAGAAATTTAGGATTTTTATGACAAAAATAAAATCAGAGTATAATTTTTTTTCTTACATTATCCTTGTCCATTTTTTAATAAAACAAAATTAGCTATCTCCTATGCCATGATTTTTTTCCTCTCATCCCTGAAAGAGCTTCTGTGGAATGGGGGTTCACTTAATCCTTTTTTTAAAATTTAATTTTAAGTTCCAGGATACATGTGCAGGATGTGCAGATTTGTTACATAGGTAAACGTGTGCCATGGTGGTTTGCTGCACCTACCAACCTATCACCTAGGTATGAAGCCCTGCTTGCATTATCCTAGTTCAACTGATTAGTGTTGCCAGAGATTTGTTATTTTAATAATTGAAAATGAAATCTTTTAGTAGTGTTGATATTTTGTATTATTTTCTTTTTTAGATTTTCTAATCATGCCTTTATTGTTTCTTTCCTTCTTTTATAGGTTTACTCAATGTTTTCTTTTTCCAGCATCTATTGAACAATTAACTTACTGCTTTTTAATCATTCTTATTTTTAAATAAATGCATATGAAGCTCTGTAAATTTTCTGAAATATCATTTTAGAAGTATTCTGCAAGTTTTGTGTTATACTTTCATTGTTGTTTATTTCTAAATGTTTTATAATTTCTATTCTGATATTGTCTTTAATCTGTGAATCACATAGGAATACATCTTAAAGTTGCTAAAGTTTTATTGTAACCTGGTGCATAATCGATTTAAAAAGTGTTTCAGATGTACTTGAAAATAATGTGTATTCTCTATTGGATTCAAGTTCATATGCATATCTGTTAATCAGTCTCCTTTATTTTATTCAAATATTTTTTATCCTTTCTATTTTTAAGTTCGATCTTCCAGTTTCTGGTATAGCCAGAAATATTTTACAATGATTGTGAACTTGTCAATTTCTCCTTATATTTGTACAGAGTTAGCTCATATATTTTGAAACTGTATTACAAGTCATGTGAAAATTACTGTTTTTGTACTTTTTTTGGTGGATTTTCTTATTGTCAAATATTTCCCCGCACTTTTTCTCTATTAATTCCTTTCTTGCTTTAAATTCCATTTAGTCTGCTTTAATATGCTTTTTGTCTAAGAACTGTTTTGCTGTATTTACAATATTCAATCTGCTTTTTAGTAAGTGAGTTTATTTCAAAGACTGAGAGGTTCGGAATGATTTCTATCTCTTCCTCTGTGTTTTTCACTTACCATCTTTGGTAGATCATGTTCTAATATCACTCTCTGCTTCCTGCTAGCTAAACTCTGATTTTGTTCAGGTTTTGAGCTTTACTGGGCACAGCCCCAGGAGATGAATCTTGATTTGTTGAAGCTGGTCATATTGGTTCATTCCACTTTTCTAGTGATTGATTTTTACCAAATAAGTAGTAAGGGGAAGTTTGCTGGGGACCATTTGGCAGAGATTTTCCTCTTTGATGAAAAGGGAGTGACTCACGGTGAAAAACCCTGACCCCTTCCTTCTTATCTTTGAAGGTAGATGTTGGAAGGTGTAATGCCTACAGGTATGACAACTGTCTTTCAAACACGAGGGGATAGCCAAAAGAATTACAGCAAGTCCTACTCAGGGACCCGTAGTCATCGAGTCAGCTACCTCTCAAATGTGAACTTTATGAAACAGTGATGTCATGATTGTTGAAGATGCTTTTAGTTGGGCACACCATACTGATGTGCCATCTGGGACTGTCGCACTGCGATATGCCCATAAAATCTGTATTTGTTTTCCTCATGAGCATTTACATAAAGTGTATTTCCTATCCTCTTTTACAGTTAGGTGGGGCCATGGGGCAGAACTTTCTGATAGAATATGGTAGAAGAGATAAATGCCACACTTCCAGGCATGTCTCCTGCCACCCAAATCTTCCACATAATCTTCCAAGTCTTCTCTCTTCTCCTTTTTGCTAGAGTACAAGGAGCATTTAGGTTTCTGAAAGGTGGAGAGTTCACAGGGAGGATCTAATATAGTTCTTGCTTCTTCTGCAGGCATAAAATGCTTAATGGAATTGGTTCCAAACCAGCTGCAGGCAGAGTTCTCTAAGTTTCTCCAAGTGTCTGTGATTGGGAGTGGTGGCTGGAGTGCAGGTCAAGTGCAGGCTGGCTAGTCTGTAGATACTGATTCTCTTCCTGGACATACGGTCTTTAAAGTAGTTTTTCTTGTCCCTGGCCATGCTAACCTTTCTCCCTCAACACTTTTCTCCCTTTCTCTGACCTTCCAGTACAGGGAAATCTTTTTATAATTGAGGTGAGATTTATTGTTTGTTCACAAGAGTTTTTACTGTTCTCTTTTGGTTTCTGCTTTTGACATTCCATAGCCAAGAATTTTCCTTTTTTTCTCCTTTGTTTCTGCTGGGTCTTTATCTTCCTAATGCAATGAACTTGAAGTGCTTAGCTGACTGAATGGGGAAAAATCCAGCAGCAAAGAGAAGTGATAAAAAATATTTCAGTTAATTTTTCAAAGTAGCATGCAGCTATATATTTTTAAATTTTAGGAGCAATATGGAAATATTATCATCATAAAATACAAATGATATTAAAGTAATCAATGTATAAAAATAAAATTAAAGTCCCCTTCAAATTATCCCTACTCTCCTCCCAAGCCTACTTCTTTTTGCAGAGATTTTGATTATTAGTTGTTTGGTTTCAAGATCTTAGGTCCATGTATTTACATATATAACTGTTTTATATGATATATATAGCTTTACAGAGAGTTTTGATTAATAAATTCTATCATACTATGTGTAATCTAAATCAACATTTTTGTTGAAGATCTTTTAATGCCTTTAATAGAGACATTTAACATGAATCTTTAATATAGATTCATCCCATTTTTTAAGCAAGTGTAATTTATTTACTTCCAGTGATAAATCATAATATAATTAACTATCCCCTCATTGATGGACATTTTGAGAAAGGTGTTCTTTTCTCCTGCAGTTGGCTCTCGACTTTGTTAACCAGATTGCATTTCTCCTAAGCATTCAATGGTTATCACTACTGTGTAACAAAATACTTTAAATGGTCTGCAGTTTCCCTATGGATTAGTAAAATTTTAAACTCTGCACTTCAATTCTCTCTCAATATCTGGAATTTTGTTAGCTATTTCTTCACTTAAGGTTGAGTAATTACATAATTTATATAATTACTTTCTTCCTCCAAGGTACTAATTTTGACTGTGTCTTGTGAATTACTGGAAAATGCTAGTCTTGCAGTCAGGACATTGGGCCTTTGATCAAGGAACTTAACTTCTCTGGTCTTGGCTTTGTGTGTTATCAAAAGGTTTGGGCTAGCTGGCATTTAGAATGCTGTGTGTCTTTGAATCCCCCTCACTTAATTGTCTGCTATTTGAGAAGAGAGTGTTTTCTCATGAAGCCTGAGCATCATAATAGTTAACATTTACTGTTGTTTTTAACCTTGAATTGGGCAGAATTTAAACATACACAGCTTTTTAGTTATACGTTATGTTACATATATTTTTAGCTCTAAATACTTTATATAGCCCTTGGTACTATTTTAAATAGCGTTGTATTTTCCCTTACATCTTCTGATTTGCTATTTCTATTGTAGAGGGACTTGATTGGTTTTTAAATTTTTGATCTTGTAACCCTCTGCCTTGGTGAACTATATTATTAGTTTTTACTATTTTACCTGTGGATTATTTTGGATTTCCTAGATAAATGATGATATCAAATGTAAACAATGTATTCCATGAAGAACTTTAGTTCATTATAATGCATCTTATATACTTTTAAAACTCATAACTGTTTTTCATAAATTTTATGACTGCCCCCCTGCACAGAGGTAACTAAAATCAAAGATCTGCATATATCCAGTCCATGTTTTAATTATTTTCTTGCATGTATATATCCATAGCAATATTTAGAATTCATGTGAATATTTATTTACATGATTGTTATAACATTATGAAATGTATTTTGTTTCAATCAACATGTTTTCAAGATTTATCCGGTTCCATCATATGGATCAAGATCCATTTAACAAGTTCATACTTTTCCATCAAATGCATGTAAACTCATTTACGTTCTATTCAAATATTATTGAACAATTGAATTGTTTCCATTACTTCTCTGGAACAAACAGGATTTAGTAGAACATTGTGTAGACTTCTCCTGAGACTCAGAAAGCATCAGGCTGTTTGAAGGATTGCTGCTTGCCTTTAGCCCCCTTCCACAGGCCTCCTCCAGTAAGACACTTGAAGCATGGACAACATTGGTCAGGAATTTCAAGCACAGATGAAAGGAAAATTCTCTCACATGGGGAGATCTAAGCCACTGCCCAGAAGGTAACAGGTTAATTTTAGGCATCCTGTTGGGCTCTAGGGAGAATCTGTGCTGGCCTGTACCGCCGTCCTTCTGCCTCTCCTCAAAACAAATGTGGAGAAAAGGAGAATCCAAATACCATGAGCAGACAAAGGGAGTGATCTTGGGGGCTGAAGCTGTTGTTGAGATCTCAGAATGGAGTGTGAGGGCACTGTGCAACCAGATGGCTCGGCCCTGCCTTCTGAGAACTTCTTTCCAAGGAATGCTAGTGATTAAGGTGGTGCCTGACACATGCAGCTGATATGGCCCACATTGTCACAGAAATCTGCTGCTTTATGAGTATCTCTTCTTGTTCATACACTCTTGTTTCCCATTATTTGGTCACTGCCTTTTGTACTTCACTAATGTGAATCATGATACCTAGAGGACCGGGCACATGAATGACCCTTCTTACTAGGCAGCATTAGTCCATAGCTTGACGGTGAGGGAGGAGGTCAAACTAAACTCAAGAAGGAAAGATGGTGTTGAAGAGATGATCTCAGGGCTGGGTGTATTTTCTCAAAAGCTGATGAATGATCAATAGCTCCCAGGCTGCAAGTGTTTCCTGGAGGCCTACTGGCCATGGGGCTGGGTTCACTCAGTGAAGGAACCAGGTACCCCCTTTATTTCATTCCTTGCTCATGCTTGTCCTTCTGCCAGCTTCTCTGCTTTTGATATACACTCTGCAAGACTGAATTTCTCCTGAAACCACTTTCTACTTGTTATTCTAGTCTTATGAGCATTTATTGTCCCTTTCCAGTGTTCCCCTAAAATGCCACTGCAGGGAATTTATAATTTGATGATCATACTTCTTACCATATTCTCACCAAATTCTGATAAATTTTATCTACTTTATGCCATAGTATTTGCATATCAAGAATACTTATACCAACTCTGTAGCTGTAGGTTAACCCATGAGGAATCTTGTCTTTTTCTCTCTTTTGACAAACCCTTTCCATCTTTCAAGGTCCTTTGCTTGACTGTCTCCTACCCTGACTCTTTTTTTTTAAAGTTCATTTTTTGCTATTTCAGTAAACTTTCAATCTCCTTCTCTAATTTCCTCACAAGCATGTAGAATTTATTTCTTGCAAATTAAAGGATGTTTGGTTGTTGAAAAGGGATAACCTCTCGGGTATTCTTGCAAGTATGGAAGCTTCCCTGTCTGGCAATCCTTTGAAGCAGGCCCCATGGAGACTTGCAGTTGAGTTCCAAACCTTCTAAGAACGAAACTCGCACCAAGAATATGTCTCAGCAAATTAATGTCCCTGGACGACTTCCTAAGCTCAGCTTTGAATTTACATCCAATTAAGAGAATTTAGGTAAAAATCATGGGGCTATATGTGTCCTGAAATCCGCTTAAATAGAATAAGAACAACAAAAATATCCCAAAATTGGAAGAAAATTGCACTTAAAATTAGGGAATAATCCCATTTCATAAATTATGAAGAATATCTGCTATACATGATAAAGTTTCCCTATTTTTAATCTGGCCAAGGAGTGTGTGTGTGTGTGTGGTTGTGGTACGGTGAGGGTGGAGGTGAAGCTGAAAGGGACCTTTGATCTCTAGTTACTTATCCAGACAGATACAGGGGAGATCCCCATTGCCTACAAGAGCTACATCAGACCTAAAGATTCCTGCTGTTCCTGGTAGGCTTTTTGGAGCAAGATGGAATGCAGAGGCCTGGGGTTCCCTTCCTGTCTCTCAGTTAACATGCCACTCTGGGATTTCCCGGCCTTATCATGGTGCTGCCAAGAATCTGATCTGAGTACCCTGCTGCTCTGGGTCCCCAGATCCTTCTCTTCTCATTCCTGAGGAATATTTGTACAAGTCTCTTGGCCATGCCCTTCCTCTCCGAGGCATTCTACTTATTCTTCAAAACTGTAAAGCTCCATATTTTTCAGCAGTAGTTTTGATGGCTCATTAAACCTAGGGCTAAAATCACTGTCAATAGGTAAACTAGTTTATCCTTTTTTAGAGGTCACGGGAGTTTGTCTTCAAACCTCTCTAATAAGGAGGGACATATAATAATAAAATTAGCTAGATATTACTGAGAACTGATCATGAACCAAGCACTCTTCTAAGCAGTTGTTTGACTCATGCAATCAGTCTGAAGAATGACTCTAGGAGGCAGATGCTATTTTCTCTTAGGATGAGCACCTTAGTGGTTTAAGGAAATGTGGGCACAACTCCTGGAACCGTCTGAGAACTTTGTTCTTTTTCTGCAGCCTTGAATTCATCTGAGACCAGACCACACTAGTCTGAAGCATATGAAAGGGTGGATGAAGAATTTGTTCATGCCTGAAGTTACCATACACTGTAGTCACATCAGCTACTAAGAAAAAGTTCTAAGATCAGTGAAGTGCACCTGGTCCAGATAAGGCACATGATTTCAGACAGAAATTATGTGCAGAAAACCTCTGGCCTGGGGGAGTTCTGAGTTTGTTCTGTTTCTTCCCATGAAGTTTAGGTTCAGGGGATCCCCCTTCATACCATTATCACCCCTATAGGTGTTGGAGCCATCCACAACTCAGGGCTTATAAGTGTCCTGGCATAGTGGATGCAGAATAAGTTGGATGAGACACCCCTGAGTGTCATTCTTGCTGGGGAGTCACGGGTGAAGTGCTGGCTGCTGGAGATGCATGTTTGCATGGGGGCAAGCAGAGCGTCTCAGGATGCTGCTCTGCACTTATTTGTGTGTCCTTTTCTGCCCGGGTCCCTTGTTCAGCCACCTCTGACCTTCCTCCTCCATCCTCAGCCCAGGGAGTCCCTATCTTCACAAGAGTAGGACATTTGCCTCATCTTCCCTTATCATATCCTTTCTCCAAAATGTTGTCATTGTGAGTTTTTCCCATTTCCTAGACTCGTTTCTCTCCATTCATTTTTGTTCTGTCATCTCTTTCCTGCAGCCTGCTAACTCAATGGGGTGTTTCTTTCTATCCAAAGATGAAAGAAATATCAGCCATTAAAAACAAAACAAAACAAAACAAAAACAAACAAACAAACAAAAACAAACAAAAAACACAGACATACCAGGAAAATTTCAAAACATTTATCCTGCCACATTTTAAAAAATCACACAACCAATATATAGAAAGTCTCAGTGTAAAAACTCAAATGATTTAAAAATTGAGTAAAACTTAAATTTTTTCCATACTCCTTCCCCAATTTATTTTAGTCCTCAATGTTAACCTCATTAACCATTTACTATGCTAACTTTCAGACATTTTCCTATGCACACATATAATTTTCTTTCTTCACATAGAGTGTGAACTAGATCACCTCCAAAATGCTGTGATTCTGTGATTTACTCTCTCTCACTGAGCCATCCACTGATAAAATAGTCCTTTTCATGGAGAAGTAATTCTAATAGCTAATAGTTAATATCTGCCAAGTGCTTGCTGTGTGTCAGGCACTCTTCTAGCTACTTTATATATACTGTATATATTATATATACTTTATATTTGATATTACATATTATCACATGTAATTTTCACAACATCCTTATAAAATAGGTATAATTATTGACCCCATGTAACAGATAAGTGCAGAAAAGTACAGACAATACACAGAGGTCAAGTGACTCCTCCAAGACGTAAGAGCAAGTCAAAATCCATGACTTTAGTTATTTTGCTCTATTGCCGCCATCTGGGAGATGATGGTTTTGCCACAAAAACTGTTAAAAATCATGTTAGATTTTTACATCTCTTAAGACAATCATGGTACTGTTATATGGGAGAGGTTAACTAAACTGACCCTTTATTTTATAAAACTCCATGTAGCTGGATGAAGGAAAACAGCTACAGATTCAGGGTTCCCACTACCCCCCTCCCCTTTTTATAGAAAATAGCTTCTTGTATGCAGTTCATGTAATGTCAAGTCTAGGATGTAGTCCAAATACACAGGGAAAAATGGAGATATATAGAAAAGTACTTAAAGTTGACAAGTACTAGGAGTATAGTATTATCGGGGCCTAGGTGGAAATGCACGGAAAAAGCTTGCCTGGTTCCATTTCAGGCCTTTGGATATGCTCCACCAACTGCCATGGTCCCTGGGTCAGCTACTTGGCCCATTTGTTGATACAGTAGTATCCACAATTTGATAGAATCATAAGGACGCCTTAAACTTAGTTAGCAGTTCTACATTCTTGATGCAATAATATTTTCAGGGTGTGGGAGGACATCAAACTATGGAAATATCCCTGCAGAGATTTGCTTATTAAGTTAGTTTTCTTCCGTCTTCCTGGTACTTTCTGGTTTTTTTTTGCTAAACACCAGGGGTTTTGCCTTTATTTTTCAGATACATGTTTTTCCTTTGTCTAATGAACTTTTGAATACTTTTCGATAAGATATTAAGGTTGGAAAAAATAACCATGTCTTTAAAATAAGAAAGATAGTGATAATGATAAGTATATAAAGCCCTAAAACTGAAGATATTCATTATAGTCTGTTAATTGGAATGAAAAGCTCATGCTTACTAATTCAGAGTCTATAAATAAAAGCCAAGGATTATTTGGGGCATCTTTGGGGTCCTTATTCCTGATCCTGGTGAGCCTCCACCATTTCCAATGAGTAGGGTTGACACATAAAATACAGGCTGCTTAGTTAAATTTGAGTGTCAGAAAAATAATGAGTCCATTTTTAGTCTAAGTATGCCTAAGTATTATGTAGGATATACTTATATTAAAATAATTATCTGTTGCTTACCTGAAATTCAAATTTAACTGGGTATCATATTTTTATTGGCCAAATCTGGCAGCCTACTGATGGACCACAGTAGAGGCAGCTAAGGGAAGGTACAAATAGTCACAAGTTGCTTGAGTTCTGGGAACAATGTGAAATCTTGACTGCAAGTACTTCCTTGGGCTTCCCTGAGTTAAGGTGACCTTCCTGACCTTCCTCTTAAGAGCTTTCTAGTAAGTCTGGAAGCCCATATCTAAGGGGGAGCCCCAAAGTGACTCTCACCCTCATGACTTTGTTTCCAGTTCAAAATGGAATCATCCTAAAAATAGCTGCATGTGGCCAAGAAAAGATGATGAGGTTTGTGAAACTGGGATGAACACAGCTTTGACACCTATGTGGTTTTTCCATCTTAGGAGATTTAATGGGATTGATGTGAAAGATTCTAGGTCCCCAGATAGACAGAAAAAGTCCTGTTATACATCTAGATGCATGATCAGGCTCTAGTGGGTCAGAGCACACAGACGGGTGCAAGCTTAGATGTTTGTAGGGACCAGATACAGACCTGAGTTTCAAGATGGGAACAGGTACAGACCTGAGTTTCAAGATCACCTTTTATGGCCTGTGGAAACAACAATGAACTACACAGTTTCCAGAAGGGAAATCACAGAGGAGATCTTGGCTTCATCACATGTAGACTCTTATATTTTGTTCTATGTAGATGGTGTTTCAAAGACGGAGTTTGTTTACAACTTTGGAGGTCCAGGAAATTCTCTGATATACTCTTCGGACTCTCACTTTCTGAGAAAAAGCAGGGCTGAGGCTACAGAAAAGACATGAATTGTCTGGGCTGACAATGGCACTGCCCAGACCCTGAAGATGTTATGCTGCTCCTGGTACGATGCAAAGGGATTTTCATCTGTTTTGTTCCCTTTCCTGGCACAAATATCTGATATTTATGTAACACTGGTATTACAGGAGCCAAGGACAGCAAATTATTAGGATAATTTGGACCATAGTAGAGGCAGCTAAGGGAAGGTACAAACTGGTTTTTGAATAGTCACAAGTTGCTTGAGGAGTTCTGGGCACAATGTGAATAGGGATGTGTGGAATGGGAAGAATGTTGCTGGAAATTCACAAATGGCGCATGAAGAGGGATGGTACTGGGCTGTGATTTGGGTTGCAGGCCAGGGAGTGAGGAATAGCATTAGGGATTGGCCAGCTTGTCATTCATTCGTCTGTTCCTAGGTATTTATTGAGTTACTGTCAGGTGTTAGGTAGTATTCTGGGTTTTGAGATACAACAGTGAAGAAAATGAATTATCAGGCTTTAAGGAGCTTATAGTTCAGTCAGAGAGACTGATAAATAAATAGGCAATGACAATGTAGGAGATAGAAGAGGTAAGTGCAAACTGTGGAGGCAAACAGGAACATCAGCTAATTAAGTTTAGTTGTTGGGGTAGGGAATGGGGGACCCAGGAAGGACTCTCAGCAGAAGTGACATTGGAGTTCTGCAGGGTGACTAAGAATTTTCCAGGACTTTCCCAGGCAAAGATGGAGAAATGGAAAAGTTTTGGGCAGAAGGAAAGTCTGTACAGAATCTCTAAGATGAAGAGAATGTGCACATTCTTCAGTATGGTTGGGCATAAAATTCAAGGGAGAGAGTGACTGGGAAGGGAGACAGAGCTCTGTTGACTGTGTTAACAAGTTTGGACTTGTTCTATGGGCTAATAAGCAGAAAAGTGACTTCATCAGATGTGTGTTTTAGAGAAGTCACTAAGGTACCTGGGTGTGGAGTGGATTTAACTGAGCATCAGCCAACATGGAGTAAGCTCAAATTCTTCTGTGTGTGGACCAGTGTCCCATATGGGACTAGGTAGGTTGCTGGGGCTAAGGTGGAGGGTAGGGGACAGTGAGTTTCGTTTTTTTGTTTTTCTGTTTCTTACATGAGGCTGCACCACCACGTTGATTCCACTAAGAGTAACATGCTCAGTAAATTTCCTAATTCTGCAAGGCAGATCTTTCTTTGTATTATTCTAAATTACCTTAAAATCCAAAAGGGTGATCACTATAGAAAAAGGGTCTGGTGGCTGGGCGCAGTGGCTCATGCCTGTAATCCCAGCACTTTGGGAGACCGAGGCAGGTGGATCAGGAGGTCAGGAGTTCAAGACCAGCCTGGCCAACATGGTGAAACCCTGTCTCTACTAAAAATACAAAAATTAGCCAGGCATGGTGGCAGGCACCTGTAATTTCAGCTACTTGGGAGGCTGAGGCAGGAGAATTGCTTGAACCTGGGAGGCAGAGGTTGCAGTGAGCTGAGACTGCACCATTGTACTCCAGCCTGGGTGACAGAGTGAGACTCTGTCAAAAAAAAAAAAAAAAAAAAAAAGGAAAAAGAAAAAGGGTCTTGCACATGTAGTAGCCTGTTGGGGTGATCAGGTCCCAACACCAGGTCGCGGGGGTGACAAAGTCTGGCGGAGCCAAAGGAATGAGGAAAGACAGTTTAAGAGAGAAAGTGGGTCCAGGCAGCCAACGAGAGTATGGAGGCTGTGAAGGCCCCGAGCTCTGGAAGCCCAGACTATTTATTGGTGATCAAACAAAGAAACAGGTGGTGAGAATGTGGGGGTCAAAAGGGCAAGCGCATAATATACAGCTGTGATGGTTTAGCATTTCTTTTGTAGCATATGGAACATATTCTGCTACTGGAGAAAATGGGGAGCACGTTCTTCTAGTTTAAGTTAGAAACAAGGAACCAGCAAGTCTGGACTCATTCCAGGGACCACGAGGGGTTTTATGCCCTGAGCCCTGGGCATTATGTTAGACATGCAAGACCTGCCTCAACTTTTTTCCCAACACTCAGCTTTTTCCCAACAGTAGCCAAGTGAAAATAACAACTGATGGAAAAAAATGAAATTTAAGGAATTCTGGGGCAGGGACCTAGAAGTTGTAGCAGTAAGGGCCAAGACACTTGCAGAATTTCTAGCTTTATGACTCCTGGTCCTCTTTACCTTCTTTTCTTTCTATCCCCACATGCTTGTGAGGATGAAAGGGTATTTAATGACCTTTGATCATATTCCCTTTTATGGGCCCTTCCTACACATTCAATAGCTTCTTTCTTTGTCATGAGAAAAAGATTTAATTAATGATCGTGATGATAAAATGAGTTGCACCGGCTGAGGCAATGTATGCCACATGTTGTAAGCAGTGGCAAATGTGGCGTAGTTGTAAATTTCTTCAAAAAAATTTCTCTAGTCCAAATCTGCACCAGCTCAGCATGCAGTGCTGCTCCCCTAGAACAGAGCAGGACAGGCCTCGTGGGCTCACCTCAAAGGAGGCAATGGAGTTTTGATTGGACCTCACCACAGGTAACCAGTTTTTGCTTCAGAAGAAGTTATCAAAAAGCCAGAAAGCATCTCTCCTCTTCAAACTAGTTGCTGAATACATCACTTATTTAACACCCTCTCTTCTCCACCAAAGGCTGTGTGTGTGTGTGTGTGTGTGTATGTGATCCAGATCTACTCAAACATTTCAGAAGTAATGTTAAAATAAGAAATGAATTCTCTATATGAATGAATTTCAATACATTTTCGTGTATAGACTGGTCTAAGTCTCTTGGCTTTCTAAAATATTTACCTTGTTTTTATTTTAAGAGAAGAAGACTTAGGCCTACCTCAGGGGAGGGAGCCACTCCTGGAAGACTCTTTAGCTTCACTTTTGAGGAAGGTTAAATATTCCTGTGGAAGGAAGCCTCCAGTCACATTGATAAAAGATCTTCAGTTCTGTCAAGCACAGACTTAGGAAAGGTTTTCTTTTCTCCATATATGTGTGTGTATGCACACACACCTATGCACACACACCTATGTCTACATTTAGATTAACACTGAATTGTGTTTCACAACCAAGGTGCAAGAAGGAAGACTAATCACGGCAGACACCCCCACTGCCTCCCTGCCACCCTGTGTGGTTTGAAAGTAACAAAATTCCCTTAAAGGTAATGTGCTACTTATCTTCCTGTCAGTCACCCAGTACCATTTATAAATTCTAGAGGGCTACTGTTAGTAAAACCCTCTTGCTTTCTATTCCTGAGCATGTTTCATCATTATACATTCTGATCTTGGAAATGTAATCTTTAACAAGGTACCAATGTCTGTGAAATGTCACTCCAACAAAGGATATCAGTATTCTCCATGGCTTTTGTTGTATTAGGATTTGACCTTCATTGCTAATTGTTGGTCTGTCTTCCTCGCTTACAGCTTATTTGGATGTACATTTCTTCTATCTGTTACCACTTCAAAGCTTTTGTCTAGAAATTAGACTAGTAAAATAAAATAGAAGTGTTTTCCCCTATGATATCCTTTTCCTTTGATATAAATAATTGAAAATTGGGTATGATAGCATAAGAGGACTTAAAGTTTGAAAGTTTTAAGAAAGATTTGGAGAATCAGGAGTAAGAGAGAACAAATGCACATGAGTATAAAATATTATTTTGCCCAAAATGCTACTTAAAATGGATTTGAATTTAGGTTTATTATAGAAGATGGTTACACATTAGGTCTTTGAGGTTCTAACATCCAGATGTTCTTTAAAAATCTATTTTAAAGTTCTAACTGGAGATTTAGAATAAAATTGCCAGAATGTGAAGAGGTAAAAGAAAAGTCAGATTGGAAGGATACTACAAAAAATAAACTTCCCCATCAATGAACAGGCAATGTGAATGGAAGTCAGATGGGAAAGGAAACAGATGCAGAGATGGTCTTGTAATTAATGGAGCTTGCAGCTCTTTAAAAATGTTAAACTTGGCTGGGTGTGGTGGCTCATGCCTGTAATCCCAACACTTTGGGAGGCTGAGGTGGGCAGATCACTTGAGGTTGGGAGTTCAAGACCAGCCTGGCCAACATGGTGAAACCCCATCTCTACTAACAATACAATAAAAATTAGCTGGGTGTAGTGGCACAAGCCTGTTATCCCAGCTACTTGGGAGGCTGAGGCAGGAGAATCACTTGAACTCGGGAGGTGGAGGTTGTAGTGAGCTGAGATCACACCAGTGCACTCCAGCCTGGGTGACAGAGTGAGACTCTATCTCAAAAAAAAAAAAGAAAGATAAAGAAACAGAGAAAGAAAAGTGCTAACTTGAAAGAGGCAGGTACAGAGCATGAAATGAAAGCTTCTCATAAAAGATTTTATGAGAAATTTGGCCCATTTGTCAGGGCCACCAGGTGGGAAATTTCTTCATTTTTGGTACACAGGCTGTCGTTTCAAAGATATGAAGACACAGGTCTTTCTCTGAAGGTTGTGGATGGTCATATTCTTTAGATACAATTTCTAGAGCTTAGCGTATACTCATTCTAAGGAAAAGATTTCTCTCAATCTAAGGACCTAAGAAAGCAATGGGAGGCAGAAAGAGAACTTACTCTGGTTTGTTACTTCAGGAAATTTCTTAATCCCTCTAACCCTAACTTCCCCATCTGTAAATTGGTGATGATCATAATAGGGTTGCTGTGAACTTAAATGAGATCATGGATATTGGTTGCTCAAAGAAATACCTGGCACATAGGAACTGCGTAATAAATGGTAACCAGCAATTATTATTAAAATCATAGAGAGTAATTCATCTTAGGCTTTTGTCAAAAGAGACTTATTATCTTAATTGCTTAGATGACTTGTGAACCCCTCTGAATTTGCACTTGGCATTTGTCTTCTATTGGCAACTCTTTCAGTGTCCCTCTAGTATCTCTTAGATCTTACCTCTTTGGTGCACTCTGGCAGACTTCCACCTGGCAGATGGTGTCTGCCATCTTCCAGCCCAAGAGCTTCCATAAGCTATTGATGCCTGCTCTGTCTGTGTAGACAGCAGGGAGGAAGGGATGGGAGCTAAGAACTCTCCAGGAACAGCTCTTAACCAGGGACTGATGGGAGGGGTACACAAATGCCCTAGCTCCCTTCTCCTTCAAGTGGAATTTTCTGATTCCCAGAGTTTCTCTGTGGATTAACTCCAGTTGCCTATAATATTACCCAGTTAATAACAGACCCTTTAATGCTTTTTTTTCTCTTCTCTTTCTCACCATCTTACTCCCCTGTTGGATGTCCCCTACCCCATGTCTCACATTTAACTACTTGAACTAAGACGTTTATTACTGAGTTTGAGTCTGGGAGAAACCATATGAAGACATTTTCTTGAGGAAACAAAGTTGTCAAGTTGCTTTCTATTCATCTATTAATATCTATTAAATAATCTTTTAATAGATTGTTTTTTGTTTTTCTGTTTCTTATATGAGGCTAGACCATGCATTGATTTCACTAAGAGTAACATGCTTAGTGAGGTTTTTTTTGACAGTTAAAATGGAATTATTACTTTTATTGACAATTTAGGGGCATAATGGACATTTTCACAGAACAAAAATGAGACAGTCCCAAGACAATGGAGTATAAAAGTATAGCATACAGGTTAATACTCTTCACCCTCATCCTCTCCCTCAGCACTATCTGTTCCAACCTTCTCATAATCCTTTTCAAGGGCAGCCATGTCCTCACGGGCTTCAGAAAACTCTTCTTCCTCCATCCCCTCACCCACGTACCAGTGAACAAAGGCATGCTTTGCATACATCAGGTCAAACTTGTGGTCCAGGTGAGCCCAGGCCTCAGCGACAGCTATGGTGTTGTTCAACATGCACACAACTTTCTGTACTTTGGCTAGGTCCCCACTAGGCACCACAGTGGGAGGCTGGTAGTTAATACCAACCCTGAAGCCAGTGGGGCAAAAATCCACAAACTGGATAGTACACTTGGTCTTGATGGTGGCAATGGCAGCAATGACGTCTTTGGGAACCATGTCACCATAGTACAACAGACAGCAAGCCATGTATTTACCCTGGTGAGGGTCACATTTCATCAGCTGAATGGTTGGCTAAAAGCAAGCACTGGTGATCTTGCTAAAGTTACCTTTATGGTTAACTTACATTTCCCTATACACATTATTTACTTACAGTATTTTAAAAATAATTATACAGTGTAAAGGTGGTATAAAAAGCATAATGACTCTATTAATTTTATAATTAAATGTATTCACTTTAAGCATATAAGAGTAGGGATATGGTTTGGCTCTGTGTCCCCACCCAGATCTCATCTCAAAATTATAATCCTCACATGTCAAGGTAGAGACCTGGTGGGAAGTAATGGGATCCTAGGGATAGTTTCCCCCATGCTGTTCTGTGATAGTGAGTTCTCATGAGATCTGATGGTTTTAAAAGTGGCTATTTCCACTGCTCCTTCTCTCTCCTGCCACTGTGAGAAGATGTGCCTTGCTTCCCCTTTCCCCTAACAAGATGGTGTAAGTTTCCTGAGGCCTCCCCAGCCACATGGAACTGTGAGTCAATTAAACCTCCTTCCTTTATAAATTACCAGTTTTGGGCAGTTCTTTACAGCAGTGTGAAAACGGACTAATACAGTAGGTATCACTTATGTGAAATGCTAAGGGGTAAATAATCTAAGATAAACAGTTCCAATGTCATTTAATTCCAATGTCATGTACAGTCATGGAATCTTGCTGAATTCAATTGTCTGCAAACAGTAGTGATTGGTGACATAGGAATACTAGATTAAATTGATAGCTATTAACCAAGTTTAGAAGAATGGATATGAGAGGGCAATTGGCCGTCAGTTCATATTCTTTTACTACTTTATTATTTAAAAAGCAAAGTAAAAAGTGCAACTCTCTACCTTTCTCACTTTGTTCTCTTATTTGAGGAATAAAAGGAGTGAAAATGGAAGCAACGTATAAGTTCTTTCTTAGTAAAAAGCAGATTATCTTCTCAATACAACTTTAATTAGAAGGCTATACCTGCATAACTTAATAGGAGTAGCTTGATTTTGAATTTGGAGCCCATCTCTAGAAAGCAAATGAATAGAGACCAAAGGAAGGGACTGAAGGGGACAGGAAGGTTAAGGGCTCACCTGGAAACCATATATAATCACAGCTTAATATCTTACAACTGCTTCTTTATCATAAATATAAAAGCAAGGTCAGAAACACCCCACATTTATAGTAAATGTTGATAACATTTTATCATCATGACACCTATTTTTCATTCTTTCTGAGGTAGGCAAAGTCCAAATTTCATGTCTTCCCAGGTTTACTTTTCTAGTTTCATGCATTGACTGCACATTTGATTTTGGGGAACTGTTCCCTCTGTGTGTCAGGTTGGCAAGAGGTAAGAAGTCTCTCACTAGTGATGCCTACTCATAGGACGGTTCTGCCTTCCAAATACACCTGGGACCATACATTCAGTGTTTTGTGTTTGCCTATCAGGATGGTTTGCAAATGATATCAGTGGTTGTATCGTCAAAATAGCAGTTTTCAAACTCTTATTTTCCCAGCAATTGAATAATTTTTTCAGATATAATATTCTGTAGAATTCCAAAACATAATTATATATGAAAACACTGATTCAACAGACAGGTAGCTGAAAATGGTAACAGCCTGCGGTATACTCTCACTGTACTCATTATTTATCCAGCAACATGAAAGAAAGGGTAAGAAATTTTCATTTCAAAATTTGATCACCAACAATATCTAACTGCTGCTTGTATTTCTCATTATAAACATCAAAGTCAGACAGGTAAGTACTAAAATTTATAATTCAACAAAATGAAGACATGACCTGCTAGAAATTAAATTCTTATTGGAAAATCGACTATTACATGATAAGACTATGTTCCAAGCAGATTAGTCTGAACTTACGTGGCGTAAACGTGGGAGGGTCATGTTATTGCATGGCTGGGTTACTGATGTGGGAAAAATGAGTTATATAAATCTTATAGAAGATACAGTTTACTGTGATAAGCTCAAAGGATGTGCACTTAGCAAATTATACCAAGAGCTATCAGGCTGAGGGATATTCAAGGATCATGGATTCTCCATTCTCCTTGGTTCTCCCTATACAAAATTCTATCTGGTTGCAAGAAACCCAGATTAAGGCCTCTTCTAACCCTTTATAATTCAAATTTGTCACCCTGAAACTCCAGGATGATTTCATAACATGATTGCAAAATCCCATTAACCAACCCTGTAGTAACTTAGTCGCAGTGTTTTTTTTTTCACTTCACCACTAGCATCCTCTTGCTACACTGCCACAGATTATGTAATAATGACCAGGTGTTGTACATGCCCACTATGGGCTGGCTTAGCAGATAGGCCTCAATAAAGCCATCCACATATGTGGGGACTTGCTTATACATCTGAAGAATGAGAGTAAATCAGGCACTGACTTTAAAAAAAGAAAAAGAGTATATATATATAAAAGAGTATATATATGAAAAGAGTATATAAAAGGGCTAATATATATTTTCACTAAGAAATACTTAACAGATGGTCATTTATACACACAGATTTTTATAGAAGTTTTTTTTTTTTTTTTTTTTTTTTTTCCAGATGGATTTTCATCCTGTCATCCAGGCTAGAGTACAGTGGCATGATCTAAGCTCACTACTACCTCCGCCTCTTGGGTTCTAGCGATTCTTGTGTACCAGCCTCCTGAGTAGCTGGGACTGCAGGCGCCCACTACCATGCCTGGCTAATTTTTGTATTTTTAGTAGAGACAGGGTTTCACCATGTTGGTCAGGCAGGTCTTGAACTCCTGAGCTCAAGCAATCTGCCCTCCTCAGCCTCCCAAAGTGTTGGGATTACAGGCGTGAGCCACCATGCCTGGCCTATAGAAGCTTTATACTGAGATTTGCACACAAGAATGGTTTAATAAGGCAATACCTTGAAAGGATGTTCACCAAAATGTGTTAAAATCATGTCTATAATACATGTGAGTTAGTAATTTCTAGTATACTCCTAAAGTGTTAAAATATATTAAAATAAAAAATTTGGGTGAAATTATTTGTATGCAACATGCTCAACTATGCAGAATTTTAGAGCTTCTAGAAACATAGCTTGAAAATAAATCCTAAAATGAGGTCTCTGACTTTGGGGGCTGTTTGCAAATTGAATTTGGATTATTGCCATTTTACAAATGAAGAAAGAAAAAACAAACCTCTCCCCCTAAAAAAAAAGAAAAAGTCAAAGGAATTTCATTTGACCCAGTCATGATTACTCAGGAACTCAGTGGCAGAAATGAGACGTGGAACTGAGGTCTTCTGTGCTGAAGTCCAGGAACCAAACGAACTAAACTTCCAGTAAGTAGAGCCTAGCACTGAAGTTACAGATTAGAGCTGAATTATTGTAATTTGGTGTAAAACAAAATTCATTTCACTGAATTGGGAACAATTAATTGTTTAAAAATAATACTAAGATATAATTTCCTGTTACTTTGACTTTGTTCCTAATCCATGTCTGATGGCTTGGGAATGATAAACAATTGAAATGTAAAGCTATGTATAGAAATAATCATTAGGCTTTGAAGACAGAACCAGTACTGGTAGAAATTGTAAGCCACTGTATTTGGCTATAAAATCATCCATAATAATCTTCCTAATAGATTTTGAGCCATCAGATAGATTATAAAAGGTTTGTAAAAAACCAAGTGTCATTTGCTTTTCCTTAAGAAATGCTAAATGCTAAAGCACATTCCCAATAGATGATAATTTTACATGACCATCATTTAAAGAAATCCTTTTCCTCAAAGTAAAATTTAGAACAATCTAGTCTAGACTGAAGGTTTGGGTGGTTATTTGCATCTAATCTCATTCTCATGGAAAATTTTGAGCCACCCCCTCTCCCTATCATGGGGATTTAAGGGGTGGCTCAGGCAAGGTGCTCACGTTGGAAATGCATGACAAGGTTTCAGTAGTGGAGGAAGGCATGGGGTGAGTATTCATTAAAGCCATTTAGTTTGCTCACTCAAAAGATAAATTGAAAGGATGGAAAAGGATCTAGAAATGGAAGACAAAGTCAATAGTAGAATTGAGACAATGTGAAAACAGGTGGACATGGAGCATAAAGGGGTCTCTTACCTTTATTGATTTTCAAGCATGTGAATTTATTAGTTTTGGAAGGTATGTATAAACATATGTTTATGTATATGCAATCATTCTTTTCCTTTTACTGAAGATCCTTGATATCTCTGATTGGGGTCAGTGATAGTGGATATAAATCGACAAAGGAACAGATCTCATAAACCAGTTCAATTAAAGAACATTAATAACTAATAATCACATGAGAAGATATGGCAGGTTTAGGCCATTGCATACAAACAGAGGTTACATTTTTAAAAATGTTAAGTTCCAGAATACATGTGCAGGATGTGCAGGTTTGTTACATAAGTAAATGTGTGCCATTGTGGTTTGCTGCACCTGTTAACCCATCACCTAGGTATTAAGCCCTGCATGCATTAGCTATTTATCCTGATGCTCTCCCTTCCCCCACCCTCCCAACAGGCCTCAGTGTGTGTTGTTCCCCTCCCTGTGTCCATGTATTCTCGCTGTTCAGCTCCCACTTGTAAGTGTGAACATGTGGTGTTTGGTTTTCTGTACCTGTGTTAGTTTGCTGAGGATAATGGCTTCCAGCTCCATCCATGCCCCTGCAAAGGACATGATCTTGTTCCTTTTTATGGCTGCATAGTATTCCATAGTATATATGTAGCACATTTTCCTTATCCAGCCTATCATTGATGGGCATTTGGGCTGGTTCCATGTCTTTGCTATTGTGAATAGTGCTGCAATGAACACAGGCATGCATGTATCTTTCTAATAGAACGATTTATTTTCCAAAGGAAACATTTTATATGAAAAATATACTATCCCTATAATATGTATTTGTACCCAGTGGGATAATTCTGGGAGTAAGACAGTGTAATGCAGTTTGTTGGGTTGTTGCAAGGCTTCTAATGTTCTGCTCCCAAACATGACTTTCTTTCTTCATTCTTTTTGACAAGAATACTTACAGACTTGGCAGAGTAGAAACAATGACAGAATATATATTCTTAGTAGATAAACAGGTTATTAAAGTATCTTTTGATGGGACAGGGCCAAAAAGTATCATGAATAACCAAGTGTTCATTTTATTCCAAGGAGGGTGTTCAGTAAATGACTCTGATTTGGGGCCAGGAGTTAACAACCTGAGCTAGTGGCAAAGGAGACTTGCTGTGTCACTTTGGAAAGCATGTGTTGACGAACATTGTTGCTCTTTCTGATGGCAGTCTTTCTCATCATTTGCCACAGCTGAGAAGGCAGGCATCTCCCACAAAGTGGTTTAGATGACAGATGCTTCTTGCATGGACGCTCTGAGTTAACTACTTTTCTAGAGATTCCTTTCCAGCTCAAGCTGGGATTACAGAAACCATTCAGCAAATGAACATTGACTGGACCAGCTGCTCCGTATATAACATATTGAGGCTCTTCAACTTGTTTGAAGCCTGGTACAATTTATCTGCACAGGTGCTGCAGGTGGAAAGCTATTAAATTTTCATTTATGTTGGCATTTCACAGGCATTCAAGCTTTCCAGAGCTGGAGCAGGCTGCCATCTTAAATGATTGGATTTATAGGAAGTTCAAATCTTGTGGCGAGAAAAGGGAACATATAGGCATTGACCTTGTTGGCTCATAATGTCTCCTTGGTTTCTGAACTTATTCAGTGTTTTGTCCTTCCTTCCTTCCAGATGCTGTTGTGCCAGATTCATTAACTGACTAACCCTGCTTTTCATTTTAATGACAAACATTTCTAATGTCCAAATAATAAACTCTGGTCTCAATAGTGACTGCTGACTTTAATCACTGGTTATCTGCTAGTCAGCTCTAGCTTAGTCTTAAAGACTTGCCTGAAGTTATCATTCTGTAATGCTATGTGAAAAAAAAACTGATTAAAAATGATTAAAAATGGTACAAAAGACTAGATTAACATATGAATGATTTTCACCCAAACACAGATGAAAGAGACACAAATACGATAAATACATGCTATTCTGGAGCAGGGCATGTCTGCTATATGTATATATATACACTGTGTATATATATATACTGTGTATATATATTTTATATATATAGTGTATATATACTGTATATATATTATATATAGTGTATATATATTATACATAGTATTATATATAGTGTATTATATATATAGTGTGTATATATATTTTATTTTATTTTTGAGACAGGATCTTGCTCTGTTTTCCAAGCTTGGAGTCCAGTTGTGTAATCACAGCTCCCTGCAACCTTGAACTCCTCACCTCAAGTAATCTTCCCACCCTGGCCTCCCAAACTGCTGAGATTACAGGCATGACACACCATCCTAGCCTCAGATATATATTTTCTTCCTTTCCATGGGTTATCTTCTCACTCTATTGATAGTGTCCTTGGTATATAAAAGTTTTAGATTTTGATGTAATTCAATTTATCTATTTCCCTTTGCTGCCTTTGCAGTCTTTATTATTTCCTTAATGTTGACTCTCTTCATAGTATTTTTATCATGATGGAAAAATTTTGGTTACTTTGCTGTTTTCTTAAACTTTATGTTACAGACCTTTAATTAACCTCGCTGCCTGAGATGCTTTTCATTCCTGTAGATTTTGACGTCCAGCCTGAATTGTAGTGCCTTATGGAGTGCCAGCAAGCAGGCAATAGGGCCAAGGGACCTTACATGCCAAGTTGACTTCTATTTATGTTCTCTTCAAAATTGGAGTTCTATCCTGAACAGTAACACTTTATTTGGTTGGCTTGGTAGCCTCAGCATTCCACCATCTTTTTAATCTATTTATTCAACATTCACTGGTGCTTATAATTTCAATTTGTGCAGTTTGTTTAATCCCTATTTGTGTCATCTGAAAAATTAATGAGTATATCTGATACCCTCATCTAGGTCAGGTTTGGTTTTTTTTGAATATTTTATTATTTAAACTTTTTCCACATCTTTCTCCCCTACTTAATGATTTCTTACCACGTTGTTTCATAATAACCTTTTCAAATCTGTAATTTGAACTAACTCTTAGATAACTTCTGAATTAGACAAAATTATTCTTTTTTTCTCACTTATACCCCTTTCTGGCACATTTTGTATACAGAATTATGTGTTAACTAAAATTATATACTTAGTAACCTAAAACTTTAGTGGAACCCTAAAAAGCAAGAAATCCTGAATAATAGTGGGCATTTACCGGTAAGAACAATTCACAGTTTTAGAAACATATTTCCTCATATTACAACAATTCTTAATTGGAAATGACCCAGATATTAAATGAGCATTAAAAGTAACTTTAGGATTTTAATTTACACAAAAAGTTTACCTAAGACATTTATCCCATTCACTGTACTTATTACTTTTAACAAAGGAGACATGAGACATCAACTAATGTATGTAAAACAAGCATTGGTTTGGTCTGGAAAGGTGGGACAACCAAGGTGAGGAGTCTTGGGGGCTTTCAGATCACAGGTTGGAGACAAATTGTTGCATTCTTTTGAGTTTCCAATTAGCCTTTCCAAAGGAAGCAATCAGATATGAATTCATCTCAGTGAGACTGAATAGAATGGGAGGCAGACTTGCCCTAAGCAGCTCCTAGCTTGAATTAACACTGACATTTTAAAATATTTAGCAAAGACAAACATAAAATTCAGACAAAATGTACACTGACAATTCTGAAGGCATTTCTATTTTTATTCCACCAATAATTTTAAGGATAGCTTGTTTAGTAAAATTAAATCACATGAACTTGAAAATTGCTAACACTTATTTACTTAATTTATAAGCACTCTTTTACTTACAAGCCAATTTGGTAGACACGACATATAACAATAAGTGTGCATACAAATAAACACATCTAGACATGTATACACACATAAACAAAGATCCCACAGCTTGAAACCTTAGTCATGAGATAGCAATACAAGCTTGCTGGTTTTACTTTGCCCCAATAGATAATCCAAGGAAGGCTGTGAACCAAAATTTTGGGTAAAGCAGTCTCCATGGCCGTTTGATTTTTTGTTTGTTTGTTTGTTTTTTGAGACGGAAATCTTGCTCTGTTACCCAGGCTGGAGTGCAGTGGCGTGATCTCGACTCACTACAAGTTCCGACTCCCAGGTTCACGCCATTCTCCTGCCTCAGCCTCTCAGAGTAGCTGGGACTACAGGTGCCCACCACCACCCCCGGCTAATTTTTTTTGTATTTTTAGTAGAGACGGGGTTTCACCGTGTTAGCCAGGATGGTCTCGATCTCATGACCTCGTGATCCGCCCGCCTCGGCCTCCCAAAGTGCTGGGATTACAAGCGTGAGCCACTGCGCCTGGCTGGTCATTTGACTTTTGAAGGCTAAACCTCCCCAGACTACAGGAGCACTGGGGT
The DNA here is from genome assembly GCF_047675955.1 of Chlorocebus sabaeus. Lineage (NCBI taxonomy): Eukaryota > Metazoa > Chordata > Mammalia > Primates > Cercopithecidae > Chlorocebus > Chlorocebus sabaeus. The sequence goes on along the minus strand of NC_132926.1, from coordinate 62,257,272 downwards.
CAAACAGTACAAAAGGAGAGCATCACACATTAACCAGGCTCCCTACTTACAATAGGAATACAAAAGCCTGGATACATGCAATGCCATCCCACTTTCCCATTAGACAGTAAACTTCAGATTTTAAACAAATTTGGGACCAAGCAGCATTGCAACCGTGAGAGAAAATTCTAAGGAGGGTTTAATACTAGGCCTCAGAACCTCTGCCAAGAGCCTCTTCTTTTGAGTGTGAGGTCCACAGAACCCACGGAGCATCCTCCTGTGGGGTCCAATCTTAGAGTTCCAGATGTCTCTGACCTTAGGTGGTTGCCACCTGCAGGTTTCCCCTCCAAAGCTTACTATGAGGTTTATAAGAATAGGAAACAGCCGCTGTTAAGACTCTTTCTCCGGGCTGGCTCGCCAAAATATGTTAAGGGTGTCCAGGTTCTTGGCATCTTGAACAAAGAATTGGACAAAACGCACAAATAAAGCAAGGAAGGAATGAAGGGATTTATTGAAAATGAAAGTACACTTCACAGTGTGGGAGCGGGCCCGAGCATAGGGGCTCTAAGGGCAGGTTTTTTTTTTTTTTTTTAAATATATATTTTTTAAAGCAGCTAAACTCCTTTTTCAAACAGAAGCTTAAGCGAAAACTCAGTACAGCTGATAAGAGCAGCAGCTGCTCTGTTTGGGGCAAGGGATAAAGAAGTTCAGACTCCTGCTTTCCTTCCTCCAGTTCCTAAAGCTTTTCTTCTGAACTTGGATAGAGGCTTTACTCAGAAGAGAAAGACCTGCTAATAAGGTAGGAAATGGAACACAGTCATTCACTCCTTCTTCCCCAGCCCTACTTACATCAAAGCAATTCTGCTTTCATATGTAAAACATATTTAGAAGTCCATGTAACATTCAACTTAAACAACAGGGTTCTCCGTGTGAAATAGCCATTCAAAGACCTCCAAGCTAGTTCACAGGGCAAAACGTCAACCCATATAGAGCTGAGGACTTGTAACCATGATACAGCTCTATGACACCCCAATGTGGATACTAACCCAGGTGAGTAGCTCACATAGGGAAGATTAAAACCCAGAGGGGGGTCACCTGGCAAAGAGACCAGTTACTGAGACACACAACTCTTAGTTTTGATTCTAGAAATTGTAAACTGGAAGGGAACTCAGAGATCACCTAGCCCAGAAGCTGCAAATGATGTGTTGGTATGTATAACATTTTAAAAATCCATCACCAGCAATTAAAAAAATAAGAAATGAGACATAGGACTTTTTGGAACTTACAAACAGGGTTGGTCCAGTGAGAGGGGGCTGGACAGAACTGCCAGAGCTTGCAGAAAGCATGCAGGTTATATAGCATTTTCACTTATCACCCTTCCCTCAACTACCTCCACCTGACAATCTTCATTTAATCCAAACAAAGGACTTTGATCACCTGTACAGCCTGTGTTCCATGGGATGGGCAAGGGCCTCAGATGTTTCTTATAGATAAGGAATTAATCTCCAGGTTGGTCATGCTCAAAAGTCTGAATTCACAGTGCCCCTGTATACATCTGTCATATGTGGGCATTCTCAGGGTATGCTTAAGTTATCACTGTCAGGTTCATCTATCATCTGCCATAAACTTTTTGTGCTTAACATAATACCCTTGAGATTCATCCATGTTGTAGCATGTGATCAGATTTCTGTCTTTTTAAAAATGGTGTAATATTTGCAATATAAACATCATAAAAGTATATAGTCACTAGCCTATCCAAGGTCAATGCTAAAGAAAAAATCTTAAAAGCAGCTAGAGAAAAAAGTCAGATCATGTACAATGGGAAGCCCATCAGGCCAACAGCAGATTTCTCAGCAGAAATACTACAAGCCAGGGGAGATTAGAGGCCTACTTTCAACATTATTAAAGAAAAGAAATTTCAAGCAATAATTTTATATCTTGCCAAACTAAGCTTCATCAGTGAAGGAGAAATAAAATCTTTTCCAGACAAGCAAATGTTAAGGGAATTTGTACCACTGCACCAGCATTATGAGAGATCTTTAAGGGAGTTCCAAACATGGAATCAAAAGTATAATACCTGCTACCACAAAGTTGCACTTAAGTAAATAGCCCATAGATCCTATAAATCAACCACCTAACAACTTTGCAATAGGATCAAACCTTAATATCAACATAAACCTTGAATGTAAATGGTCTAAATGTTCTACTTAAAAGGCTCGAAGTGACAATTTGGATTAAAAACCAGGACCCACCTGTCTGCTGTCTTTAAGAGACCTATCTCACTGACAACATTCATAGACTCAAAGTAAAGTTGGAGAAAGATCTATCGCTGAAACTGAAAACAAAAAAAGAGATGAGGTTGCTATTCTTGTATCAGATAGAACATACTTTAACAACAGTAAAAAAGACAAAGAAGGAGATTACATAATGATGCAGGGTTCAATTCAACAAGAAGACAACTATCTTACATATATACACAACCAACATTGGAGCACCCAGATTAATAAAACAAGTACTTCTAGATCTACAAAAGACTTACACTGCCACTCAATAGGAGACTTCAACACCTCACTGACAGTATTGGACAGATAATCAAGGCAGAAAACTAGCAAGTAAATTCTAGACTTAAATTTGACATTTGACCAATTGGACCTAAAAGATCTAATAGAATATTCCACTCATCAACCACAGAGTATACATTCTTTTTATCTGTATGTGGTACATATTCCAAAATTAGGACACTTTTTTTTGCTGGCCAAAAGCAAGTCTCAATAAATTTAAAAAAAAAAAAAGAAAAAGAAAAAGAAATCATTCCAACCATACTCTCCAATCACAATGGAATAAAAATAGAAACAAATACCAAGAAGATCCCTCAAAACCACACTATTGCATGGAAATTAAACGCTTGCTCCTGAGTTAATTTTGGGTAAGCAATGAAATTAAGGCAGAAATTTAAAAAAATCTTTGAAATAAATGAAAATAAAGACCCAACATACCAAAATCTCTGGGATGCTGCGAAGGAAGTGTTAAAAGTTTACTGCACCAAATGCCTACCTCAAAAACTTAGAAAAATCTCAAATTAAGAATCTAACATCACACCTAATAGAAATAGAAAAAAGGACAAACCACAAAGCTAGCAGAAGAAAAACAACTAAAATCAGAGAACTGAATGAAATTGAGACCCAAAAATCTACACACAGAATCAATAAACCAAAAGTTGGTTTTTGAGAGGATAAACAAGATTGATAGACTGCTAGCTATGTTAACAAAGAAAAAAAGAGAGAAGATCCAAATAGGCATAATCAGAAATGTCAAAGGTAGTATTACAACTGATCCCACAGAAATAGAAAATTCCTAGAAACACACAACTTCCTAAGACTAAACCAGGAAGAAACAAGAACCCTGAACATGTCAATAATGAGTAATGATTATTACTCCCAGCTACTTGGGAGTAATTATTACTTGGGAGGTTGAGACAGGAGAATCACTTGAACCCAGGAGGTGGAGGTTGCAGTGAGCTGAGATTGTGCCACTGCACTCCAGCCTGGGCAACAGAAAGAGACTCCAAACAAAACAAAACAAAACAAAACAAAACAAAAAAAAGATAAAAAGATAAAAAGATAAAAAGAAGAAAAATGTCATTGGTATTTTTGATAGGAATTACATTGAATCTGTAAATTGCTTTGGGTAGTATGGCTATTTTAACAATATTAATTCTGCTTGTTTATTAGCATGTGATATCTTTTAATTTGTTAGCATCGCTTTCAATACCTCTCATCAACATTTGTAATTTTCCTTGTAGAGACCATTTATGTCCTTTGTTAAAGCTATTCTTAGGTTTTTTGTTTTTTTTTTTTTTTTGTAAATGTTATAAATGTGATGTCTTCCTTATTTTTTTCAGATAGTTTGCTGTTATGGTATTAAAATGCTGCTGATTTTTGTATATTGCTTTTGTATCCTGCAAGTTGTTTATTAGTTCTCACAGTTTTTGGTGGCATCTCTGGGGTTTTCTACATATTAGATCATGTCATCTGCCCATAGGGACAATTTAACCACTTTTTTCCAAATTGTAGGCCTTTTCTTAATTTCTCTTACCTAACACTTCCGGTCAGGACTTCTGGTATGTTGAATAGAAGAGGCAAGAATTAGCATCCTTCTCTTTTCTAGATATTAGAAAAAGTTTCAACTTTTCCTCATGAAGTGCTATATAAATTGGGTGTTTGTCATGTATAGTGTCCATTTGGTTGAGGTATACCCCTTCTATACCTATTTTTTTGATAATTTTCATTATAAAAATGTTGAATTATGTCAAATCCTTTTCTGCATCTGTTGAAATAATCATATGGCTTTTTTCCTTTATTCTGTTAATGGCATATATCATATTTATAGATTTGTTTGTGATGAACTATACTTGAAACCCTGGGATGAACCACATTTTATCATGGTAAATATTCTTTTCGTTGTACTGTTGAATTTGGTTTGATAGTATTTTTTTGAGGATTTTTGCATCTATGTTCATCAAAGATATAGTCCTATAATTTTGTTTCCTTACAGCATCCTTGTCTGGCCTTGGTATCAGGGTAAAACTGACATTTAAAAATGAGTTTGAAAGAATTCTCTTCCTTCCAATTTTTTGGAATAATTTGAGAATTAGCATTAGTTCTTTAAAAAATATGTGGTAGAATTCAGCAGCAGAGAAGCCATCCAGTGGTCTTTCTTTGTTGGAAGACTTCATTACTGCTTTAACTTCATTACTTGTTATTGATCTGTTCAGCAGTCTCGTTCTTTCTTATTTAATTTTGATGTATTGCATGTGTCCAGGAATTCATTCATTTTCTCTAGATTTTCAAATTTTTTGATGTATAGTTGTTCATAATAGTCTCTAAAAATCCTTTGTATTATTGTGTCATCAGTTGTAATGTCTTTTTGGTTTCTGATTTTATTTGGTTCTTGTCTTGTTTTTTAGTCTAGATAATGATTTGTCAATATTGCTTAATTTTTCAAAAAATTAACTTTACTCTGGTAAAAATCAATTTTGAAATGTCCATGTAATGTAGTACCATGCAGGTATTCAAGATAATTAGGTATATATTTTTGTGATGCTATGTTGCAACATATGTGATGCTATGTTGCAACGTTCACTGAGTGAAGAAAGGAAGTTACAGAATAACATATTCAGTATAATATCATTTGTTTACAAAAAATGAAGACAAGAAAGGAAATATTGCTTACGTATGCTTGTATATGTATTCTTTATGGAGGGATACAAAATAAATTGTTAATAATGATTTTAAAAACAAAACTGACTTTACATTTCTTATTTAGTATTTTTTAGTCTCTATTTTAATTTTGCTTATCTTTTCAAAAAACTAATTTTAATTTTGTTGATCTTTTGTATTATATATTTAATTTCAGTTTCATTTATTTCTCCTCTTATCTTTGTTATTTTTATCCTTCTAGTAGTTTTGGATTTGTTTTGTTCTTGCTTTTCTAATTCCTTGAGATACATTATTAAGATGTTTTTTAAAAGTTTTCTACATTTTTGGTGCAGAAATTTAGTGTTACAAACTTCCCTCTTATGTGCTTTTCCTATATCCCATAGGTTTTAGTATGTTGTATTTATACTTTTATTTGTTTCAAAAAGTTTAAATGGCACATTGGCTATACAGGAGCATCTTGTTTAATTTCCATGTATTTGTGATTTCTAAAGGTCTTCTTGTTATTAATTTTTAGTTTTATTCCCTTGAGGCCAGAAAAACTGCTTAACATGATTTAATTTTTGTAAACTTGTTGAGACTTTTGGCCTTACATATACTCTACCCTGGAGAATGTTTTATGTGCTGATGAGAGGAGTGTGTATTCTGCCCGAAGTAAATGAAATGTTCTGTAAATGTCTATTAGGTCCATTTGTTCTATAGAGCAGTTCAAATCTAGGGTTTCTTTGTTGATTTTCTGTCCAGATGGCCTTTCTAATAATGAGAGTGCAATGTTGAAGTTCCTTTCTATTATTATATTAGGGCCTATCTCCCCCTTTAGATCTATCAATATTTGCTTCATGTGTCTGGGTGCTTCATTGTTGGGGGCATATATATTTATAATTGTTATAGTGTCTTGATGAATTCATCCTTTTATCATTATATAATGATCTTTGTCTCTTTTTTACAGTTTCTGACTTAGACTCTATTTTATCTCATATAAATATAGCTACTTCTCTTTGATTTTGGTATACATTTGCATAGAATATCTTTTCCCATCCCTTTACTTTAAGTCTGTGTGTGACATTCCAGGTGTATGTTTTTTGCAGGCAGTGTTTCTTTAGTTTGTTTGTTTTTTTTCCTGGTTGTTTTGAATATTCTTTGTTACTTTATTCCTCTTTTTGTTGTTTATTTTTGTGGTTTGGTGTGTTTCTATATTGATAAAGTTTGATTCTTTTCTTTTTCTCATTTGTGTATCTGCTATAGCAGTGAGTTTTATACCTTCAGTTGTTTTCCTTATGGTAATTATCATCCTTTTTCCCCCAGATACAAGATTTCTAGCTAGCTCAAAGGCCTTTTGAAACAAAAGACCAGAGATTCTCTCACACAAGAGTAAGAAAGTGGAGTTTATTTTAAGATTATGTATTATAAGAACTAGAAATATATTTGAGTTCTAAAGCATCTTTAAAGTCCAGTTAGTCTTTTATAGCCAAGTTGGCAGGGCTAATTTTTTCACAAAGATAAAAGGGAGAGGTATTGTGGATAAGCTGTAGAATGCTTCAAGATTTATCCAGTACAGATTTATATGGAAGCTAGCCAGGTGTCTTTAGTACTTTTACAAAATTGTGTCAAACAGTTTCTTATTTATTTTGGGGTAGCTTAAAACTTGTTTCAGCTTCTATTTTTTGCATTATTGAAACATTCTATCATCAGTGCACTTCACAACAGACTCTCTTTTACAGTCCCTTAATATGTTTTGTAACTAAATGAAATATAGAATTAACTGGACATGAGGGAGATAGTTTATGATTAAGAAGAAGTGCCATTACCAAAATTTGTAATTTTATTTAGTGTAATTATTTATAGAAAATGGACTATTATCTTGGGATTTGGTGTTAACTATTCAAATTATGATATGCACAGAGACTTAAAATTATTGTAAATACAACAAGTTATCTAATTTAGTAGAGTTAATCAGCTATTGCACAAATTCCTTAGTCATTTTTGTAAAAATCATAGCTGGGTATAATAATCGAAGATAGACATTATTTTCATGGTATCCATCCACATTCATTCTGTAACGATGCTGTGGGTTGTAAAAATCCTGACAAAAGGGCTGTATTTTGTGTACTTTCAAGTGACTTTCTGTGGCAAAGTGTTTACTTGTATAATTTAAAAGCAAGTTCAGGTGTAAAAACAAGTACATTTGGATATGTATATGTGAAAATCAATTTTTCACCTTAGGATTTTAGAACTAGGTTCAATGACTATGTATTCTTTCAATGCTCAATGGCTTCTATTTTGTATATATATTTACCTTTACATGCCTGCCTAACAAATCTTAAAAATCAAGGCTATTACAGTGTGTTAGGTTTTAATACTCTGTATAGTCATATGAATTGCTTTCAACTAGTTTTAGCAACAAAAATAGCATTTTACGTTTTCATTTGGTGCCTTCACATCCTCCCAATAATACACTTTTTTTTCTTCTCTACCTCTTCTGAAATGGATCTACTTTTTGCCCACTAAACAATAAAGAACATGTTTTAAGTATTGTTTTCCTTCACCTCAACTTTGGCCCAGACTGTTTTCTCAACTTTGATTATTATTCATGAATTTGTTCATGGGTTTGTTCTTACTTTTGAATTTTCCTCAGCTGTCTTTTGCTATTCTCTTTAATATGTGCCATTAACACATATATGTAAATACTTAAATTCTTCAGAAAAAATAAAATTGTGTTTTCTGCCTACTTTGTTAACAGTCTCTGAATATTCCCTGCCAGACACTGTGGCCATGGTAGGTTTTTAAAAACCTGTGGGAATGAATGACACCTGGTAAGCAGGTGTTCTCTGAGCTGATTTTCCACTGTGCCCATTGTTGATACCCTTGCTTTATGACCTGGTTTCTGACCTCAGATATTGGCTACTTTCTAAGACTCTGCTTAACTTTGGTGCCAGTGTGTCCCTTGATCTGACTTTCCTCTTAAATTTTTGCTATCTTGAACGGGGTTTTGTGGATAACCCCTTTCTTGTTTTTGAACTCTAGTAAATTAAACTCCCCATAGCTAAATGATGACATATCCCTAACCTGGAGCTTTTACCAAGCAGCAGTTCTTTTTGGATCTCTCCTATTGAGGACTCTCTTTTTTCCCCAGGGCAGTCATTATGATTAATTCACAGGATCACAGGAGAGGACCTTTTAAGTCCATTTAGGTACATTCTGGAATGTAAGACTATCCTGTGGAATAGTGGGATAAAATGTGTAAAATGCCCTCACAGGCATACTTCATCTGTGAGGACCTGAGAGCAGAAAAGCTTTGGTAATTAATTTGATAGGTTCTGGGATGGGTACTGGACTTTGGTGGTGATAAGTGAAGAGATTGTTATTTGAATGTGAAGAGAGCTGTATGTGCTTTTCCATCTCTGAGCAGGGAGTGTAAAATCTATTTAGAGATGTAGCCATCAGCCAAAAGTGAGAAGTCTCTTAAAACAAGCAAAAAAGGCACTGCTAATAATTTTGATTCCTGCACCAAGTGTTCTATAAAAGTCGTGCTAAAAATGCCACTCTTAGCAAATTGTATTTCACTATAATTTAAAGCATGTTACAACTTCTTCAAGTGATAAAGCTAGAGAACAAAGTGTTTGAGAATGTTTAATATGGGGATTTACATTTGAGTTAACTGAGCTAAAAAAAAAATCCCCATAGAATTGAAATTATTGATAACTTATGTGATTACCACGGAGGCTTGTTGGGATTCAGCATGAGAATACTACTTCCTAAGATGCAAAGAAATGTACATTATTGACATTAGATAAATCCATATAGAGGATATGTGGATCCTACTGGCCCTTAAATATTTACTTTTTAAAAAGTTACTGTTCTGTCCATTCTTGAGGTGGAGATGGCTGCGGCTATGGTGGTGATGCTGCGAGGGGGTCTCCTGCCCCAGGCGGGCCAGCTGCCTGCCCTCCAGACTGTCTGCTATGGCTCCAAGGCTGTTACCTGCCACCATCGTGTGATGCACTTTCAGCAACAGAAGCTGATTGCTGTGACTGAATATATCCCCCAGACACCAGCCATCAACCCAACATGTCGGCCATCTCCTCCCGGCCCCCAGCAGGAGGCATCACTGGAAGCCCTAGAACTTACCACAGAGGGAGCAAGGTTGCCAGGAGAAGTGACAGCTGATGTACCCTTGGTTATTGCTTTCCAATTTCAGGAGAGGGGCCTCATCAGGCTTCTCCACCGGGAGGTAGCAGCAGTTTTCCAGGACAACCGAATGGTAACTGTCTGCCAGAAGGTGGCTCTGAGCGCAGAGGACAAGCTTCTTATGTGACACCAGCTGCGGAAACGCAAGATCCTGATGAAGGTCTTCCCCAACCAGGTACCGAAGCCCTTCCTGGAGGATTCCAAGTGCCAAAATCTGCTGCCCCTTTTTGTGGGGCACAATGTGCTGCTGGTCAGTGAAGAACCCAGGGTCAAGGAGATGGTCTGGATCTTAAGGACTGTGCCATTCCTGCCGCTGCTAGGTAGCTGCATCAGTGACACCATCCTCAGCAGGCAGGGCATTATCAACTACTCCAACCTCCCCGGCCTGCCCCTGGCACGGGGGGAGCTTGTAGTAGGCCTCATCTGCCTCACTGCCCAGACCCAGTCCCTGCTCCAGCACCAGCCCCTCCAGCTGACCACCCTGTTGAACCAGTACATCAGACAGCAGCGCGAGGAGGATTCTGTTTTGTCAGTCAATGGGAAGCCAGATCATCCTGACCCTGCTCCGGACTCTTACCCAGCTGGTTAGCCAGCCCTGCCCATAAATACACTGTCCGATTGGCTGTGCTGTCCACCATGGGAGATGTGGAAGAACTTGGGGTGGGGGAGTGCGTTTGTCACTGGGCTTTACTAACACTGGACAATATCACTCCCACACTAGGGGAGTGATATTGTCAGGTATAGGGTCACTTGGAGATGCAGAGGATTCCATTTCAAATGGAGGCTGTCAGTCACTGGTTTTATCCTTAGTTTTCCTAACTCGGGACCCAATAGGAGCAAAGGTCCAAGGCAGAGAGGCTGAAAAGATAAGGCTATTACCCCCTGCCTCCTTGGTCACTGCCCCTTGCTGCAAGGGCTTCTTAGCCCACTCCCTTGGGGCACAAACTGCCACTGCCACGGTAGCTCAACCAAGCAGTCGTGCTGAGGATAGCACTCGGTGAGAGCCTGCTGTGTGCCAGGCTTTGTGCTGAGTGCTGTACGTGCGTTAATTCCTTTATTCCTGACCACATTGTACCCATTTCACAGAGAAGGAGCAGAGAAGTAGCTTGCACAAGGTCATGCGGTTAGTAAGTGGCAGAACAGAGACTTAAACCAGGCCCTCTCTGCTCTGAAGACAGCATCCTGAATTTCTACACTAGAGCTTCCTCATCAGGTTACCCAGAAGTGGGTTCCATCCACTATCCAGGTGTGCTCGGATGTTAGTTCTCCACCCTCGGGGTGTGCCATGCTATGGAAAGTTTGGGAGCACTGCTTTATGATAAAACGAAATGCATTCTACTTTCTCTATTTTGTGGTTTACATGGTTGTCCCTCCTGTAGACTTATTCTCAGGGACTTCTCTGTCTTCTGACTTTCCTCACTCTCATTTCCCATCCTAGGAAAATCCTCTTCCCCTGTACCTGTTCCCACAAATGGCATCCCGCGCATGCTTGCCCTGTGAAAGGCAGCTGACAGCTGTGCCCACTAGCTAACATTTCTCTGGTGGTTCTGAACAAAAGGGCTGGGGGGAAACTAGGATTCTCGGTTAATGGGGGATTCTGAGGGCTCTAGAGTAGGAGGCCTCATGCAAGTCTCCGTGAATCAGAAATTCCTAACAAAGGAGATTGGATGCTTAACTCAGAAAACAAACAAACAAACAAAAAACAAACAACAACAACAAAGTTACTTGTTTGATACTTGAAACAAGTTATGTCTGAAAGAGCAAATAAGGTATAAACTCTTAATTGGGGGTTATATTTCAGTGTAAGATGTGTATATTAAAGTCTCTTGATGTGTAGACTAACTTTTTATTAATTGACCACTGTCCACAAATCAGAGCAAACAGCTGCTTGCCACAGAAATGAAACTACTGCAAATTCTGGAAATGTTGCCACCTTGAGAAGATTGTTCATTGGAAGATATTAAATTGCAGGTTTACTTACAACACCTGGGAATGTTTCTTCATTGGAAAATACCTAACTTAAAGTAAATTAAATTAATTCATACTCTGTTTAGTTCCAAAAAGTGTAAAGTCAGCATTGATGTAACTTTTCTGTAACTTAGGATAATTCAAGGTTGCCTAAGGAGACAAAGTGCATCCATCGTGGAGCCATCTCTGTGCCGTCTGCTGACGTTTACGAGTAATCACCAGAATCATTCACATTTCTGTAAGCAATATTCTTCTACACTGGAAAAGAAGTGCAGGGTGCACTTAGCCAACTTCTTGGCAGTTGTGAAAAACGTAGTAATCAGAGTAGTTGTCAGGCACCTTAATTGAAGGTCTCCTTGTGACTATTTTGCGTACGCACATTATGCTCAGTGACTATCATTTGGGAGGAAATGTTAAGGCGAATAAGTTAGCATTTAGACTATTGATTAAAAAGAAAGAGAAGATTATGCGGGAAGTCAGGGACCCTGAATGGAGGGACCGGCTGAAGCCATGGCAGAAGAACATAAATTGTGAAGATTTTATGGCTTCTGTCAGGGTGGATTTCCCTGATAGAAGATCTTGCCAATGAGTCAAAGAAAGAGTTTATCTAATTAACTTGCTGTTTTTGCCCTGTACCTCAGACTGTAGTCAGCACACACCCTGCCACAAAGACAGAACAGCATGGAGGAGGTCTTTTTTTTGGTCCCTTTTGATCACCGAAGAGCCTCCATTTACATATTGAGAGATCTGATAAACTCTGATTGTGTATGTGCAGGTAGGTTGGGGTGTTTTGTCATAAATACCACAAAAACATTTATTCTAGTGAGATTCTGAAGGGAATATCATGAAAAGAAACTATCTCTGATGTTTCTCATGCTGATCTGTCAATGGTCTTGAAATTGAGAAAAATGAGATTTGAAAGGAAGCAATGGGAGAAGTTAGAGAAGGCAACTGGGGATGAGGGACAAGGAGAAGATAATATATCAACAAGTCAGAGTGATGGAAGGGCCCTAACAAAAATTTAATGGAAGAGAGTCCAAGAAAAGGAGAAATTAGAGAAACAAAGATAAATGGACAGAAAAGAAATATTTGGTGTCATTAAAAAAATCAGGATTCAAACTTTGTTTTTTCTTTTGTTGATTATTGTGAGCACTTTCTGTGTACCAGACACTGTACTAAATGCTTTGTCTTTTAATTTATTATTTTATTTTCTTGTTACAACCATATGAGGAAGCAGTGAAGCTAATAGTGTTTGTTTATGTATTGTATTATTTGTTTAGAGACAGGGTCTTGCTTTGTTGCCCAAGCTGGAATGCAGTGGTGTGTTTATAACTCTTTGCAGCCTCGACCTCCTGGGCTCAAGTGATCCTCCCACCTAAGCCTCCTGAGTAGTTGGATCTACTAGTGTGTGCCACCATGCCTGGCTGACTTTTAAACTTATTTATCTTTGTATGTTGCCTAGGCTGGTTTGGAACTCCTGAGTTCAAGCAATCCTCCTACCTCAGCCTCCCAAAGTGCTGAAAGTACAGGCATGAGTCACTATGTCAGACGACTAATAATGTTAAATGTGTGAACCCTAGAGCTTGAATATCTGGATTGGAATCCCTGAGGTGCCACTTACTGGCTTTGTGATCTTGGGCGTAGTAAACTTTCCATATCCCAGTTTCTTCATCTGTAAAATGGTGATAATAATAATAATGGCATATACTTAATAAGGATATGGTGAGGATTAATAGGCTGATGAGGATTAATTGGGTTAATAGGTGCTTGAGGATTAACATACAGAGCATTTAGAGCAGAGCCTACACACGGAAGCACTCAATGAAGGCTGACCACTGTTATTATTTTATTTTTATTAGTATTCCAGTTTAATAGTTGATGCTTATAAAAGTCAAGGCACATTCTCAGGGGTCTTAATGAGTGTCAAATCCAGATGAATTTGTCTTAAAGATCCATGTTTATAATTCATATTTTCCGTATCAGTCTGTTCTCATGCTGCTATGAAGAAATACCTGAGACTTGGTAATTTATAAAGAAAAGAGTTTTAATTGACTCACAGTTCTGCATTGCTGGGGAGACCTCAGGAAACTTACAATCATAGTGGAAGGCAGCTTTTCACAGGACGGCAGGAGAGAGAATGAGAGCTAGCAGGGGAAATGCCAGATTCTTATACAACCATCATATCTTGTGAGAACTTACTCACTATTATGAGAACAGCAGGAGACTGCCCCCATGATTCAATTACCTTTCACTGAGTCCCTCCCATGACACATGGGGATTATGGAAACTATAATTCAAGATGAGATTTGGGTGGGGACCCAGTCAAACCATATCATTCTGCCCCGGCCCATCCCAAATCTCATGTGCTCACATTTCAAAGCACAATTATACCTTCCCAACAGTTCCCCAAAGTCTTAACTCATTCTGGCATTAACTCAAAAGTTCAAGTCCAAAGTCTCATCTGAGACAAACAAGTTCCTTCCACCCATGTGCTGGTAAAATCAAACACAGGTTAGTTCCTTCCAAGAGACAATGAGGGTACAGGCACTGGGTAAATACACCTGTTCCAAGTGGGAGAAATTGGCCAAAACAAAAGGGTTACAAGCACCAAGCAAGTCTAAAATCCAACAGGGCAGTAATTTAACTTTAAAGTTCCAAAATGATCTTTGACTCCATGTCTCACATTCAGGGCACACTGATGCAAGAGGTGGGCTTCCATGGCCTTAGGCAGCTCTGTCCCTGTGGTTTTGCAGGGTACATCCCCCCTCCCTGCTTTCATAGCTGGCATTGAGTGTCTGTGGCTTTTCCAGGTGCATAGTGCAAGCTGTTGGTGGATCTACCATTCTGGGGTCTGGAGGACAGTGGCCTTCTTTTCAAAGCTCCACTAGGCAGTGCCCCACTGAGGACTCTGTGTGGGGGCCATGACCCCACATTTCCCTTCTGCACTGCCCTAGCAGAAGTTCTCCATGAGGGCTTTGCCCCTGCAGCAGACTGCTGACTAGATATCTAGGCATTTCCATCATCCTCTGAATCTAGGTGGAGGTCCCCAAACCTCAGTTCTTGTCTACTGTGCACCTGCAGGACCAACACAATGTGGAAACTGCCAAGGCTCTGGGCTGGCATCTTCTGAAGCAATGACATGAGCTATACTGTGTCCCCTTTTAGCCATGGCTGTAGCTGCTAGGATTCAGGGCACCAAGTCCAGAGGCTGCACACAGCAGGGAGGCCCTGGACCCTGGGCCTGGCCCAGGAAACCATTTTTCCTTCCTAGGCCTCTGGGTCTGTGATGGGAGGGGCTGCTGCCAAGTTCTCTGAGATGCCCTGGAGACATTTCCCCATTATCTTGGTGATTAGCATTTGACTCCTCATTACTTAAGCAAATTTCTGCAGCCAGCTTGAATTTTTCCCCAGAAAATGGGTTTTTCTTTTCTTCTGCATTGTCAGGCTGTAAATTTTCCAAACTTCTATGCTCTGTCTTCACTTGAATGCTTTGCTTAGAAATTTCTTCTGCCAGGTACCCTAAATCATCTCTCTCAAGTTCAAAGTTCCACAGAACTTTAGGGCGGGGGAAAAAAGCCATCAGTCTCTTTGCTGAAGCATAGCAAGAATGACCTTTACTCCAGTTCCCAACACATTTCCCACCTCCTTCTGAGGCCACCTCAGCCTGGACTTCATTGTCCATATTACTATCAGCATTTTGGTCAAGGCCATTCAACAAGTCTCTAGGAAGTTCCAAACATACCCACATCTTTCTTCTTCTGAGCCCTCCAAACTGTTCCAGTCTCTGCCTGTTACCCAATTGCAAAGTCACTTTCACCTTTTCGGATATCTTACAGAATTGCCCTATTCTCTGTGTACCAATTTACTGTATTAGTCCATTGTCATGCTGCTATGAAGAATTACTGAAGACTGTGTGTTTTATAAAGAAAATAGATTTAATTGACTCATAGTTCTGCATGGCTGGGGAGGCTTCAGGAAACTTACAATCGTGGTGGAAGTTCTTCCACCTTCTTCACTGGGTAGCATGAGAGAGAATGACACAGCAGGAGAAATGCCAGATGCTTATAAAACCATCAGAACTTGTGAGAACTCATTCAGCATGGGGGAAACCGCCCCCATGATTCAATTACCTCCCACTGACATATGGGGATTATGGGAACTGTAAGATGAGATTTGGAGGGTTGGGGGCACAGCCGAAACCTATCATACTCTAAGGAGATGGAAGACCTGGTTTGTAATTCTAATGCTAATATTAGCCATCTCTTTTGTAAGTTACTTAAATGCTGATTTGGCTTGAATTCCTTCATAAAGCAGATCCTATGTCAAGGGCTTGAGAAATAGTTCCCATGTATATAGTGTATATATATGTATACTATCAACTATTGTAACCCAATCCCATAAAGCAGAATATAAGCATGATGAATTGGGAAGAGTGAAATGGGAAGGAAGGCAGCCCATCTAAGGATGCATTTTTAAGAAGATGTCTGGGGGGAGGTGGAGGTCAAAGCTGCTCTATACAATGTGCTTCAGAATCATCCATCCATGGAGATGTGTGCACCTCTCACGGGGAAGATGGAAATATTTATCTACCAGTTACTATCCTCTGTTGATCGAAGGTTGCTCCAGGGTTGTTAATATTCTCACACTTCCAGGTTTGCTCATGACTCAGCATAGACCAAACTTCATTGGACAGAGAAGCCTGGGGCAGAAAACAAATGAGAGACAGTGCAGCTTGAGGGTCATTTTATCAAGCTGTATCTGAGGCACCACCGATTGCCACATAAATGGCTTGAGTAAAGTGACAGGCAAAGGGGATGTAAGATGGGCTATAAAATGTATTTGGCACACTCCTTTTCATTAGCATACACATAGTTGGATTATGTAAGTTATTTGCTCTACATGTGTTGATGTACATTTTCTGTTATTAGAACTATGCCAATGAGGAGATTAAATGAGACGTGTGTGAGAATGCCCTGAAATATAAATCATGTAGAGTATACTACTGTTCATTTTATATTAAGATCTCCAAAATTGAAGGTTAAACAGTAGTTGAACTTTTTTTGTAAACTTATCAGTTTATAGTTACTTGTGAAATCAGTGCCTCCTCTTACTTCACTATATAACTGTATGTGGATTTCAGCACAAGAAAATTGCCTTGAAGACCCAACAGGACATACATGACTAAATTCCAAATTGACATTGATGTGATCGTTGAATTGTAAAAGTCTAAATAATTAATCTGTCTAATGCCTACTCATTTGGCTACTTACTTTCTTGGATGCTCTACCCCTAATATTCTGAGGTAAAAATTAAGTAGAACAGAATAAAAGTTTATCCTAACTAGGTTAAAATGAGAGGCAGTGTGGCACTTCCTATTCTTTAGTGGAAACCAATCTGTGTTTTCAGAACTAAAATACAACTTTGAAATGTTTAATCTAATGCGTTGTCTTCCTGCTTTATGCTTGAATTCTCACTTCTTCACTTAGCCACTAGGGGATGTTGGTCATATTGTTGAACCTTTCTGGGCTTCATGTTCCTCACTGCAAAATTGGAATATTAATATTTAATCCAATGAATTGTTATGAGGATAACTATAATGTTTGGAAGAGTTCTTGGAACTTAAAGACAGTAAGGGTTAACTGCTATTATTACAATTATTATCATCATTTGTTTGACAAAGATCTGCAGCTTTATTTTCTGAGGGTTTAAATATAATGGTTATTTCTATTAATTCAATTTAATAATGAGCTTCTCTAATCTAACATTTTATATAAAACATAAAGACTCTGAGAGTTGTCTTAATGTCCTGACTGAGAGATATTAAGTATAAAATCTTTTGACCCTTTGATGATCCTTCTGACATCAGGAAAGCACTTAGTCTTTCTAAAGTTGATTTTCTAACAGAAAAATGATATCCCTGCCTGTATTTGTTTCAGCACTGTTATAAAGAACTACCTGAGACTGGCTAATTTATAAAGAAAAGAGGTTTGAGTCACAGTTCCACATGGCTGGACAGGCCTCAGGAAACTTTCAATCATGGTGAAAGGCAAAGGGAAAGCAAGGCATGTCATCTTACATGGTGGCAGGAGAAAGGGAAAGAGAAAGAGTGTGAAGAGGAAAGTGCCACACTTTAAAACTATCAGAGCTTGTGAGAACTCGCTTACTATCATGAGAACAGCATAGGGGAAATCCACCTCTATGATCCAATCATCTCCCACCTAGTCCCTCCCCTGACACGTGGGGATTACAGTTCTACATGAGATTTGGGTGGGGACGCACAGCCAAACCATATCGCTACCCATAACAGATTTAGAAACGACTTAAAAAGTCAAGTACCTTGAAGAGGAGTAATGATTTTGATGATAATGCTGTGTATTTATAAAAGTAGTTTTCCCCTCAAATAGTTTGATGTGCCCTTATTTTTCTTCCATTTGAGTCACATGTTCTCTGTGAAGGAGATTAGGGCACACATAGCATCTATGTAACAGATCTCTGTCTCATAGCCTTATATAAAAGACCGTAAGTGCAGCCCAATGTAATGAAGAGTTTGATTTACTTTTTTGATGATTGACTGCTGATATCTTAAGCCTCACCCCTGCTTCTTTCCCTTCTGTCCCAATTTTGTGCACACTAAGAAATACTGGATATTTCCTCCTTTGGCCCCTGTGGGAAGTTCAAATCACATAAGCCCCTGCCTGGGCATAGGAACCCTCATGCCAGCCTCAGCCCCTAACCACCATAAAAATCTCATGTCAGTCTCCTTTCCCTGTTCTTGCAAGCCATTTTCAGTTCAGCTTGGGAAGGCAGCCCTACTTCCCAGAAAGCCTCAGGTAATTAAGAAAGCTTCTCATAGCCTGATGGTATGTGTCATCAATCTTGGCATTCCAACTAAATATATTCTTCCACTCAACAGACTGTCTCTTTACTTTGTTGATTATTTTCTTTGCTATGCAGAAGCTTTCAAATTTGTAGTCCCATTTCTCTGTTTTTGTTTTTGTTGCCTGTGCTTTTAAGTCTTAGTCATAAATTCTTTGCCTAGACCAAAGTTTAAGAGAGCGTTCTCTAGGGTTTTCTCCAGCATATTTATATTTTTGGGTCTTATGTTTAAGTCTTTAATCCACCCTGAGTTGATTTTTGTATATATTGAAAGATAGGGGTACAGTTTAATTCTTCTGCACGTGGTTATATATTTTCCCAGTACCATTTATTGAAAAGGGTGTCCCTTTACAAGGGGTGTTCCCAGTATAAATTTTTATCAGCTCTTTCAAAGATCAGTTGGCTGTAAATATGTGGCTTTATTTATAAGTTCTGTATTCTGTTCCATTGGTCTATGTATCTGTTTTTATAGCAGTACTATGCTGTTTTGGTTTCTGTAGCCTTATTATATATTTTGAAGTCAGGTAATTTGATGTTTCCAGCTTGTTCCTTTTGCTTAGAATTGCTTTGGCTATTTGCCCAGTTGGTTATTTTCCCATTTTTTTTTCTATTTCCTTTAAGAATGATGTTGGTGTTTTGATAGCAATTGCATTGAATCTTAGGTTGTTTTGGGGAATATGGTCAATTTAATGATATTAATTCTTATGATCCATGAGCATGAGAATTTTTCCATTTGTTTGTGTCATCTTCAATTTCTTTCACCAGTGTTTTGTAATTTTCCTTGTAGAGATCTTTCATCTATTTAGTTAAATTTATTCCTAGGTATTTTACTTTTTTGGTAGCTATTATAAATAGGATTGCTTTCTTGATTTCTTTCTTGATTGGATCATTATTGGTGTGTATAAATGCTACTGATTTTTGTATGTTGAATTTGTATCTTTCAACTTCACTGAATTCATTTATCAAATTTAAGAGTTTTTTTGGTGGAGTCTTTAGGTTTTTCTAGAGGTAAAATCATATTATCAGCAAAGAGGGACAATTTGAATTCCTCTTTTCCAATTTGGATGTCTTTCGTTTCTTGCTCTTACCTGATTGCTTTGGCTAGAGTTTTAGTAATATGTTGAATTAGGAGTGGTGAAAATGTGCATCCTTGTCTTGTTTCGGTTCTTAAAAAAAAAAAGTTGAAAGCCTTACAAAAAGGCTTTCAACTTTTCTCCATTCAGTATGATGCTAAATGTGGGCTTGTTGTATATGGTCTTTATTACCTCGAGGTATGTTCCTTCTATGCCTAGTTTGTTGAGAGTTTTTATTTTGAAGGGATGCCAAATTTTATCCAATTCTTTATTTCTGTCTATTGAGATGATCATATGGTTTTTGTCTTTTCTTGTGTTGATGTAATGTATCACATTTTTAAATTTGCAAATGTTAAAATATCCTTGCATCTCTGGAAAGAATCCCACTTGATTGTGAGGTGTTATATTTTTGATATGCTGTTGGATTTAGTTTCCTAATATTTTGTTAAGCACTTTTGATTCTATATTCATCAGGGATATTGGCCTGTGGTTTTCTTTTTTTGTTGTGTCCTTGCCTGGTTTGGCAATAAGGTAGATGTTGGCCTCACAGAAAAAGTTAGGGAAAATTTCCTAATCTTCAGTTTTTTGGAAAAGTTTTAGGAAGACTGGAATTAGTTCTTTGTACTTTTGGTAGAATTGGCTGTGGATCCATTTGGGACTGGGCTTTTCTTTGTTGGGAGACTTTGTAGTACCTATTAAATCTCACATCTCATTATTGATCTGTTCAGGTTTCCTATTTCTTCCTGATTCAATTTTGGTAGGTTGTGTGTTTTCAGGAATTTATCCATCTCATCGAGGTTTTCCAGTTTGTCAATGTACAGTAGTCTCTGATGATCTTTCGTATTCCTGTATCAATTGTAATGTCTCTTTTTTCATTTCTGATTTTGTTTATTTGGGTCTTTCTTGAATAGTCTAGCTAGTGGTTTATACATTTTGTTTATCTTTTAAAGGATGAACTTTTAATTACTTTCTGCTCTGATCTTTATTATTTATTTCTGCTAATTTTGGCTTGAGTTGTTCTTGTTTCTCCAGTTTCTTTAGGTGCTTTGTTAGATTATTAATTTGTACTCTACTTTTTTTTGATGTAGGTATTCATTGTTATAAACTTCCCTCTTAGCAAGGCTTTTGTTATCCCACAGGTTTTGGTATGTTGTTTCAATTTTCATTTGTTTCATGAAATGTTTTAATTTTCTTCTTAATTTTTGTTTGTTTACCCGATGGTCACTTTAGGGAATGTTGTTGAATTTCTGCATATTTGTAGTTTTCAAGGCATTGATTTCTAATTGTATTCCCTAATGGCCTCAGAAGATACTGAATATAATTAAAATTTTAAAAATTCATTGAGACTTGTTTTGTGGCCTACCGTATGATCTATCTGGAGAATGTTCCATGTGCTGATGAAAAGAATGTTATTTTGAAGTTATTGGATAGAATGTTCTGCAAATGTCTGTTAAGTCCATTTCATATATTATGTAGTTTAATTCCAATACTTCTTTGTTTATTTTCTGTCTAGATAATTGGTCTAATGTTGAGAGTGTGGTGTTGAAGTCCTGCTATTATTGTATTGCTGACTATCTCTCTATTTAGATCTAGTAATATGTGCTTTATGAATCTGGGTGCTCCAGTGTTGGTGGCATATGTATTTAGAATTGTTATATCACCTCGTTGTATCGATCCCTTTATTGTTATATATATGTGATATATATATGTGAGAGACATATATTATCTATCTATCTATCTATCTATCTATCTATCTATCTATCTATCTATCACAGTTTCTTTATCCACTGATTGATGGGCATTTGGGTTGGTTCCACGATTTTGCAATTGTGAATTGTGCTGCTATAAACATGTGTGTATATGTCTTTTTCATATAATAACTTCTTTTTCCCTAGGTAGATCCCCAGTAGTACGATTGTTGGATCCAATGGTAGTTCCACTTTTTGTTCTTTAAGGAATCTCCCCACTGTTTTCTATAGTGGTTGTACTAGTTTTCATTCCCGCAAGCAGTGTAGAAGTATTTCCTGATCACTGCATCCATGCCACATCTACTGTTTTTTGATTTTTTTGATTGTGGTCATTCTTGCAGGAGTAAGGTGTTATTGCATTGTGGTTTTGATTTGCTTTTCTCTGGTCATTAGTGATGTTGAGCATTTTTTCATATGTTTGTTGGCCCTTTGTATATCTTCTTTTGACAATTGTTTATTCATATCCTTAGCCCACTTTTTGATGGGATTATTTGTCTTTTTCTTACTCATTTGTTTGAGTTTGTTGTGGATTCTGGATATTAGTCGTTTGTCAGATGTATAGACTGTGAAGACTTTCTCCCACTCTGTGGGTTGTCTGTTTACTCTGCTGACTGTTCCTTCTGCCATGCAAAAGCTCTTTAGTTTAATTAGTTCCAGCAGTTTATTGCATTTGCTTTGGGATTCTTGGTCATAAAATCCTTGCCTAAGCTAATATCTAGAAGTGTTTTTCCAATGTTATCTTCTAGAATTTTTGTATTTTCAGGTCTTAGGTTTAAGTCCTTAATCTATCTTGAATTAATTTTTGCATAAAGTGAGAGATGAGGATCCAGTTTCATTCTCCTGCATGTGGCTAGCCAATTACCCCAGCACCATTTGTTGAATAGGGTGTCCTTTCCCCACTTCATGTTTTTGCTTGCTTTGTTGAAGATCAGTTGGCTGCAAGTATTTGGGTTTATTTCTGGGTTCTCCATTCTATTCCACTGATCTATGAACCTATTTTTACACCAGTACCATGCTGTTTTCGTGACCATGGCCTTATAGTATGGTTTGAAATCAGGTAGTATGATGTGTCTAGATTTATTCTTTTTGCTTAGTCTTGCTTTGGTTATGCAGGCTCTTTTTTGTTTCCATATGAATTTTAGAATATTTTTTCTAATTCTGTGAAGAATGATGGTGGTATTTTGATGGAGATTGCATTGAATTTGTAGATTGCTTTTGGCAGTGTGGTCATTTTCACAATATTGATTCTACCCATCCATGAGCACGGGATGTGTTTCCACTTGTTCGTGTCATCTATTATTTCTTTGAGCAGTGTTTTTTAGTTTTTCTTGCAGAGGTTATTTGCCTCCTTGGTTAGGTGTATTCCTAAGTATTTTAATTTTTTGCAGCTATTGTAAAAGGGGTTGAGTTTTTTATTTGATTCTCTACTCAGTCAGTGTTGGTGTATAGAAGAGCTACTGACTTGTGTACATTAATCTTGTATCCAGAAACTTTGCTGAATTGTTTAATCAGTTGTAGGAGCTTTCTGGAGAAGTCTTTAGGGTTTTCAAGGTAAACAATCATATCGTCAGCAAACAGTGACGGTCTGACTTCCTCTTTATGGATTTGGATGTCCCTTATTTCTTTCTCTTGTCTGATTGCTTTGGCTAGGACTTCTAGTGCTATGTTGAACAGGAGTGATGAGAGTGGGCATTCTTGTCTTGTTCCAGTTCTCAGAGAGAATGCTTTCACCTTTTCCCCATTCAGTATTATGTTGGCTGTGGGTTTGTCATAGATGGCTTTTATTACATTAAGGTATGCCCCTTGTATGCTGATTTTGCTGAGAGTTTTAATCATAAAGCAATGCTGGATTTTGTTGAATGCTTTTTCTGCATCTATTGAGATGATCATGTTATTTTTGTTTTTAATTCTGTCTATGTGGTATATCACATTTATTGACTTGTGTATGTTAAACCACCCCTGCATCTCTGGTATGAAACCCACTTTGTCATTGTGGATTATCTTTTTGATATGTTGTTGGATTCAGTTAGCTAGTATTTTCTTAAGGATTTTAGCATCTATGTTCATTAGGGATATCAATCTGTAGTTTTCTTTTCTTGTTATGTCCTTTCTGGCTTTGGTATTAGACTGATGCTGGCTTCATAACATGAATTAAGGAGGGTCTCTTCTTTCTCTATCTTGTGGAATAGTGTCAAAAGAATTGGTACCAATTCTTCTTTGAATGTCTGGTAGAATTCTGCTGTGAATCCTTCTGTCCTGGATGTATTTTTGTTGGTAATTTTTAAATTACCATTTCAATTTCACTAGTTGTTATTGGTCTGTTCAGGGAATCTAAGGCATCTAATTCTTCCTGATTTAAGCTAGGAGGGTTGTATTTTTCCAGGAATTTATGCATGTATTCTAGGTTTTCTAGTTTATATGTGTAAAGATGTTCATAATAGGCTTGAATGATCTTTTGTATTTCAGTGATGTCAGTTGTAATATCTCATGTTTTGTTTCTTAGTGAGGTTATTTGGATTTCTTCTCTTCTTTTCTTGGTTAATCTTGCTAAGAGTCTGTCAATTTATTTATTTTTTAAATAATAAAGATTTTTGTTTCATTTATCTTTCTTTTTTTTGTTAGTTTTAATTTCATTTAGTTCTGCTCTAAACTTGGTTGTTTTTTCTTTTGCTGGGTTTGGATTTAGCTTGTTCTTATTTCTCTAGTTCCTCGAGCTGTGACCTTAGAATGTCAGTTTGTGCTCTTTCAGTCTTTTTAATGTAGGCGTTTAGGGCTATGAATTTTCCTCTTACCTTTGCTGTATCCCAGAGGTTTTGGAAGGATGTGTCATTATTTTCATTCAGTTTGAAGAATTTTTAAATTTCCATCTTGATTTCATTTTTGACCCAATGCTCATTCAGGAGGAGGTTATTTAATTTCCATGTATTTTCATGGTTTTGAAAATTTCTTTTAGGATTGATTTCCAGTTTTATTCCACTGTGGTCTGAGAGAGTGCTTGATATAATTTCACTTTTCTTGAATTTATTGAGGCTTATTTTATGGTCTATCATATGGTCTATCTCAGAGAAAGTTCCATGCACTATTGAATAGAATATATATTCTGTGGTTGTTGGATAAAATGTTCTTTATATATCTGTTAAGTCCATTTGCTCCAAGGTATAGTTTAAATTCATTGTTTCTTTGTTGACTTTCTGTCTTGATGACCTGTTTAGTGCTGTCTTGAAGTCCCCCACTATTGTTTTGTTGCTATTTAACTCATTTCTTAGGTCTCTTGTAATTGCTTTATAAATTTGGGAGCTCCAGTGTTAGGGGCATATATGTTTAGGATTGTGATATTTTCCTGTTGGATAAAGCTTTTTATAATTATGTAATGTCCCTCTTTGTCTCTTTTGTCTGATATAAGAATAGCTACCCCTGCTTGCTTTTGGTGTCCTTTTGCATGAAATGCCTTTTTCTACTCCTTTACTTTAATTTATGTGAGTTCTTATGTGTTGAGTGAGTCTCCTAAAGACAGCAGATTGTTGGTTGGTGAGTTCTTATCCATTCTGTCGTTCTATATATTTTAAGTGGAGCATTTAGGTCATTTACATTAAATGTTTGTGTTGAAATGTGAGGTATGTTGCAGTTATTGTATGCTTTGTTGCCTGTGTACTCTGGTTTTTTGTTGTTTTTTTGTTTTTGCTTTTTAACTTGTATTTTTGTTTTATACGTCCTATGTGATTTATGCTTTAAAGAGGTTCTGTTTTTCTTTTTTCTTTTTTTTTTAGATGGAGATTTGCTCTTGTTGCCCAGGCAACAAGAGTGGAGTGCAATGGCACAATCTTGGTTCACTGCAACTTCCGCCTCCTGGGTTCAAGCGAGTCTCCTGACTCAGCCTCCAGAGTAGCTGGGATTACAGGCATGTGCCACCACGCTTGGTTAATTTTATATTTTTAGTAGAGATAGAGTTTCTCCATGTTGGTCAGGCTGGTCTCCAACTCCTGACCTCAGGTGATCCGCCCACCTCAGTATCCCAAAGTGCTGAGACTGCAGGTATAAGCCACTGTGCCCAGCCTAAGAGGTTCTGTTTTGATGTGTTTCCAGGATTTGTCTCAAGATTTAGATCTCCTTTTAGCAGTTCTTGTAGTGATGGCATGGTAGTGGCAAATTCTCCTAGCATTTGTTTGTCTGAAAAAGAATGTATCTTTCCTTCATATATGATGCAAAATTCTTGGCTGATAATTATTTTGTTTGAGGAGCCTGAAGATAGGGTCCCAATGCTTTCTGACTTGTAAAGTTTCTGCTGAGAAATCTGCTGTTAATCTGATAGGTTTTCCTTTATAGGTTACGTGGTACTTCTGTCTCACAGCTCTTAAGATTCTTTACTTCATTTTAACTTTCAATAACCTGATGACAATGTGCCTAGGCAATGAGGAATAAACTCTGATTTTTTTTGTTTTGCCCAAATTCCTGTCTAAGGGGCTCTGAGTGGTCATGCCCTACAGATCATACATTCTTATTGGATGGGTTTTATTTAACCCTATGTGTCATGATTTACTTTCCAAACTGACTCAGGAATAACATTACGAGACAAAGAAGATCAAAATATTTTACCCTAAAACATATTTCTTTGCCATATTTTGAAATGGCCTTGCAAAGCTGTTCTTTGCGGGGGACAACTTGCATCTGTAAAGAATCTCTATTAGCATAGCTAGATCTTTTTCTTCTAGATCCTCCTAATTCTAAATACATTAACTAAGATCTTCATTGGAAATATTTGTCATCTATTTTCTCTAAGGGCAGCCACTATAAGACTTCAAAAGAACTTTGTTCTCCACAATCTTTATCTTAACCTGAACATTCCCTTTCTATGAATCCCTGGTCTTTAGACAAACTCAACCAATTCTCAAACAGAAAGCATTTCAATTCACCTATAGCCTGGAAGCCACTGCTTTGAGTTGCTCCACCTTTCTGGACCAAACCAATGTATTACTTAAATGTATTTGATTGGTGTCTGATGCCTCTCTAAAATATGTCAAACCAAGCTGCATCCTGACCACCCTGGGCACATGTTCTCAGGACTTCTTGAGGGCTATGTTATGGGTCATGGTCACTCATATTTGGCTCAGAATAAATCTCCTTAAATTTTACAGAGTTTGACTCTTTTCATTGACAGCAATACTCTTTTTGTGATGAATTTCCCAGGTGTTCTTTGTGCTGCTTGTATTTGGATGTCTAGGTCACTAGCAAGGCCAGGGAAGTTTTCCTCGATTATCCCCCCAAGCCACTAACCTCCTGAATTCTTTTTCAGGTAAATCAGGGATTTCTTCTTGGTTTGGATCCATTGCTGGTGAACTAGTGTATTATTCTGGCAGTGTTGAAGAACCTTGTTTTGTCATATTACCAGGGTTGGTTTCCTGGTTCTTTCTCATTTGGGTAGGCTCTGTCAGAGGGAAGGTTTAGGGCTGAAGGCTATTGTTCAGATTCTTTTGTTCCATGGGGTGTTCTCTTGATGTAGTACTCTCTACTCTTTCCTATGGATGTGGCTTCCTGTGAGCTGAACAGCAGTGACTGTTGTCTCTCTTTCGGGTCTAGCCACCCAGTGTGTCTACCCAGCTTCAGACTGGTACTGGGGGTTGTCTGCATAGAGTCCTGTGATGTGAGCTATCTATGGGTTTCTCAGCTGTGGATACCTGCACCTGTTCTGGTGGAGGTGGTGTGGGGGGTGCAATGGACTCTGTGAGAGTTCTTAGCATTAGTGATTTAATGCTCTACTTTTGTGCTGGTTGTCCTCCTGACAGGAGGTGGCATTTTCCAGAAAGCATCAGCTGTAGTAGTATGGAGAGGGAATGGCAGTGGGCAGATCCCTGGAACCCCCAAGATTATATACCCTTTTTCTTCCGCTACCAGGATGGGTAGGTAAGGACCATCAGGTGGAGGCAGGGTTATGCATGTCTGAGCTCAGATTTTCCTTGGGCAGGTCCTGCTGTGGCTGCTGTGGGGAATTGGGGTGAGATTCCCAGGTCACTGGAGTTGTGTACCTAGGAGGATTATGGCTGCCTCTGCTGAGTCATGCAAGCTTTCAGGGAAGTGGGAGAAAGCCAGCAGTCTCAGGCCTCACCCAGCTCCCATAAAAACTGAAGGGCCACCGTCCCCCAGCCAGTAACCTTGAGTCTATTACCAAGTGGAGGGTGAGATGGGCTTGAAAACTTGCCCCAGGCTAACAGCCTCTCAGCTGCAGAAATAAAAGGACTTGGTTCTTTCCCCACCTGGGGAGTGTGCCCTCCCCTGAGTTCTGTCCAGGTAACTTCTCACCCCGTTCAAATTGTTACAAAGTTCAGCTAGAGATTTCCTTCACCCTGTGGAGTTTTATCCCCTGCTCCTCTGGCCACCCACCTGGTAGATCCCTGTGGTGCTAAGCAGAAATGGCCTGCTAGGGAACCCAGTGAGCTCCTAGGGCCTTTCTGCTGCTTCCTCTACCCCTGTATTTCACTCGACTCTCTAAATTGACTCAGCTCCAGGTAAAGTTGGAACCTTCTCCCACAAACAGACCTTGAGCTTCTCCAGTGGGGGTGTGTGTTTGGGAGGAGAGGGTCTCCCTTTCCCACTTCCACAGTTGGGGCACTGAGAGTATTTGGGGTGTCTCCTGGGTCCTGCAGGAGCAGTCTGCTTCCTTCAGAGGGTCTGTGGGTCCTCTTAGAATTGCTGGTTTGTTCTTGCAGTTGATCTGGAGCTAAAATTCACAATGTGAGCCTCCACATGCTGCTCTGTCTGGAGCTGCAGTCTAGTCCTGCCTCCCATCCGCCATGATGACCTGTTATTCTCTGTTTGGTTCTTTTTTCAAATATCTTTATTTTTGGTAAATTTCTCATTTATATTCTGAATTGTTTTTCTTATTTCTTTGTATTGGTTTTCAGAATTCTCTTTTATCTATGTTTCTTTAAAATCAATATTTTGAATTCTTTATCTGGATTTCAAAAATTTCTTTTTAATTAAATCTATTAGCTGGGCTTGATGGCTCACACCTGTAATCCCAGCACTTTGGGAGGCCAAGGGGGGCGGATCACAAGGTCAGGAGATCAAGACCATCCTGGCTAACACAGTGAAACCCGGTCTCTACTAAAACTACAAAAAATTAGCCGGGCATGGTGGCACACACCTGTAGTCCCAGCTACTCAGGAGGCTGAGGCAGGAGAATTGCTTGGGAGGTGGAGGTTGTAGTGAGCTGAGATCGTGCCACTGCAGTCCAGCCTGGGTGACAGAGTAAGACTCCATCTCAAAAAAAAAAAAAAAAAAAGAAAGAAAAGTCTATTGCTGGAAAATCTTTGTGTTACTTTGGAGGTTTCATATTTCCTTGCCTTTTCATGTTCCTTGTGTCCTTACATTGATCTTACATTGATATCTGTGTATCTGGTGTAATAGTCACTTCTTCCTATTTTTGAGTTTACTTGGAAAGAGGAGGACTTTTTCCTGAAGTTGTAGCTACGGTGTGGTTGGGTAGGGTATTTTAGCTTTTATTCAGGTTGCATACAGTAGTGCAGTCACCGTATGATTTCTTTGTCTATAAATAGCATTAGTGGCATCTGTGATTTCCTCATTGGATGAGAGTGCAGTTATTAGTGGAGGCTGTGGTGAAATTGTGCTGGGGATCGGGATGCCCAGTGAGGCAGGGATCGGGGTGCCCAGTGAGGCACTCTTTGGGTCCCAGCAGTTGCAGTAGTGGGGTGAGTGTGCCTGTGTTTTTGCCCAGCGAAGTGTATTCTGGCACTCATGTTGGTGGTTACTGGCAGGCTGAGTTTTGGGTCTCATGGTGGCTTGCTTGGATGCTGGTAGTGGCAGTGGTGGACCAGGTGGGTGGATGGGTTCTTAGGCTCCTGGGAAGCTGGCATAGCATTGGTGGTGGCAGTAGTGGTGGAGGGACAATTTCATGCTGTGATGAGCTGGGCAGGCCAGTGTCTAGGCCTTTTAGTTGGTTCCTGCAGGTAGGTGCCATCTGAGGTGGTAGTGACTATGTGTTTAGGCCCAACCTCAGGTGCTCAGGAGGAGTGCTCAGGTCCCAAAGTGCTGGATTGGGTTGGGCAATCCCCAGCATTCCCGGCTATATGCTCTGTCTTGGAGGGGTAGTGAAACTAGGCTGGGTGGGTTTGTGCTCAGGTCCGCAATGGTGAAAGCATGCATCAGCTGTTGTGGGTGGAGATGGGGCAATTCCCAGGCCCCAGGCAGGGTGCTCAGGTGAGGGGTGGTAGCAGCTGTGCTAAGACTCTGCCACTGGAAGGGATGAAGTCATCCTCAGTGGACACAGCCTAGTCTGTTGGGTGGGAAACACATGTTTCTCTAATGCCACGGTCCCAGCAGGGCTCACCCACCGGCCCTTGCAGTGGTAGACTGTGTCTAGCTTGGGTTCCCACTCTGGCTGCAGGAACCTCGACTTAGGTGGTGACCATGTTCCAGTGGCAACTTACACCCCACTCATGTCCCAGTCTCTATCCTGGTTCTGCTCACTTCTCAGCACCAGCAGCTGCAGCGCATGCCTCGTCTGCTTCTTCTCCTTGGCTGCAGCAGCATTCCCAGCTCACTCCTCAGTTCCAGCAGTGACAGCCCAAGTTTCCCTAATGCTTAGGATCTGGCACTACTGGGTCCTAGGACAGCATGCAGTCTGCCAAAGGCTAGGTTTGAAAATGGCTCCTTGCTATAAACCACTTAGATCTCAGAAAGGGTGTGAGGACCCAGTGTGAGCTCCCTCCCTGGAGTCGTTCCATCCCATGTTCTCCTGGCAGCTCCATATGTTAATTTCAGGGGTTGGGAGGGTTGAGAGTTCTCTCATGGCTAGGTTTGCACAATTCTACAGTGAGGATGTGGCCCACTGGAACTCTGTCACCTATGCTTTCCCAGCTCCCAGCCAATCCTGGCCAGGCAGGCTGCCTCTCTCCCTTTTAATTCCCTGTTTTTGGTGCTTTCTGTTACTTCTCTGTTGAATTCCAGTGTTTCCCCTTGGATAATGTATTCAAAGTGTGACTGTCTATACATTGTTTTGGTTCTTCTAAGTGCAGGGGGTGGGCATGAAGTACTTCTAGTCAGCCATCTTGAAGTGCTCTCCTCATTGAGAGGTGTTTATTGTTCTGTCTTTAAACCTCTTTTTTTTTTTACAGATTAAAAAATAAAAAATTATGGTTAAAAGCCTAAGATAAGCAGCAACAGAAACAATGACAAATGAACTACAGAGGAGTGCTGATAGCACCAAAATTTCTATGTTACTTTCTCTGAAAGTTTAATAGATGTCAACAGAATGCAATGCTTGTGTTTGTATCTGGCAATTATTCTTAATGTATAAAATAAGGAGCAATTATTATTATGTCAAAAGAGCTACTGCATAACAACCTGTGTTCATTAATCAATGTTATATTCTTCTACCACTGGCATCTATCTGAATTTCTGTGCCCGGAAAACATAGTAAATATATGCTCTCTGCCTACAAGGATAAATAGACAACTGACTTGGAAATCAAAAGATTTAAGGTTGCTGCAGACTCTTTATTGTGATATCTCATTAATATCAGATTTGATTTGAGAGCATCATGCTTGAACTGCAAGCGAACCCTGACTTTTATGATTGGAGAGACATATGCGAGACTCACCTGTGATTAACATCTCTGCTCAAATAAGAGCAACTGCTTGAGGATGACATTTCTGAGTTGTTCAGCTTGTCGTTATTTCATCTGAAAACAGCAGTAATTCTTTGTCCTGCTCCCATGCCCCAAGAAAATAATTGGTGTGCTCATTATCTTTTAAGATCCTGAAGGAATTTATCTTATTAAGACTATGGGAAAATGAATAGTTATCCAGCTCTGTTTGACTTTGTAAAGCCTTTTCACAAGTTGTTATACTGCCCTGTGCCAAATCTTTTTCCGTTTCTGTAGTACCATTTTTTTTAAAGATGACAAGTTATTGTTCTTTTCCTTTGCTGGAAGACTCCCTGTATGAAGAGGGATTGCCACCGAGTGTAGTATTATAAATTTAGGGTAAAACATTTGTAAGAGAATGCTCCAGCATTACATATTCCATCCTTGGCCCATGTGAGATGTTTTGTGTAATTTCTTGTTTGCTTGCAAAAATGCTTCTTGAATTTCAGTCTTTATTTTACAACAAATCATTTTTCTATGGTAGAGAACATAGCTTGCTCTACATAAAAATGAAAACCCACAAGACATTTTAATGTACACCATGAATTTAAGCAATACGAGTTTTGGGATATTTATCTCTGAAAACTAGAAAAATTCTCTTGAATGCATACTTTAAAAATGAAACCGAACGGTTATCTCAATATTATTTGAGAATTTCCAGATGCTTACAATAGAGAAGCCTAAAATTCAGATTCAGAGGACATTGGTTTTTATCCTGACTTTGCCACCAGACATGTGCAGCCTTTGCACAGACTTCTGGGCTTCTCTAAATTACAGGTGTGTGAAATAGGTAATTTCTACCATGTAGGGGTCTTGTAAGGGCAAAATTATAATGATATCTATCAATGAGTCTGGAAGTATTAAGCATCTAATATATGCTGGTTGAATTTAAATCTAATATATGCTATTTGAATTTGATTATTGTGAACCCCTTAAGACAGATAAGGAAGCTGAGGCTCCGAGTCATTAAGTAGATCATTCAGGGTCACCAAGTGGTAACTGGCAAAGCTGATCAAAGTCATCTAAAGTCCATGCTGTGATACTGCCTCCCTACTTCCTCTAACAACCCCCAAGAGAATTACTAACACCCAGATAATTAGTATGGAAAGAGAATTCACACCTTGCCAAATTGTAGCTAAGCAAGTAGTTTTACCTTTATCTAACAGGGTGCTTAGAGGTAGGTAGTGCTCTTCTTGGTTCGTGGAATCAACAATTTTAGGGTTGGGAAGCATCTCTGTAGATTGTCTTTCCTATTCTGCATAGTTACAAGGTAAGGGCTACATCTACCATTGTTGAATCTATGATTTTGGGAGGAAGAGAAGGGCAAGAGCAGTAAGTCATGTTGGTCCTTTTGACCAGGAAAAGAGAAGAGAGGATTTTCCAGAAGTTCCAGTGGACTTCTGCTTGTACATCTCTGGTAGAATTGTGTCGGATGACTTGCTTTCACTGCCATGGAGGTTGGAAAGGAAATGTTTAGCTTTCCCAGCCTCTTCCATGAAGTAGGGCAAGTGAAGGAAGGATTAGGAATGAGATTGAGGTTAACTAAAAATGATACCTGCCGCAGGGAGTTGTTTGAGGAAATAGGGAGGCAGTATCAGAGCATGGACTTCAAATGACCTTGATCAGCTTTGCCAGTTACCACTTGGTGACCTTGAATGATCTACTTAATGACTCTGAGTCTCAGCTTCCTCATCTGTCTTAAGGGGTTCATAATAATCATCTTTCAGGGTTGCTGTAAAGACTAGAATATATATTATAGACATATTATATAAAATGTTACATATATACATATGAATATGTATCTCCAGTATCTGGTACATTGCAACTAGGCAATAAATTGTAATTAGAGGAAAAATACTTTCCAAAAATTACATTTCTATTGTGATGATCACTTAGAGTGGATATAATTTATAATGAGTTAACCTTCTATTGATATTTAAATGTATAAAATTAAACAACATTAATTGGGAGGTATAGAGAAAAACTTTCTAAATGAGATAGGAAATACCAAGGCCCAAGGAAAAGATAGACATGATTGTAAACTGTTCTGAGGTGATACTGGAACTTTCTAGTTTGACTTATGTGCTCTAGATAGGAATCTTTGTGATGGTTCCTTCAAGAGGTGATATTGAATCTTCATTAGCAGGTTTGATAATTGTAAATAAGTTATTTAAAAGTGATTACTGGAATCATGTATTAGTGGGGTCAGTTTAAGTTTAGTTAATTTAGGAGAGTGCCTCTTTAGAACATTCTACTGGGCTGAATTTTCTGTTTGAAGAATTAAATAATTGAAGCATTCCAATTATATTGGCTATAAGAGACATTTGAAATAAAAGTATTAATTCTTTTAAATCTTTTGAGACAACATCTATCAATCTTTTGGAATAACGTTTATCAATAGGAGATAAGGTATAGATTTGACCCCTTTTGAAATAGGTATAGGTTAACACTAAAAATTTTCTGTGAATGAGGCCACTTGACTCTTAGTAAATGAGCAGTCTCTACAAGCTAGGAGTGCCAGATAAAATATAGGATCTCAGTCAAATCTGAATTTTAGATAACAATGGATGCTTTTTTACTATAAGAATGCCTGCGATATTGCATGGGGCTTGCTTATACTAAAATAGTGTTCATTGTTTATCTGAATTTGAAATTTAACTGGGAAGCCTGTATATATATTTCCTTCATTTGGCAATTTTACCTCAAGCAGATTCTAAAAGCTGCTTAAGTCAGCTGCGGGAACGTAAGTGTGTCCTCCAGAGTCCAAAGAGGAAACAAGCCTGTAATGATGCATCATCATACCATTTTACTTTCCCTGCTTTTCTCCAATAACAAATTGGTCTTCCTTTATGCATCCAAGGGTGACAAAACCAAAACTCTGTGTGAATTGGTTACCTTGTTAGCTGATGAGCAGTTCTTTGTTATAATCAATTCGATTTTTTATGAACTTGCTACATGAGAAAACAACAGGATGGGATGGGTAGGGGGATACACAAAATTTCTGCTCCAGATTTTAACTGCAGTTTACTCAAAACAATCATATTAAAAAGGAATGTGTAACAAAAGACATGATGAGTCAAGTCAAAAAGCAAACAGTAAACTGGAAAAGTACTTGCAACACATATGAGAAAAGGAAAATATCTTTCGGATGTGAGATCTATCTTTGATGACTGTCAGGGAAGTGTAGAATAAACAATATAATGCCATGTTTTTGCTCACATAATTGGGAAAAAATATATAATGATCGTATCCAATGGTGATGAAGATATGGGAAAATGAACACTCACATAAAATTGCTAGTGACAATTCAAATTGCTAAAATATTTTCAGAAAGAAGTATGGAATTCTATATTAAACTATAAAATATATAAACAATTAACCTCAAATATCATCTTCTGATAGCTATCGAATAGGTAATACGGAAGTAAAATAGTATAAAAGTAAAAGCACTAGAAAATAAAGATTTATGTTCAACTAGTTTTATTGTGTCATGTGATAGTGGCAAAAAACTCCCAATTAAGGGTCAAAACAAATCTTTTCTGTAAATGAACAGATAGCATATATTTTAAGCTTTGCAGGTCATGCAGCCTCAGTGGCAACTTACCTCTACTATTGCGGTGTGAAATCATGTAAATGAATGAGTATGATTGTGTTTCAATAAAACTTCATTTACAAAAACAGGAGGCAGATCACATATGGCCCATGGACCATAATTTACTGATCCTTTCTTTAAGTTATAATTTAAATTTATCAGTAGAAATAGAAAAACTAGCTGCACACAACATAATCAAATTTTTGTTACAACAAATAGCAAAAGCAACAACAATAAAACCTGTGTGTGTGTGTGTGTGTGTGTGTGTGTGTTTGAATGTGCTGGGAAAATGTGTGAAAACACATACCAACATGTTAACATTTATTATCTTGGAGATGGGTAGGGATAAAGAAAGACTTTAATTTTTAAAAATAAAGTTTTTTATGGTTTTGCTACATGTTGTTAAAGAAACAACAAATAAAATCTTCACAAAACAACTGGTTTTTATAATCATCAGGAAAAGATGCTACAATCACCTTGAATTCAAATATTATATTGTCAAGTACAATGTTTAAGATTTTGATTTTACTAGGAGAATCCCCACCAAATTCAGTTATTTATGCTAAAGGGTTTCATCCCACTCATCCAGTATAATTCTTTCTGATATTTGCTTACGTGGCTCCAAACCAGTAAGAATATTGAGTGAACAAAAAAATAAAATGGAAGTTCAAAAAATAGCAGAAAAACAGCAGGATTTAATGATACCAGAACTTCAACTCCCAGGCAAGTGATGTTCTCTTCTGAACATTTTCTGCCTCTGAAGTAAAAAGTATAACATAGGAAAAATTGCACCAATTTCAAGACACAGGAGCTGTGTTTCTGACAAGGCCCCACTCCAGTTAGTGTTGTGACTTGGCACGGTGCTTTCACCGGTGCTTTACATATTTATATTCTTCAATTTAGAATTGGTTTAACACTTACCTCATACGGTTTCAGTTGATATCTAATGAGGTAATTCATGTGAAAGCACACTGTAAATACAGATTTTTATTAAGAATCAGAAGTTGAAACTAGGATTGAACTCCAAAGAAGTATTTGTGAAATTAGTGTTAATTTTGGAATTTGATTTTTTAAAGGAATTTGTCCACCTTATCCAACTTTTCAAACTTACTAGTGTAGAGCATATAATTGTTTATTAATTGTTGATATTATGGTTTTCTACCTAAAAGAACTAGTAAAATCCAGAGACAAACTATCAGAACCAATATGAGTTTAAGAAAGTTGTTGCATACAAGAGTAACCTACCAAAATCAGTAACATTTCTCTACACCAACAACAACCAATAGAAAACTCCAGAAAAGTAATATCTCATTTATAATTGCAATGAAATTATACAGTACTTAGGACTTAAAGTAACCTAGAATTTCTAAGAGCTTTATAAAAAAACTTGCTAAATTGTCATTTTCAAACAGGTAAAATAATCTGTTATGTAAATGTAAATTGAACATATGTTGATAGTTTAAAACTCATTAATTAATGAGAGAATCAGTAAGATGTCATGATCAGTTAGAAGAGCAATTTAAGAAGGCAGGGATTTATAGGCAATTAGACAGAGAATGATTAAGATGAGATTGCTATTAGCTATAAACAAATGTCCAACAAGTCATAAATCTAGTTATCTTTCCATCAGATACATAGCTATTTGCATCCAGTGGACAAAATTCTAAAAGTTAACAGATAATTTCGGTAAGTTTGGGACCATTTGTTAATAGTAAACAATGAGATGAACTAAGTATATCCCACACTAAACTTTGTGTACCCTTTGTCCCCATGTAATATTTAAAGGATGTGCCACCCATCTTTTTGCATCATTTTTGGGTTTTAAATAATTTTCCTGACTTACTTTGCAATTTTAGTAAAAAACTTTAAGAGATGATCTAAATAAAAAGAGTGACATTCCATGCTCTTTAATGATTTGACTTTATATTATAAAGATATACATTTTCTTCAATTCAGTATATAAATGCAATAATCAAAATTTGTCATTTTTGAGAAATTCATTAAACTTGCAGTAAAATGTGTAGAGAAAAATAAAATTCCATGCTATCTATTACTCAAGGGAAGTCATAAAGAGGGAGAGCTTGCTGTGTCAAATATTAAACATACTACAAGACCAAAGTAATAAAAACAATGCACTATTGGTGCAAGATCAGGTAAGTAGATAAAAGTGGAAGAAAATAATGCACTCAGAGATTCATTTATATGATGAAATGTAATAAACTTTAAAAAATTACCACAAATAATTGGAAATTTAGTTGAAGTATTTTTTTGAAAATTAGTTCATTGTATGGAGAGAAATGGATTGGGTTTTTATGTAGTTGCACACAAACGGTGGATTCCAGACAGGTTAAAGATATAAGTAGGAAAAGAAAAATTATATAGCTAATAGAAGAGAATGTATGAGATAATTTTTATGCTATAGAAATAGAAAAACAGGCCGGGCGCAGTGGCTCAAGCCTGTAATCCCAGCACTTTGGGAGGCCGAGACGGGCGGATCACGAGGTCAGAAGATCGAGACTATCCTGGCTAACACGGTGAAACCCCGTTTCTATTAAGAAATACAAAAAACTAGCTGGGCGAGGTGGCGGGCGCCTGTAGTCCCAGCTACTCGGGAGGCTGAGGCCGGAGAATGGCGTGAACCCGGGAGGCGGAGCTTGTAGTGAGCTGAGATCCGGCCACTGCACTCCAGCCTGGGCGACTGAGTGAGACTCCGTCTGAAAAAAAAAAAAAAAAAAAAAAAAGAAATAGAAAAACACTTCAAAATTTTTCAAAAAAAAAAAAACCCACAAAGCAAAAGATTGAGAAATATTATTATATGAAAATTTAGCCTTTCCATTCAATGAAGATACCATTGACCAAATTAATAGACAACTGAATGGGAGAAGGTATTTGGAATATCTAAAAGTGGCAAGGAATTAATAATTACTAAGAACCTTCTCTAAATCAATGTCAGTCACTGTGGTAAGAAAATAGGTAAAGAATATGAACAAGAAATTTACAACCAATAGGTACTTATAGGCATGCTGAAGATAATAATCAAAGAAATGCAGGTTAAATTAAAAATATTAAGTTGGCAAAGACTAGAAAGCTGGATAATGCTGAGTGTTGTCAGGGAAGATGCCATGCAGGAAGTTTCATGTGGGGGTAGACTGGTGTAGCCATTCTGAACAGTCTGGCATGATGCAGGCAAATTAAACAGACATATATGCTATGACCCAGCGATACCTCTCCTGAATATTTACCCCAAAGACATTTTCAGACATGTTTATAGCATGAAATACATAAAGATATTTCTTGCAGTGTTGTTTATAGTTGGTGGCAGTTTGGGTGGAGAAGATAGGCAAGACTTGGATGATACATACAATGGGGCATTATGCAGCTATTAGGAACACATGTGATATATACATAGAAATAAGATTGGATCTTAAAAAGATAGTGCCTAGTCCAAAAAAGTAAGAAACTGAATGAGATCTTTAAGGCCTTTCGAACTTTAAATAAATGCCAACAAAATCACAAATCACATTTGTATGCACTTTATGGTGTTTACAAGGAATAAACACAACAGAAAGGTTACTTTGGAAACAAGAATAAAATGGAATGAATAAAGATTAAAACCAGAGAGCCTCGTATGGATCGATAATGATAAATTGCCTCCAGCTGAGAAATATTACTATTATAATTTATCCTTGTGTAACTGATGAACAAATAAAATAAAATAAAATAATAAAACAAAACCTAAGCATGTTGGAAGAACCTAAGTGTTTATGGCTATCGAAGAGGTGTGCCTTGCTTAATCCTTGCCTCTGTTTAAATTTACCACTATGATTGCCATCTGGAGTATGGCTGATCTGGGAGGCTGTTGTGGGCCGATTCAGTGTTTTCATATGCTTGGAAGTCAGAGATCAGCAAGAGAAATTCCAAGAAAGAAGGAACACAAACACAATCAAAACAGTTCTGGTCTCTGCTTTTGTGCATGTTGTTATGCTACATAAATTTTAGAAATTGTCTTTGTTTTCAAGCACCCTGATTTTTTGCGTTTCTCCCCTATTTATTTAGTAGACCATCTTCATGTTTACTAACAACTCGTGCTTCTATCGTTTTCTGGTTTGCAAATCACTTTGATGAAACATCCTCTTATTTCATCTTCACAACTCAATTGGAGGCCCTATCATGCTTCTTTTGTAATTAAGGAAACAAGGGCCCAGAGAGACTAAACAACTTTCAAAATGTCATATCTGGGGAGTGACTGAAGTAGAATTTAAAATTGGGTATTCTGGCTCCAAACTTTACTCTTAAAATCCAATGCTTCAGGCTGCTTTAACAAAAAGAAACCTTCAGTCGTAATTGAATTTCAAGGAAAAAATTAATGAAATTCTCATAGAGCTTTCTGTTGCTATTTATGCAGAAACTAACTAAGAATTAATTAGTAAAGAGTCAGTAGATATGACAACCAGAGAAAGACAATTTTCTAGTGGAAGTCTGAAAAGCAGTGATAAATCATATAATTCCCTGGTCATTCACTACTGTTTAGAAACTATGATACATTTTTATAATAAATTTTGAATTTTGAGGAGAACTTCAACTTGTCTAAATACATTAGGCTATGAGTTGCGAATACTCTGCAGTGCCATTTTAGATGCAGTATCCCCAAAAGAAACATTCATGGGATTAAACTTCTCAAAATGAGAAAGTTTTTAGGCATGTATGTAGCTTAATTTTGCAAAATAACAGATATGAGAAAATCGATTAAAATAGAACTCATGTGCTGAAGAAAGCAACAAGAATCTACTGCAAAGTGGTCTGTGAGCTTTCTTCACTGTCACCTCTCACCTGAACCACACAGTGTCCACTGTGTCCCAGTGCTCATTTGGTACACAACAGAGTGATCTCATAAAAAATCGAACAAGATTAATCAGAGTTATCCTCCACATGCCACATTTGCTGTCAGAATAAAGACAAGGATAGTGTCTGATCTAGCTCCATACACTTTTTGAACCTTATTCTACTAACTCCTCCCACCTCCCAGCTCCCTCATCTTCATCTAGAGCAGATAAACCTAGGTCCTTCTACCTCCTCAAACTTGCTATGTACTCTCTCACCAGAGGTTTGTGCTTATGTGTTTCTGCTGACTGGAAAGTTCTTCAGTCCTTTTTACCAAAGTAACTGTTACTTTTTCCTTGGATCTCAGGACTGACATCTTTGACTCAAGTTTTCTGGGTCCCCAGTTTATGTCACTTCCCATTGATGTAGGCTCTCAGAGAACAGGATCTCTCTCCTTTGGATTACACATGCAGTTCGTAATTACAGATTTATTGATACGATTATTTGCTTAACTTCTGTCCTGTTCTTCCTAGCAAATTTCATAAGAATGTGTTCCTTAGCATGGCATTTTAATCTTTTCTTACCATT
Source organism: Chlorocebus sabaeus (assembly GCF_047675955.1). NCBI lineage: Eukaryota > Metazoa > Chordata > Mammalia > Primates > Cercopithecidae > Chlorocebus > Chlorocebus sabaeus. The sequence continues at coordinate 62,217,565 of NC_132926.1, read as the reverse complement.
ACCTTGCATTGTACCTAGTGCCTTGTTGCTTGTTGTGGGAATTAGTCACTTATTTGGAGTCTTCAGCAAAAAAAAAGTATACCTTTGTACACTTCTCTTATGTATGGGGAATTCATTTTATGAGCCCACCTGTCTTGTGGCAGAACCCAGAAACTTACTTTCCCAGCCACCATACCTCGAAGCGAGTTGCAAGCATGTGACCTGGGCTCAGCCAGTTAGATGTAAAGCCTCTGTGCAAACTTGCTTTGTGAGCTGGGCAGGTGACAAGGCAGGTACTGTGCAGAAGCCATTCTGCTGAGCGAGTGGCAATGGCAGCTAGTCTTCCAGAGGCACAATCCAGGAGATTTCAGGAGCTATCTTTGGTGTCTGGAGTCATCAGTGCAAGCTGTGGCGTTGTGCCTCATTGTAGCACTAGTGCTGACACAGTCATGTGTCGTATTTTGGAGATTTGTTCCTGAAAAAATGGCCTTCAACATGGTTTCTGGGGCTTTCCCAGAGATTCAGACACTTATATCTGTTTTCTTGTTTCAACATGCTACAACAGTTTCTTTTGTTTGCCACTAAAAATCTCTGAATAAATGAGTAATGGAATCTCTGCTGCCAATAAATATTGGATGTTTTGATGTCTATGCTATTCTCTGAAGTTATTGCAAATAGGGACTTAAATTATAGAACTTATCTGAGTATTGTATAGAGGCTTGTTATGGCTCACTATATTTTAACTATAGGAGGCTACGAAAATGTTCTCAGATTTATGTAAATATATGCGTTGTTTGCATAATCTATTGCTTAGAATCTTCTGACAAGTAGTTGGAAATTCTGTGTGACCATTTTCAAAATAACTCAGCTCTCAATGTTTTCCCTTTGTTGTACATTGCTAAGCTGAAAAAGAATATTAAGTACTTTTGTGTCAGGATTTGTAAGTACAGTTGACTCTGGACAGCATGGGTTTGAACTGCCTGGGTCTACTTAAAGACAGATTTTCTTTCGCATCTGCCAACCCTGAGACAACAAGTCCAACTCTTCCTCTTCCTCCTCTTCAACCTACTCAATGTGAACATGAGGATGAAGAACTTATGACGTTCCACTTCCACTTAATGGATAGCATATTGTCTCTTTCTTGTTATTTTCTTAATAACATTTTCATCTCTCTAGATAACTTATGGTAAGAATGCAGTATATAATACATGCCACATACAAAATATGTGTCAGGTGATGGACAGCAGGCAACTAGCAGGTATGTTTTTGGGGAAAAATCAAAAGTTACACGTGGATTTTCAACTGTGCCCATTGGCGCCCATACCCCTGCATTGTCCAAGAGTCAACTGTACTTCATCCATTAATTTATGCAGAAAGAAGATACCTCATATTAAACAAATAAATTGAAAAACAGATGAATGTATGCTGTGGTTATGTGGATCACACAGAAAAGATTCTGTGAATGTTGGTGTCTTATAAGAAAGCAATCATAACTACATATTGTTCTGGCAGGCATCCTGGATGACAGGCCTGGAAGAGCATGAAACATATTTCACCTTGTTTTTATTGAATGTGTTAACTGGGATAACAGGTGTGCTGCCCTAACAGTTTAACTGGCCTTTCCTTAAACCATCTACTATTGAGCCTCATACTGCAGGAGCTTTCAAATGCAAATGCCACCAAGATACAAAAATACGAGCTTGCTAAAAGACAATCAAGAGTGGTAGGGCCCTGAAGAACTGGAGTTTGTATACTTAAGTGAAAGATATTCTGAATCAAAATTTAAAATGCTGCCCTGGTCAACAGATTTCATATGTGTGGTTAATTGGCCCAAAAGACCATCAGTCCAGTTTCTGCTTAGGGGAACATGAGAAACATAGGGAAGTAAGTGTCTCAAGTAACTAGTTATCCAGTTAGCCTTGCTGCTGGCTGATTGGAGACTCTGCATTACTAGATATTGTCCAGGTCTTCCCAATTATAAGTACATCTCTCTTATTTAACATTGCATTGAGATGGGGTGATAAAATTGTAAACCATGCATTAAAGGCACTCTTGTGTTCAGAGGTATCTGTCTTGGAAAGAAGGACTAACATTCTTGGATTCAACCAAAGAGCTCCCTCAGACAGCAAATGGGGCACTCAGGTTGGCGGAAAAGCCTGTGCTCTCTGGGCTTTTCCCTCTGGGATCTGGACTTTGAGGAGCTGAGGCCCAAGTCCCAGGGTTCTCTATCAGGGAAGCTATCTGAATGTTTAAAAAGCTGAAGAATAATCTGTGTGCTTATCAGTGTTGTAGTAGATGTATATTATTATTATTATTAGTGCTATTTTTACCCTTTCCATTTGGTTAGGATGCTTTTGGAAATATCAGAAATGTAACTTTAAAAGGCTTACGTGATTGGTTCAATAACATCACCAAAGGTGTGTGTTCTTTCCATCTTCCAGCTCTGCCATTCTTGGGTTGCTGGCCAACTTCCTTATGCCTGTAAATTGACAACAACAGCTCCAGGTGTCCCATTCTGTCACACCAGAATCAAGGACATAAAAGGAACCAACTCTTTCCCCAGAAGTTCCTGCCTGATTGCTAGTGAACTTCTCCTCATGTTCCATTGGCCAGAACTGGGCCATAAGTGTTCCTTCCTGAGCCAGTCTCTGGTAGAGTGATAGTGTTTCTCTGTGATTGCTCAGTAGTCAAGTTCCACCCCCTAGTGTAGTTTGGGTTCTTCAGGAAGATAATTAAAACACCGTTTAAGTTTTAGGATTTTTATTACATAGCGCCCTAGGGATGATGGGAGGAAAAACAGAATTGGAAAGGAGAAGATCTGTAATGCAGGTTTGACACCCTCAGCCCAACCCTCATAGGAGCTCTGGAATGGAAATGGGTCATCAGAGTGGGCTCATGTTTGGGCCAAAGTGACAAGGCCTTTCTATTCCCACTGTGACCAGTCATTAGGTGTGAATTGCCACTGGAAGGGTGTGACCTTGGTGATGTGATTCTCTAAGTTGAGGAAACTCTCAAAAGGACTGACAGCTGAAGGTTGTGTGCTGACAGCAATGCAGCAGTTGAAGGACAAAGTTTTTCCTTGAAGAATAATCTGGGAGGTGCATCTTCACATCCACCCATCTTCCCTGGACCACACGGAGAAGGATGAATATTAGAGCAAATCTTATTCTCTGCCAGCAAAGGAGGGGGGAGATAGATTTGGAGAGGCAAGCAAGAGTGCTGCTGGCAAGCAAAGGGAGGCAATACCCTAAAGGGCTTGTCACCTGGTCCCTGGAGATCCATTATTGACAGAAATTACTGGCAGTTGCTTATTACCTGAGGTTGTGATAACACCCCACCCTGCCATAATACCTTTATCCAAACATTCTCTGTAATTATATTCCCTGAGAGCACTGATGTTTCTTTTCTTTTTCCATTTTTTAAAATTTTACTAAGTTCTAGGATACGTGTGCAGAACGTGCAGGTTTGTTACATAGGTATACATGTGCCATGGTGGTTTGCTGTACCTATCAACCTGTCATTTTAGGTTTTAAACCTCGCATGCATTAGGTATTAGTCCTAATGCTCTCCCTCCCCTTGCCTCCCACCTCCTGACAGGCCCTGGTGTGTGATGTTCCCCTCCCTGTGTCCATGTGTTCTCGTTGTTCAACTCCCACTTATGAGTGAGAACATGTGGTGTTTGGTTTTCTGTTACTGTGTTACTTTGCTGAGAACGATGGCTTCCAGCTTTATCCATGTCTCTGCGAAGGACACGAACTCATTCTTTTTGTGGCTGCGTAGGATTCCATGGTATATATATGCCACAGTTTATCCAGTCTATCACTGATGAGCATTTGAGTTGGTTCCAAGTCTTTGCTATTGTAAATAGAGAGCACTGATGTTTCTTATGCCCATTGTTTCCTATCATGGTTTTGAACATTTTTGTGACAGTACTCACTATATGAAAAACCCACAGATAACATCCTACTGAATAAGAAAAAGTTGAAAGCTTTACCTCTTGGAATAGAAACAAAGCCAGGCATGGTGGCTCATGCTTGTAACTGTAGCACTTCGGGAAGCTGAAATGGAAGGATCACTTGAAACCAGGAGTTCAAGACCAGCCTGGGCAACAAAATGAGACCTTATCTCTACAAAAATATTTTTAAAAAAACTTGATCTGGCATTGTGACATGCTCCTGTAGTCCCAGTTACCTGGGAGGTTGAGGTTGGAGGACCACTTGAGCTCAGAATTTGAGACTGTGTGTGCTATGATCATGCCACTGTGCTCCATCCCTTATGAGAGAGTGAGACCCTGTCAAAAAAAAAAAAAAAACAAAGAAAACAAAAAAACAAAAGAAAAAAACCTGGGAAAAGACAAAGATACCCACTTTCATGACTCTTATTCAACATAGTTCTGGAAGTCCTAGTCAGAGCAGTTATGAGGGAGAGAAATAAAGGACATTCAAATTGGAAAGGAGGATGCCATATTGTCCCTCTTTGCAGATGACATAGTCTTATATGTAGAAAAACCTTAAAACTCAACCAAAAACTCTTAGAACTGACAAAAGAATTCAGTAAGGTTGCAAGATCTAAAATTAACATACAAAAATCAGTAGCATTGCTATGCATGACCAACAAAGCAGCTGAAAAATCAAGAAGGAAACCCCATTTACAATAACTATAAAAAATAAAATATCTATAAATAATTGTAAGCAAAGAGGGGAAAAACAACTATAAGGAAAACTACAAAACATGGCTGAAAGAAATCGAAGAGGATACAAACAAAAGGAAAGACTTTTCATGTTTATAGATTGGAAGAATTAATATTGTTAAATGTAAAAATTTACTACCCAAAGTAATCTATAGATTCAATGCAATTCCTACCAAAATCCTAATGACATTATTTACAAAAATAGGAAACAAAAATCCTCAAATTCATATGAGACTGGGTGTGGTGACTCATGCCTGTAATCCCAGCACTTTGGGAGGCCAAAGCAAATGGATCCTTCGAGTCCAGGAGTTTGAGAACAGCCTGAGCAACAGGGCAAAACCCTGTCTCTATGAAAAATAAAAAAATTAGCTGGGTGCAGTGGTACACACCTGCAATGCTAGCTACTCAGGAGGCTGAGGTGGGAGAATCACGTTGAGCCCAGGAGGCAAAGATTGCAGTGAGCCAAAATCATGCCACTGCACTTTAGGCTAGGCTACAGAGTGAGACTCTGTCTCAAAAATAAACAAACACATAAATAAATAAGTAAACAATTAAGTTGTATGGATCCACAAAAGACTCCAAATACCAATGTAATCCTAAGCATGAAGAACAAAGCTTGAGTTATTATACTACCGACCTCAAAACTTACTACAAAGGTGTAGTAATCAAAAGAATGTGTTACTGGCACAAAAAGATATGTAGACCAATGGGGCAGGGTGGAAAGCCCAGAAATTAATTTATATATCTACTGCCAACTGACTTTTTAAAAAGGAGTCAAGAACATTCACTGGGGAAAGGACAGCTATGAATAAATGCAGTTGCAAAAACTGGATATCCATATGCAGAAGAATAAACCTAGACTCCTACCTCTTACCCTACACAAAATTCAATTCAATATGGATCAAAGACCTAACTGTAAGATCTGAAACTATAAAACTACTAGAAGAAAACATGGGAAATACTTTAGGACATTGTTCTGGAAAAAGATTTTAGGAATCAGACCTCAAAAGCACATACAACAAAATTTTTTAAAAAATGAGATAATATCAAACTAAAAACGTTCTTTACAACCAAGGAAACAGAGCGAAAAGACAAACCACATAATGGTAGAAAATATTTGCAAACTGCTCATCCAGCAGTGGATTAAGATCCAGAATATACAAATAATCAAAACATCTCAAAAGCAAAAAATCAAACAATCCAATTAAAAAATAGTCAAATGACTTGCACAGACATTTACTAGAAGAACACGTACAAATGGCTAACAAATATGGGAAAAAATGCTCATGACTAATCATCAGGGAAATAAAAATCAAAACCACAATGAGGTGTCATCTCACCCCAGGTAGGATGGTTATTATAGAAAAGATAATACAGGTTGGGCATGATGGCTTATGCCTGTAATCCCAGCACTTTGGGAGGCTGAGGTGGGCAGATCACTTGAGTTCAGGAGTTCGAGACCAGCCTTGCCAACATAATGAAACCCTGTCTTTACTAAAAATACAAAAATTAGCCAGGCTGGTGGTATGTGCCTGTAATCCCAGCTACTTGGGAGGCTGAGGCAGGAGAATTGCTTGAACCCTGGAGGCAGACATTGCCATGAGCCGAGATTGGGCAACCACACTCCAGCCTGGGTGACAGAGTGAGACTCAGTCTGAAAAAAACAAAAACAAAAAAACAAAACAAACAAAAAACCCGCAAATATTAGTGAAGATGTGGAAAAAAGGGAACTTTTATATAACTATTGGTGGGAATGTAAACTAGTACACCACTACAGAGAATAATATGGACATTCCTCAGAAAACTGCAAATGGAACCACCATATGATACAGCAATTGCACTACTGGAATTTATCCAAAGGAAAGGGAATCAGTATATTGAAGAGACATCTGCACCCCTATATTTATTGCAGCACTGTTCACAACAGATGTGAAATCACCTTAGTTATTCAATAAATATTACAGAAAATGTGGTATGTATATACAATGGGATATTATTCAGTCATAGATAAAGAATCCAATTCTGTCATTTTTAACAACATGAATGAAACTGGAGGTAAGCAACACATGTTCTCATTCATATATGCAAGTTAGAAAAAGTTGATCTCATAGAAGTAAAAAGTAGAACAGAGGATACCAGAGTAAGGAAAGGGTACAGGGCAGGGAGGGTAATATCATTTTGCTCTGCATCTCCACCAAAATCTCATTATCTCTAATTATAATCCCCACAATTAGAGATGAAGGGACCTGGAGGGAGGTGATTGGATCATGGGGGCAGTTTCCTCCATGTTGTTCTTGTGATAGTGAGGAAATTTTCAGGAGATCTCATGGTTTAAAAGTGGCATTTTCCCCTGTGTTCTCTCTCTCTCCTGCCATCATGTAAGACATGCTTTGGTTCCCCTTTTCTTTCCTCCACGATTGTAACTTTCCTGAGGCCTCCCCAGCCCTGTGGAACTATGAGTCAATTAAACCTCTTTTGTTTACAAATTACTCCATCTCGGCTATTATCTTTATAGCAATGTGAGAATGCACTAATACAGAGAATTGGTACCAGAAGTGGGGTACAGCTACAAAGACAACCTGAAAATGTAGAAGCAACTTTGGAACTGGGTAACAGGCAGTGGTCAGAACAGTTTGAAAGGTTCAGGAGAAGACAGGAAGATGTAGGAAAATGTGAAACTTCCTAGGGACTTGTTGAATGATTTTGATCAAAATGTTCATAGTTATATGTACAATAAAGTCCAGGCTGAGGTGGTCTCAGATGGAGAGGAGGAACTTATTGGGAACTGGAGTAAAGGTCACTCATGCTGTGCATTAGCAAAGAGACTGGTGGCATTTTGCCCCTGCCCTAGAGATTTGTGGAACTTTGAACTTGACAGAGATGGTTTAGGGTATCTGGCAGAAGAAATTTCTAAGCAACAAAGCATTCAAGAGCTGACCTGGCTTATTCTGAAAGTGTTCAGTTATACGCGATCACAAAGAGATCGTTTGAAATTGGAACTTATGTTTAAAAGGGAAGCAGAGCATACAGGTTTGGAAAATTCGCAGCCTGATCATATGTTAGGAAAAAAAAAGATTTCTGGAGAAGAATTCAAGCTGGCTGCAGAAATTTGCATAAGTGATAAGGAACCGAATGTGTATAGCCAAGACAATGAGGAAAATGTCTCCAGGGAATGTCAGAGACCTTCACAGTAGCCTCTCCCATTACAGACATGGAGTTCTAGGAAGGAAAAATGGCTTAATTGGGCCCAGGGCCCTGCTGCTCTGTGCAGCTTTGGGACTTGGTCCCGTGCATCCCAGTTGCTCCAGCTTCAGCCGTAGCTAAAAGAGGCTGAGGTACAACTTGAGTCATTGTTTCAGAGGGTGCAAGCCCCAAGCCTTGGTGGATTCCATGTGGTGTTGGGCCTGCAAGTGCACAGAAGACAAGAGTTGAGTTTTGGGAGCCTCTGCCTTGATTTCAGAGAATGTATGGAAACATCTGGATATCCAGGCAGAAGTCTGCTGCAGGGGCATAGCCCTAATGGAGAACCTCTGCTAGGGCAGTGTGAAAGGAAAATGTGGGGTTGGAACCCACACACAGAGTCCCCACTGGGACATCGCCTAGTGGAGCTGTGAGAAAAGGGCTACCGTCCTCCAGATCCCAGAATAGCAGATCCACTGAAAGCTTGCACTGTTTACCTGGAAAAGCTTCAGGCACTCAAGGTCAGCCCATGAACGCATGGGCTGTACCCTGCAGAGCCACAGGGGTGGACCTGCTTAAGGCTTTGGGAGCCCACCAGGGCATCAGTGTGCTCTGGATGTGAGATGTGGAGTCAAAGGAAATTATTTTGGAGTTTTAAGATTTAATGACTGCCCTGTTGGATGTTGGACTTGCATGGGGCCTTTGGCTCCCTTGTTTTGGCCAATTTCTCCTATTTGGAATGGGAAAAAATACCCAATGCCTGGCCCTTATTGTATCTTGGAAGTAACTAACTTGCTTTTGATATTTAGGCTCATAGGCGGAAGGGTCTTGCCTTGTCTCAGGCAAGACTTTGGACTTAGACTTTTGGGTTAATGCTGGAATGTGTTAAGACTTTGGGGATACTGTTGGGAAGACATGATTGGTTTTGAAATGTGAAAAGGACATGAGATTTGGGAGGCGCCAGGGATAGAATGATATAGTTTGGCTCTGTGTCCACACCCAAATCTCATATTGAATTTTAATTCCCCTGTGTTGAGAGAGAGACCTGGTGGGAGGTGATTGGATCATGGGGGCAGTTTCTCCCATTCTGTTCTAGTGGTAGTGAGGGAGTTCTCAGGAGAATGATGATTCAAAAGTGGCAGTTTCCCCTGTGCTCTCTCTTTCTCCTGCCACCATGTAACACATGCCTTGCTTCCCCTTTGCCTTTCACCATGATTGTAAGCTTCCTGAGGCCTCCCCAGCCATACAGAATTGTGAGTCAATTAAACCCTCTTTTGTTTATAAATTACCTAGTCTCAGGTATTATCTTTATAGCAGTATGAGAATGGACTAATACAGTGGGATAGAGCAAGACTTGTTAAAGGATAGAAAATTACAGCTAAATAGGAAGAATAAGTTCTAGTGTTCTATACTACTTTAGGATGACTATAGTCAACAACAATATATTATATACTGATATAGTTTGAATATGTGTCCCCATAAAATCTCATGTCAAATTGTTATCCCAAGTGTTGCAGGTTGGGTCTGGTGACAGGTGATTGGATCATGGGGTGACGTTCTCATGAACGTTTTAGCTCCATCTCCTCAGTGCTGTTCTCCTGAGAGTGAGTTAGTGAGTTATCACAAGATCTGGTTGCTTTAAAAATGTGTAGCACCTGCCTACCCTCCTGCTCTGGCCATGTAAGACTTGCCTGCTTCCCCTTTGCCTTCTGCCACAATTGTAACTTTGCTGAGGTCTCAACAGAAGCAGATCCTGTCCTGCTTCTTGTAGAGCCTGTGGAATTGTGAACCAATTAAAGCTCTTTTCCTTATAAGTTATTTGGTCTTGGAAATTTCGTTATAGAATTGTGAGGATGAATTAATACATACACTTTCAAACAGCTAGAAGGAGGATATTTAATATTCCCAACACAGAGAAATGATAAACATTTGAGATGATGGATATGCTAATTGCCCTGATCTGATTGTGAACATTATATGTACGGAAACATCACTACGTAGCCCATGAATGTGTACAATTATTATTTGTCAAAATATATAATTCTAAAATTAAAAAAGTTTTATTTTTCCACAAATATAATTTAAAATGATTGAATACACAATTATATATATATATATGCATGATCTTATAGATTTGTCATCTTATGGATTTGCCAACAAGCTCATTAACCATTTTTCTAATAACCAGACCTCAATTTTTTTCTCCCATTCTTATCTGTAGAATTTTCATGAAGCTCAGAAGTAGAACATAGGTTCTAAGTTGATCAGAGTATCGAACTGCTCTGGCAGCTGTAATTGGCTCAGAGATTGGCATATGATCCAATTAAAGCAAATAAGATGAATGATTCTTGTGCTGGAGAAATTTGTTCTTTGTCTCTGAACTCTAAATTAAAGAATGCATGTGCCAGAGTTTCTGCTGCCAGCTGCTCTGCCCTGATGTCTGAGGTTGAAGGCCGTGTAGTAGAACACAAAGTGAGAAGATAGACAGAGCTGAATGTTGTTATTGTTTGAGTACTGAATCCCATGACACCTGACTTTGAAGTCAGGACCTTGCTCATGGACCTACAGTTGTAAATGTCAACAATCCCTTTTTGATTAAGCCAAAAGTAGCTTCTTGTTGCCTACAACCAAAATAATCTCAAGTGATGGAATCCTGTTAACAGTTTATTTTCAAGTCTGGTGTGTAACGTTCTCTGTCTGACAGTTGTAAAGACCTTAGTCTTCTTTTGTTTGTCTTTCTGGGAGACCCCAAGTAGAAGTCTTGTGTGTGCCTCTGCCTCTATCTGCTCTAGCCTCTGCTTCTGTCATCTCTCCAGGACATTATTAAAATATATCCTATTATTGTCACCTGCAGTGTCCTCTGTGTCACCAAAACTCTTCTCTGCTTACCCCTTTACTGACATTGACTCACTCTTGACCTCTCAAGCTCCTGTGGACTCTTCTTTCTACACCAGCACTACAAGCTCTTTACCATATTTCCTATGAATGAATCTTACATGCTCATTCCTTTATCTGGAGAATAAGAAAGAAGCGTTCACTATTGTGTCCTGTTCTTTACTTTTAGTGGTGATAGGAGAATGTATTGCAGGTGTCTTAATTCATTAGTAATATTATTTCTATGGGATTACCCACCCTCTCCACACAGAAGACTGGTTTGGATGAATTGAAATTCAGCCTATAACTCTATGAGAGTCTTTCTTCCCTTTCAACACAGAAGCCTTGAAGCTAAGTCTGGACTACTCACCAGGGATGCCAGTGGGTAGGAGTAGACCTGTTAGTAAGTGAACCAGTTGACCGCCCCAAAATCTCTCCATCTCAGCAAGATTTTCTTGTTCTCTGCTTCTTCAGTGTAGGCAGTACGGGCAGTATTTCTTAGAAGTGTGTACGGAGTCAACCTGATGATAATCTGAGAGCACAGTGTTATCACTAACAGGGCTTTATTAAGCATTGTCCACACCAATATGAGGAGTGGGAACTTTAGCAATCTGATGGGAAAACAATTACATAGTGGTAAAAGCCATCTGGAATTTTCTCCCTGCACAATACATTTCTAAGTGACTTTTTTTATCTTCTCATGAGAACAGTCCAAAAAAATTATCCATAAGAAAGGACTATTGATGCTTGTTCTTACTCCTTTTGTTCTTGTAATAGAGAGTCACAAAAATTGCTATGTAGCTTTCTTTCCCAATGTGAACTGTCCAAAAAAACAAAGAAAAGAAAAAAGAATGAACTACGGGTTCTAGAGAATGGTCACTGCGGGGAAGGGTTGGTAGCCACTATAGGCTCAGGATAACAGAGGAAAAGGGTCATACCACTGATGAAGCATTGTCTTTATACATCAACATCATGCATCATCAAAAGACTAGGATCAGCCTTGTGCACCATGATAAATTGCTGTCAGTCCTCAAATCATAGGAGAAAAGAGGCTTTGCTTGTCCTAAGGGACTTCTTTTCCAAAATGGTCAGAAAACAACTGCTAATTTTTTTTCTAACCTCTGTGCCCTTCAAGATGTAGGACTGAGAACTTTTTTTTGGTTTTGAATCATGATAAAATATGAAAACTTCTGGTTTCTCAATGACCGTGTCATTTATGATGTCTCACATTTTCCAATTTCTGGTCCTTTATCATGTTGAACCTGACGTAGAAGCCGTATTGAAGCTAATGCTTTCCTTCTGAAAGCAGAAACAATAAATTGCAAATGGCTATGAGTTTGACTGTTTTTAAAATAATTTCTTACTTTTGTTTCAAGAAAAAATGATATTGATTATAATTTGTGCTTACTGAAACATCTGTATTCTTTTACAAGAGAAAATCTGAGGTTTGACTTTTTATCGTTAAAGTTTTGCCACAATGGCAGGGATGTTGAATGAAAGGTTGTAGTTTCTAAATTTAAAGAATTTTTTAACCTTCTTTTTCTCAGAATGAGTTTTCATAGTGTGAGGATTTTTTTTTTCTTTTTGACATGCCAACTTTGCTAAACTACATTCCCAGTTATTCAGTAAAACACGATTCTAGGTGTTGCTGTAAAAGGAATTTTCAGATGAAACTGAAATCCTTAATCAGTTGACTTTAAATATGGGAGACGGGAGACTATCCTGGATAATCTAGGGCCTGATAAATCATTGAAAGGCCTTGAGAGCAGGGCTGGAGGGGTGAGACACACACACACACACACACACACACACACACACACGGAGAGAGAGAGAGAAAGAGAGAGAGAGAGACACGTTATGCTGTGGACAGCAGCTTCAGCCCCTGCCTGTGAGTTCCAGCCTGCCTGTGATCTTCCCTTTATGACAGCCTGCCTTACAGATTTCAGATTTGTTTAGCCAGCCTCCACAATTGTGTAATTCAATTTCTTGTTCTTTCTATCTATCTATCATCTATCTATCTATCTATCTATCTATCTATCTATCAATCAATCAATTAATCATCATCATCTTCTTCTCCTACTAGTTATGCTTGTCTAGTTGAACCCTAATTGTTATAAAATTTGGTATCTAGAAGTGGGATGCTGTTGTAACAAATACTTAAAATTGTGGAAGTGGCTTTATGATCATGTAGTTGGTGAAGGCTAAAAATTTTGAGGAACATGATAGAAAAAGCCTAGATTAAGTCTGCTATAGACAAGAAATCAAATTTAGGCCTTAGAGTTCAGTGAATCCTTTACCTTTTCTGAATTTAAAAAAAAATCTAGTGTATCTGTTTTCATTTGTATCTTAAAATGCTATTGATAAGTCTATACATATGTACTAAAAGCTATAAAAAGAGGTCATGAGTTGTCAATTTGTTCTAAGAATAAATAACCCAAAGGGACTGAAGTGAAAAACATTATTAGCTTTATTTGTTTATTTATTATTGTTAAAGCTATTTACTAATAGTTTTATTTATTTAATATTCTGCTGAATCTTCTTGAACCCACAGAACAATTCTTTTAGGGCATTTACTTTTAAACTCATATAATCTCAGGGTTGGAAGAGGTGTCATAGATTATTCTCAAGTTCCACTTTGAAGCCTGGAACCTTCTTCCATACAGATGGCACCCCCAAGGAATGATTGCAAAGCCTATCCTTAAAGACTTGCACTTGTGGAGGCCATCAGACAAAAGCAAGGCACTAATTGTGGTGAAGGTCTTTTTTAAACTGAAGCAAACCATGCCTCCTCACTTACAGATTTGGGAACAGAGGTACAGAAAGATGACTTAGCTTGTTCACCATCTCCTAACCAATTAATAGCAATATTTGCTCTTTTGGCTGCTAGTTTAGGACTGTTTCCACACATGCAATCTCTTGAGTAACACACTTATCTCTAAGGTAATCTTATCTCTAAGGTAATCTCAAGGTAAAGACTGGATGAGTCTTTCTAGGTGTGCAAGGGTAAACAGGATACTTATGGTGGACGGGAAACTTTTTGTTTTTAACTTTTTGTTTTGAATAATTTCAAACTACAGAGAGTTGCAAGGGTATACCAAGAACTCTCATATTTTCTTTACCAAGATTCACAAATTTTTACTATTTTACCACACTTGTAGCTTTCTTTCATGTTAGATACATACATAATACTTGTTTCTGAACTATTTGAGAGTTGGTTACATTCAGCATGTACTTTTACCCCTTGATATTTTGGTGCATGTTTCCTAAGAATAAGGATATTTCCTTATATAACTACAGAATACCATCAAATCCAGGAAATTAAACACTGACACAATCCTTTAATCTATGCCAACTGTCACAATAATATCCCTTATGACATTTTCCACTCCTACCATACAGGATTCAGTTCAGAAGCATGTATTGTATGCAATTACTATGTCTCTTTAGTGTCTTTCAATCTGAAATAGTTCTTCTGTCTTTCCTTGCCATTCATAACCTTAATATTCTTGAGTACAGGCCAGTTGTTTTACGCAATGTTGATTATATTGGATTTGTCTGATGTTTCTTCAAGATCAAATTGAAGCTATACATTTTTGGCTCAAATACTGCATACGTGATCTTATGTCTTTCTCAGAGTAACACATCTGAAAAGACACCATGTCCAATTGTACCTTGTCAATAACGTTAATTTTGATGATTTCGATAAGGTGCTGTTTTCTCCACTGTATAGTTTTTTCCTTTATAATTCACCAGATTCTTCCTTTATCTCTATTGCCCCAGATTTAGTATCCATTGAATAGTTTTGACTAAGTCAATTTTTATCATAATAGTTGCATGTGATTTTATGGTGGTTATCTAATTGTACTTTCTAGATTTATTTGCCAGCATTCTACAATTAGAAAGATCTGTCTATCTATGACGGTTAATTTTAGGTGCCAACTTGACTGGATTAAAGAATACCTAGAGAACTGGTAAAGCATTATTTCTGGGTGTGCTGTGAAGGTGTTTTTGGAGATAGGCATGTGAATTGGTGGACTGAGTGGGGAAGATCCACCCTCGATGTGGGTGGGCATCATCCAATCAGCTGGGGACTAGGATGGAAAAAAATGCAGAAGGGCGAATTCTCTCTCTCTTCTGGAGCAGGACACTTTTCTTCTCCTGCCCTTGGACATCAGAACTCCAGGTTATTTAGTCTTTGGACTTTGGGACTCCTGGAGCTCTTAATCCTTTGGCTTCAGACTGAGAGTTACATCATTAGTTTCCTTGATTCTCAGGCCTTTGGACTTGGACTGAACCATGCTACCAACCTCCCTGTTTCTTCAGCTTGCAGGTGACCTATTGTGGTACTTCTCAGCCTCTGTAATCTCATGAACCAATTCCCTGAAAAACTCTCTCTTACTTATCTATCTGTCTATATCCTATTTGTTCTGTCTCTCTGGAGAATCCTATTTATTATCAGTATGGACTCATGTATTCTTATTTTATTCAGTGGGTTATAATGTGTTATAGTTGTTATTTATTTTGGTTTCTCAAATTGTCTCTGGCTTGGCCAGAGGGAACTCCTTCATGGTGCTTCATGTATCCTTTTGCCATGTCTTCATTATTATTATTATTATTTAAATTATTGTTATTATTTTGTTTTATTTTTAGCAGCTCCTTGCTTTCTGGAAGAAAATGCTTCAGGTTCATCTTGGGTGCATTTTCTGCTGCGGTCTTTGAATCTGCCATTTCACCTGTGAGTCCTTTTAATAGAGAATGACATTTAAGCATCTAAGTATGACGTATATTCTTTGCTTCTGGGGTGTAATTGCTTCTCAGCCCTTTCAGTGGACAGAGCTGGGGGAAGAAAATTAAGTGAGTTCCCTTGAAGCCAAATATTAAGTCTCATTTTTGGACCTGGCTACTTTTAGGCTTTTGAAGCTTGTCTTAGGCTTGATGACACTTTTTTTTCATTCTGTCACACAGACCCCCAATATGACTGATAGCATTTTCTTGCATATTTCTACTTCCTCATCCATCAGCATTTCATTGCCCAGGGCTTTCTCAACCTTTCAGGATTCTGTGAAAGTTTCAAATTCAATCTTCAGAGTAGATCCTCAAAGACTCACATAGTTTCTCCGACAGGTTTCTTAAAGTCCAGACACACACTGCCTATTCCCTTTGCATTTGTTTATTCTCTAAGAGCACATACACGTTGGTGGTGTTCACCTGAAAAATGTCTAACTGTGAGCTTAACAGAGGAGGGAACATACTAAATCCTGATCTGTGAAGTCTGACATACTTGAGGAAGAGAAGGGGGTCTTGAGTAGAAGAATAAGTCATTGAATGCTCTTTCCTAATTAAGTGACCCAGAAATGGCATTATTCCCCATTTCCTTTCTGGCACTCAAGAAGGGAAGAGGACTGAATGTGACTGAGTTGGGAAAATTGCACAGTGGCAAATGGCTGGGCTGGGAAACAACACACTTTGTAGTCTTTCCCCAGTTTATTTAGCTAAGCTGTCTAGAATTAAGACCCATGACCTTGGAGTATTGTAATAAGTTGGAGCCATAAACCAAACTGTCTTTCTGTCCTCAATCTTACAGGCACCTATTTGGACCCATTTAAGCAAGAGCATCAAATGCAACTCAGGGGAAATAGAGCCTGGACAGCACTACAAGTATTTGGGGCCACAAATTAAGAGCCTATTATTATGGATGGCAGGGTAAAATGGGCTGCCTCAGGAGGTAAACAATTCTCTAGACGTGCTTCAGAGTGGACTGAATGGGCAGCTGGGCATTATAAATGTGAGTTGGGCATTGGTTGAATGTGGGTACAATGAGATGGCTAGGTGGCTTTTAAGGTTCTTCGCAGCTCTGAGATACTGTAGGGCTACTTCTCCATGTTGTATGTATACATAGATAATTTGCACCCTCACTTGCATTTATTTTCATTCTTAAATGAAAACAGATGGAAGAAACTGATTGTTTCTCCCACTCAACCCTGGATGAAGTTGAACCCTGCAGAACATAATTTTCTTCCTGGTGGGGTATGATCTCTTTTATCAGGAAAAAATTATGAGTACTTGATAATAGCATCAAAAGATGTACAGTTATCAAACTGTTTATACCCAAAGAGAGTTTAAAATTGAATTTTATTTTTTAAATTTACAAATTATTATAATTATTATTTGATGAGACCAAAGATCAGGGGTTTGTTCAACGGGATATAAAAGCCAGTTTCAAGTAAGGATATATATGTATATATCCTTGAAACCACTTCCACAGTATTGCCATGACTACATAAGGCAATGATTTTTTAAATAGTTGTTTATTATCAAAGACAAAGTTTTATCTTAGGAGGTTAGATATGCATATCAAATGTAGTTTCTAAGATTCCACAGTACATTTCTAAATCATTGTATGACACATCAGAATTTCTACAGGACCATGATTTCCTTAAGGACAGAGATCCCGTAATTTTAGTAGGTACTCAATAAATAAATTCGATGTATTTTTATTTGTTTTTTTTTTTTTTTTTTTTTTTTTTTTTTTGAGACGGAGTCTGGCTCTGTCACCCAGGCTGGAGTGCAGTGGCCGGATCTCTGCTCACCGCAAGCTCCTCCTCCCGGGTTCACGCCATTCTCCTGCCTCAGCCTCCGGAGTAGCTGGGACTACAGGCGCCCGCCACCTCGCCCGGCTAGTTTTTTGTACTTTTTAGTAGAGACGGGGTTTCACCGTGTTAGCCAGGATGGTCTCGATCTCCTGACTTCATGATCCGCCCGTCTCGGCCTCCCAAAGTGCTGGGATTACAGGCTTGAGCCACCGCGCCCGGCCGTATTTTTATTTGTAAAGAAAATGTAAGATTTGAAAATAGAGAAGCAATTCTTGTTTCTCCAAACTTCAGATGAGATGGCAGAGAATGGATTATTTCTGTAGAAACAAGACTCCTAAGCCCTCATCAAGCCTTCATGGATGACAATGACAGGTATAATTTCTCCCAGGTTCCGGAGGCAGTTGTGTAGCTGAACGTAACAGGACAGAGGTTTTTCTCAGACAAATGCAGGAATACCAGAGACTCTTGTCAATTTTTGAAAATTAATTCCTTTATTTGGAAAGATAAAACCACGTCAGTTTAGCCATTTCCTGGAACTTGCAGGAGGCCTAGCTGGCACTGGTCTCCTCTTCTGGTCTCAGAGATACACAATGGAGCTCTCTAAAATACTTGCCTTCCCGCTAAGGCAGATTATAGCCAACAGTCCAGGAGGCATTGATGTAGAGAAAAATCCTTATATTTAATTTGCAAAGCTGAAGTTGGAATGTGACGATATTCAAGGGAAAGCTTCAGGTGAAAATGTGTGTTCTCTAGAAAAAGAAAATTACAGTTATCCTCTGCACAATTAAAGGTAGTTTCTGTCATAACTACAAGCTACTGCAAAGCTGTACTATTGAGCAAGGACTGTATAAAGATCCCAAATGATTATATGGAACTTGAAAATGTACACTTGCGTGTGATTTGATCATAAATTAAAAAGGAAATGATGCATTAATACTTTTTAAAATTTTTATTTATTTATTTATTTTTTGAGATAGTCTCACTCTGCTACCTAGGCTGGAGTGCAATCATGTGATCTTGGCTCACTGCAACCTCCGCCTCCTGGGTTCAAGCAATTCTTGTGCCTCAGCCTCCTGAGTAGCGGGAATTACAGGTGTGCACCATCATGCCCAGCTAATTTTTGTATATTTAGTAGAGACAGGGTTTTGCCATGTTGCCCAGGCTGGTCTCGAACTCCTGATCTTAAGTGATCACCTGCCTTGGCCTTTCAACGTGCTGGAATTACAGGTGTGCCACCATGCCCACCCAATACTTTGCATTATTTTTTTTTAACCAAGAGAAATGTTAAGAAGTTGGTTTTAGAACAAGCCTTCTTTCTATAGGAATTCTGCTCATTGGAGACAGTGGAACAATTGATTTGTGAATGTATTAAAAGTCTGCAGTGGATATATGCTATTTTTCTTGCTGAACATTTATCCTCACTCGACGAGAAAAAGTACCTCAGTTTTCCTCTGGGGCAATAAATTCCATAGTCTCTGGCCAAGTGTCCAGATGGGGCTCTATAGCATGAAGAATGTGACAATGATTCCCAAGGATATCATGTTTGTTTCAGGTAAAGTGATCTGACCGAAGTGGGCCAATCCAAGTGAATTCTTTGAGTCTTAAGGATGCTTTCTACAAGAGATGCTCTTTATTTTCTGCTGAACTTGAACATGGAAGGCATAGACTGACTGTCTTACCTCTTTATAGGGCCTGAGAATAAGCCATTATATCAGAGAACAAAGTAGAGAGAAGGAAAGAGCCTGGTTTGCTGATATAGTTTAAATCCTGGACTCAAACCATCTATCTATATATATATAAAACCATCTATATATGTATATAATCATATAACCATATATCTATGGTTTTAAAATTCATATAAATAAATACATATTATCATATATAGATTTATATTCATAAATTCATTTATATGAATTTTTAATCTGTGTGATCAATACATTCCTTTATTTGCCAAAATAGCATGAATAAGGTGCCTATATTATGCAACAAAAGGTAAAATTTAACTAATATGATGATTGAATTAAAGGTGGCTCCTATCCTATGTCCTCTTTAAGACAATGTAGTATTTCTATGAAAATATAAAAGAAAAATTGCTCATCAGGTTACCATGACTCAGAAACTGAAAAACTCACACAAGTATACAATTATATTGAATGCTGGTGCAAAACAAATTTAATACAATGTAATTTTTTTTTCTCAATTCAACAGGAGAGAAACATTATTTCTTACCATTTCAAAGATCCCCACTTCTTTATTTGTAATTCTTATTCCAAGATCCTTTGCAAAATAATTGTCTATACTGTAGTTTAATTTCCTTAAAACTGTGGAAGGTTAAATAATTGTCTGGAGGTAACAGGATCTCATGGTGTCTTTTTCTGGGCTTACAGCTTTACTTGGAGCACATCCTGTATATGTTCCTAAAAAAATGTATGTGGGAAATAATTTTTTTGGGAAGAATCTAAAAATGTTAAGAGCCTACCCTCACACTTTAAGTTAGCTCGATATAGAATTCTAGTTTGAAAATACTTTTCTTTCATAATTTTGGAGACGTTACTCCATTATCTTCCAGCTTTTAGTCATGCCACTGAGAAATACAGTGTCATTATTATGTCTCACCCTTGACTTATGCCCTGTCACCCCCGTCCCTCATTCTCTTAATCCCCTTTCTTCAACACAGCACCTTTGTCTCACTCTGCCGAGCTTAGTATCCTTGAGTCCCAAGTCTTTCTGGACTCAATTTCTCTAGAGATTAAATTTTCTCTTCTCTTGAAGTGATGGGTAAGGGGAAGGAGAACTCACGTGGCACAACGTAGAAGAGGTATCTAGTATCTAATAAATCCTTATACAGTCCCATCCTCTGCCTCCCAAAATGCCTGTGCTTCCAATTCCTGAGCGCTTTCCAGGGTTTTAAAGATTTTCTCATTCTGACTCTAATCAATATCCTTCTGTCTAGGTTTCAGCTTTTTTAAATTCATTGAGTCATTTACCACTTCTCAATTCATTCCCATCTTCTGAAGTTTTATGGAAATATCTTGCTTGCCATTGTCTCCTTTCCCAGTTTCGTTGTCCTTTAAGGTTTATAATGTTTTTTATTACTTTTTGTTATGCTAAAAGTATTTCAGGAAATAAATTTATGTAGTCAAACCATTTCAAGTAGAACTTCCAATTCTCAACTAAAAATAAAACTACTTTATGCATCTATTCATTCTTTACAAAGTTCATTAAGAATATAGACCGTGGCTGACATCTATTGCATCTTTAGTTTTCCTAATACTGAATTCTGCATTGTAAACCCAACAGTGTTTATCAATAATATATATTTATTCTGTTTGTTTATTTTTTGTGGAGGTGCGTATCTTGGTAGATGATAGATTTCATTTTACAAATCCAGAACCTTATGCTGTCACTCACTATATTCTTTTCAAATACCTAATCTGAGTAAGGTACAGAGTCAGGGTGCGTGTGTGTGTGTGTGTGTGTGCGCGCGCGCGTGCGCGCGCGTACCTGATCTAGAAATACTAGATACTTACTGCTCACCTATAAGTGGCTCATTATCAACATGGGGAGTGAGAACTTCTATTCTTAGAATGTTAAAAACAACATGACAATTAGATAGCAATAGGATAAACATAAAGTGCTGTTATTTGCCAAACAAGACTTAAGTGTTTGTGCTCAGAAGCTGGACAGATCTTCCTCTCAATGAGTGGATTAGAAAAATTTCATAATAGGGTTAGATTTAGTGAAGCCTTGATGGATAGACTTAAAATTATTTAATTTTTAGACTGATGATCCAAAGACTGCCATGTACTCATGAAATCTAATTTCCTAGTCCACTTACTTCTTATCCTTGGCACACAGCTAGACTATCTCAGCCACCCTTGTGGTTAGGTGGGGCCATGAAGTATTGGTAGAACATCCCGCCATCCCTGTCCCTATTTATTAGAAAACCTCTCAGGTGTTATTATACGTTCTCTCTCTTCCCTAGGCTATGGTCAGTCCTTGTACTCCTGTTCCTGTCCAAATTGACATGTGGCTATAAATCTGCATGTGCAACTCTCTTTTCTAGCTAGACTTGTGGTTTCTGCCATATCCTGACTTCCTCATCTAATGCCCCTAGGTTATGGCATTACACAAACTGAACTGGGAGTGATAGCAAAGGATTCAGTCAAGCCAGTAGGCACTCCACGGGTGGGGCTGAAACTGGAGACGGGAAGTGAGTTCCACTCGAAACATTTTTCTGGAGTTTGAATCCCTGATAACTGGCTGACATATAAAGGATGGTTTACACTGGTTTTTGCATGCATGATTTGATTGTAGTGAAATATTTGTTTGCTGAGCCAATCAATAGCTGTCCATGGCAGGAAATCTCCTTTTTTTTTCTACAGATTCTTCTTTCTTTCTTTCTTTCTTTCTTTCTTTCTTTCTTTCTTTCTTTCTCTTTCTTTCTTTCTTTCTTTCTTTCTTTCTTTCTTTCTTTCTTTCTTTCTTTCTTTCTTTTTCTCTTCCTTTCTTTCTTTCTTTTTCTCCTTCCTTTCCTTCCTTCCTTTCTTTCTTTCTTTCTTTCTTTCTTTCTTTTTCTTTCTTTCTCTTTCTTTCTTTCTTTCTTTCTTCTTTCTTTCCTTTCTTTCTTTCTTTCCCTTTCTTTCTTTCTTTCTTTCTTTCTTCTTTCTTTCTTTCTTTCTTTCTTTCTTTTCTTTCTTC